>NC_088933.1:26350000-26432500 GCF_038396675.1 Hydra vulgaris | reverse complement strand
TACTAAATTTGACGTGAGTGCTAATATGAGGTCTATAATTAGCTTTCGATATAATACATGGTGGATATTTTTTGTTTGGTTGCTTTGGATATCTAGTTTTATGGATACCTAATTTTGCTTAACAATGATCTATTTTACTAAATTTAACATGAACACTAATACGAGATTGCACTTAATATAAAACTGATAATTTTGTATTTATTTGCTATGGATGCTTATATTGCTTAACAACCAGTTACTTTCCTTAGTTACACAGAGGTAAATGGATTTTCGAATAAATTTTATTGAATTTTTAACTGTTCTATTTAAAATAACAATTTAACATTAAGATAGGAAAAGATTTAGGTAGTTGATATTAGGAACAAAAAAAAAGTGCAAAAAACCATATAATGTGAAATACATCAACGGTTTATGAAACATACACACATGCATAAAATAAGAAAACATATTTATGGTCAATCTATAGTTGGAGCTTTAAGCAAATCATTAACTGCATATGGGAGTTTAGATTTTGAGTTTTGAGAATTCATGCGCCTCATGCTGCTGATTGTTTGGTCTGATAAGCACATAATACATCATAGTTTGTTTTTGAACGACTACATTTGCGTCTATAGTTTTCACGGAAACGTCAGAAACCCTTATTTTGTGCTTCCTGTGCCTTTTTAGAGAGCATGGAATAGGCAATAATAGGCAAGACCATTCTCCTCAAAACCTTATGTCCATGTAGGATCTCTTGTGCAAACTTTGCAGCATGTAATACCATAGGTAGCTCTGTACAAACCAATGAGCCACCTAAAATTGAAAAATTAATCATATAACTACAAAGGCTAGGGTTAGCTGTAAAGTTCAGTCTAATAACAATATTTACCATTAAATAAACTTACCTAAGGACAATACTTTTGAAATGCATCTGCATTAATTAACAGAGCTGATGACAATGTGGCTAAAATGACAGGCAACTTTTTTAGCAGTAGTAAATCCATTTTTAAAATTTCACCTACAACACTTTCAGATTCAAAAATCGACAGGCTGTATTTCCATCATTGGATGTCCCAGATTTGAGCGCATTCTACTTAAAATAACTATTAAACATTAAGGTATCTTGTAATGGCTGGACCACCAGATCTGGGTGCATCAATAATTAATTTAAGACAATTTTTAAAGGTTTCTTAGATTTTTTGTTTGTTTATTTTCACAGATAAATTTTCTTTTGAGTTACAAACCTGCTACTTCTAGTTATTCAATTTGTAGGCAAGGTGAAGACAGCATTTTATTGTTTTAACCCATGCATGTAATGATCACAACCTTTACTGTAGACCAGAGTAGTTTATATTTTCATTTTTTGCTACCATTTTATTAACTTATTTATATCTTTTGGCGTGCTGCCATACACTAAGAAAAATCTGTGATGCAGTCTTGACTGATAAGGCTGTTGCCACTTTAACATCGACCATGTTTATTTCAATGCAATCAATGCTAAGCAAAATTAGCATTGTTAAAGCAATGTTAAGCAAAAAAAAATTATTTATCAATAGCAACCAAATAAAGATATGACTTTCTTAAGTAGTGTGAATCTCATATTAGTACACACGCCTAATATAGTGTACATAGCCCGAATAAAAACTACTAAAATAACAAAATATGTTGTTGCTAAGTAAAATTAGATACCATAGCAACCAAATTTTAATCAATGCGTAGCTTGAATACGACTGTTTACATCCAAAAAACTAAGTATTTTGGCTTCCTAACATATTCAAGAATAGTGTATGACCATTCATTTGCTGCCTTCACCGGCCTCAAATAAGATACATTTAATCTGGCACATTTAAGTTATAAAATTAAACATTTATGCTATGTCTACTCTAATATTTATTTACTAGAATTTAAATTTATGACATAAGCATCCATAACTGTGATTCTAAATATTACCTTTTAAATATCTTTTAAATATTAAATTATAATAAATAGCAAATCTATATTGTTATTGCAATCATTACTGTTGTTATACGAAAGTAATTTTAAAAAACTGTATAACAATGTAAACAAAAATATAAAAAATTTTCACCATTTCACCGAATTATTATAAAGCCGTTCCTTAATGATGATTTATTTAACGACAAATATAATAAAATAACTCCAGAGTTTTAATTATATATATATATATATATATATATATATATATATATATATATATATATATATATATATATATATATATATATATATATATATATATACATATATGCATACAATAAATGTAATACAAAATTACAAAAAGAAGCAAAGGAAGAAAGCAAATTAAAAAAAATGAAAAATATGAAAAAATAAAAATCAGTATATGTAGCAAAAGCAGCATTTTTTTAAATCTATGAACTTAATTTTTTCTTGAATGCTCTCGATATTTTTAGCATTAAGACACCTTGCAAATTATTGACACCTATCAAATTGAAATGTTAAAAACTCTGAAGAAGTTTGATAGAAGTAGCTATCGAATTGCGAATGGTAAAAAGGAATAAGAATAACTAATTAAAACTAAAAAAAATTTAAAATTAAATAAAAATTATTTGATTTAAAAAAAAAAAAATATATATATATATATATATAAAATTTATTAATAATATTGCTAATATTTTTTTTTTACCTTTACTTTTATTGATTAAGATAAGACAAAAGCAAAGCAAGTTTTTAAAAAAAAATAACTTATTCGCTTTCATTTTCTATCAATAAAACTGCTAGCAAAACTTCTTAAAAAATAGCTTTAGTTGTCGTAATTTCGAAGTTAAATATAAAAACAATGAGGTCATATGATTGCTGTATGCTTTTTATTCATCATAGTTTGACATTAGTGTTGTTGTTACTATTAGTTGTTGTTATTATAAAGCGGTAGTTATTATTATTTGAAGTGTCTTATAGTTATATAACATAGCTTAAATACCCATAAAAGTTATAGATTAAAAAAGTTTAAAATCCTAATGTTTTCTATTAGATATTTTTTTATTTGTTTGTTTGCAAGTGTTTCATTTTTAGTTTTTTGTCAACAAAAGCTTTTTTAAATTTGTGTGTGAGAATGTTAATATACATAAGTTTATAACAAAGTTTCTATTAATATTCATGATTCCAACAAGTTCTTACTTTTATTGACACATTTTTATTTATCCGCCTAATTAATGTTTTAAATTAAATAGACCAACTGAATGTCTGACAAAAAAAACCATCATAAAAATAAATAGTATATATAATGAATAAATATAAGATGTAATTAGTGTCAGAAAATCCATGGAAAAATATCTGCAGACCATACTGAACTAAAATTAAATACAAGATTGATACAGGATTTCCTACTATATTTTCTTACTTCTATTGACACATTTTTATTTATCCGCCTAATTAATGTTTTAAATTTAATAGACCAACTGAATGTCTGACAAAAAAAACCATCATAAAAATAAATGGTATATATAATGAATAAATATAAGATGTAATTAGTGTCAGAAAATCTATGGAAAAATATCTACAGACTATACTGAACTAAAATTAAATACAAGATTGATACAGGATTTCCTACTATATTTTGACATTGAATTCCCAGAGAAAAAAAAACGTTATAATTATAAATGACCAAATAATGGTGTATCCGCCCCTGATCCAAGATAAAAATAATAAATATCACTTTTGTTGTGTGATTGAGATTTATCTTGTCTACGTCATCATGATCGTATCTTTTGATTCCTCGTTTACTTTTAATTTTGCTTGTAATTTATGTATTGTGCACTTCTTACTGAATTATAATGGTATAATTCTTTAGAAACCATGAGAACTTTAGTTTTTTTTTTTTAAATCTACGATGAATATTCTTGGTCCACTGCTCCCTACCTCCTTTTCTTACTCCTCCAAACTTATTCTCTTCACAAACTTATAATCATCTTTAATAACTATTCTTATTGTTAATGTTTTTTGTGATTAGTATTGTTCTTAAACAAATATTGATTTTGTTGTATCTAATGTTGTTGTTACTATTCTATCGTCATTATATTATAATTATTGTAGTAACTTTATTATTATTGATACTATTGTTCATTATTGATAAAATTGTACAACGTTGTAGATCTTGCCATCCCAGGATAAAACGATGCAACCTATGTCTATATGAAAAGTATGTCATAATATCTTACAACAATGACAACTTATTAAATGAGAGGAATAAATTATATCTAAATGTTGACCAGCAAAATTCGATACGGATGATTCGGCAGCCGTTTTTAGATTTTTCTTTTTGTTATTTATTGTTATGACAACGGACGACACTCCACTGTAACTTTATATTTTAACGATTTTTTTGTTTCTTGATTTGCTTTACATTGCTGATGATTGCCTCTAAGGATTATCTGTACAAATAATTTTTTAAAAACTTCTTTTTATGGATTAACTATATTTAAATAAACCTCGAAATATTGTAAAAATATATTTATTTTTACAATATTTCGAGGGAATATAGGTACCCTCGTTACCAAGTATATTAAAAACCGTTATAAAAAATAATTTTATACAAAACCGTCTAAATTTACGAAACAATGTTCTTTGTAAGAGCTTCTTATAGAGAGTTTTTTAAGAGAGTTTTTTGTGACGTAAGAATTTGAACAGAGGTTTTCAAAATGACGTCGTCACATAATCGCCATCATCCCGGTTAAGACCATTGTCGCGAAAGGTAATTTCGTTTGTTTGACAACTTGAGTGGAATATTCCTTGGCAAATTTTGGAATGTTCAGCTACAGATTATCTATAAATTACGCAACGTTAGCGTTGCGCAAATTTAGCGCGCTAAATTTATTTCAAATGTACAGATACATACATACAAATATAGATTCATATACATTTCAAATACAGAAATATAGATACATATACATTACAAATACAAAAATACAGATACATATACATTTCAAATACAGATACACACAAATACAGAAATAATACAAATAAATTTAGCGCGCTAAATTTATTTCAGAAACAGAAGTCTTTTGCTCTTTTACGCGGTGATTTTCATTAAACTTAATAGGCTATTTTGATTTTTTATTTAAGCTAAGGTTCTGCGAGGGAAAACTTTTAAACTTTATGTTTTGTTTATTATTGAAACTTCGCGTTGCGTAATTTATTGACGATCCCTTAAGTATGAAACTATTAGTACCATATAAAATTTCTTTGTTTATAAATATATATATATATATATATATATATATATATATATATATATATATATATATATATATATATATATATACAGAGGCGATTCTACAAACAAAATGAGGGGGGTGAATCCTTAAAAACTACTGACTAGTTCCGAAAAAAAAAAGGTCCTTAAAACGACTGAATTGTGTCAAATACCTGACTAAATTCGTAAAAAAACTGACTATAACTTGAAATGTAAAATTCAATAAATACGGCTGCTTTAAACTATTTTGAAAAAAGTGTGTATTGGTTTTTTTTGTTTTTATTTTAATATATATTATTCGATATTTTACCGATCTATTGTGATCAGCGTCATCAAGTATTATAAATAAAAACCGTTTCAAAGAAGACCATTATAATAAAAACAAACCATTAAAAAGAAAACATTGAAAAGAACATGAGAAGATACAAAATAGGATTTAAATGTTGACGTCAACAAATAAAACTTTGTTATCTTTTTAACGATTTGTTTTTATTATAACGATTTTTTTTGTTACGATTTTTATTTATTATACCTGATGACGTTGATCACCATAGATCAGCAAAATATCGAATAATATATATTAAAATAAAAACAAAAAAAAGCAATATATATTTTTTCAAAAAAGTTTATACGCAGCCGTATTTATTGAATTTTACATTACGCCACTATATATATAATATATATATATAGTGGCGTAATGTAAAATTCAATAAATACGGCTGCGTAATATATATATATATATATATATATATATATATATATATATATATATATATATATATATATATATATATATTTTACATTACCCCACTTACATATATATATATATATATATATATATATATATATATATATATATATATATATATATATATATATATATATATATATATATATATATTATATATATATATATATATATATATATATATATATATATATATATGTAAGTGGGGTAATGTAAAATATATATATATATAGTGGCGTAGGAAGGTCGCAAAAGTTAGGGGGGGGGGGGAGCTGAAAACATACGTTAAAAAGGAAAAAAGCTCCTCAATTTTGTATGATACAGCAAAATAGATTAAAATGATCTATTTATTCAATTATTTCTCACACGCAACGTGATTAATCATCTTTTTAACGTGATTAGTCATCTTTTGCCTGCACACATTCATTTAAAAAAATAGTTTGTACACGATAGTATCTTAAACAGATTTATGGAATTACTTTTCCATGGTGATGTTTAATTGTGATTGAGTCATTGCAGACTGGAAAATGATAAAATTTCGCTGAAATTTTATCATTTTCCAGTCTGCAATGACTCAATCACAATTAAACGGTCGATTTTCAGTAGACCTATTTAGGCATTTTGAGCGGACCGCTGAAGTTTTGTTTATTGGTTACTTAATGGACTACTAGTAGCAGCCTCTAAAAGTGGCTAGCTGATGTCTAGCTACTATTAACATAACAGAAAGTCATCGGGTTTACATTTATAGTGGCTGCCACTAATGGTCCACTAAGTAACCTATGAACAAAACTCCACTGATCCGCTAAAAAATGCCAATATAGGTCCACTGAAAATCCACTAAAACAATGTTTGTTGGAGTGGTTTGCTCAAATGCCTTTATAGGTTAACTGAAATTTTGCTACAGAATGTTTGCTGAGATATTAAAGCAATACAAAAAGACTCAAACTATCGAAAGAAAAAGAGGCGGGGGAAAGAGAAAAGGTTTTGTTGATAAAAACAAAGTAAATTCGAGCATCCGGGTAATTCCAAGAAATTCATGCCAGTCCCAAAGAAATCTCGCTAAAATATTAAAATGCAGTCGTTCCAATGTCAGAAAAGCACTCAAGGGCAAGGGTTTGAAGGCATACACCAAGAAAAAAACTCCAAAGCGATCAATTGATGGAGAACTACAAAAAATTCGCCTTGCAAGGATCCTTGTCAAACTTTTTAACCGAGAAAATTTATGCATTATTGAGGACTACAAAACTTTCTGCGAAAAGAATTTCTCACTGTTGCCCGGCCATCAATGTTATTATCATTCAAAAGATGTCAGCAACAAATTTAAGTATATTCAGACTGAAAAATTTGCTCCATAAATCTTTGTGTGACAAGTAATTTGCTCTTTGTGGCTCTATAGCTCAATTAGTTAGAGCAGCAAACAAAAAGTTAAAACCCAGACGGTTGTGCAATACGAGTTTAAATCCTGCCACCGCCAACTCAGCGCTTTAGTAGTACTTTCGGTACGCAAAAATGTTGGTCAATAACGGATACTACTTTGGATTAGCCTTAATGACTATTTGTGGTTGTTGCTATGCTAAGCCAACAATACCTTCAGATATCACAGTATTGTATAAAAAAATGAAAAATAAAATAAATAAATAATAATACTCCATTCATTACTCAAAAGACTTTAACTTCCGGATTGTACATCGCTGAATGTTTTCAGAAACTTCTTTTTCCATTTATAAACAAACACAGCAAGGGAGTTATCCTTTAGCCGGATTTTGCAACGATTTACGACTCCGATAAAGCAATGAAGTGTTACAACCAAAAAGGCATCGAAATTGTCTCAAAAGATGATAATCCTGCAAACTGCCCTTAGCAGCGAGTTATCGAGAGTTACCAGTCATTTGTAAAATGAATTTTGTTCAGGAAAAATCAGCTAAAGATGACAAAAAATTTAAGCAACAATGGATAGCAGCATCAAAAAAGGTCACTCAAAGCAAGATCTAAGCCATGGTGCCAATTCTCAAAGAAAAATCAATTACTTTCTAAGCATTCTCTGAAATTTGTACAAACTGATTAAAAACTTTAAATGATACCGAAAATAATCCATTAATCAAACTATATAAAAAATTGAAATAAACTATGCTCGATAAATAAAACTATATGATCACAGATAAATAAACCTTTAATTAAGAGATGTTCTATATTCATTGACTCAATTTACTTCTAATTTCATTTAAACGAAGTTTTGCAAAAAAAATTTATTTTTAAAACTTAAACTTGTTTGCATACAGAGTTTTCAGTCCTTGGCCTTAGCCTTGCCTTATGCCCAAAAATTGAGGCCATGAGCTTGAAAATGTTGGCCTTGGTCTTGGCCTTGAAAATTTTGGCCTTGGCCTTGATTGTTTTGGCCTTGGCCTTAAAAAAATACACGTTTTCTTATTGATTTTGTTGAATTCTGCGCATAATCTTGGTCTAATTCTTAAAAAATGGTTGTGCCTCTATATGCCATTATGCCCACACTCCCCTAACACAAATTACAACCAATTACAATAGTCAAGTACAATAGTTGTTTAAAATTTTGATCTGGAGTTTCACCATACAACATCCAACAATGGTCAGCCATTATGTTTACGTTCCAAAACTCTTGATAAGAGACGTTCATAGCTTTAATGTCTTAACGGAAGCGTTCTCCTTTGATCGTTACTCATTGCACCAAGGTTGCAGGAATGCAGGAAGTGCATTTTCAAAGCCATTCGGCAATCCATTTCTTTATAAGCATCAATGAGATTCTCAACTCCATCCTTATATGCATAGACATTTATTTCCCAGAAAGTTTGCACATATCTATTTGAAAGCCAACCAAGCTTCCAATTTCAGTGGACTGTAGGCCTGTTCAAATTCAATATCCATTAAAAACTTCTGAATTTGTAGCCCAGCAAAAATATTCTCCTTTAATTTAGCTGCACTAACTTTCAAAAATTTTGTAAAAAATTATTGGAACCCTTGTAAATTAATTTTATCTATTGCTTTAACAAAATTCTTTATTAAATAAAGTTTAGTGTGGAGAGGTGGTAGGAAGAACTTTTAGGGATTAACTAACAAATTAGAGACTGATTATTCTTTGAAAATATGTAAGTCTTTTTGCTGTAGTGTTATATTGTGGCGCAGCTGTCCTATAGAAACACAAATACTTTGTTAATCCTGCTTGCATACCCATTAAAATATCTATAACTTTAAGATCTCTGCAGATGTTGTATTAATGACTGTCATATTCGATTGCCCTAAGTAGTACATCCATATTGTCATTTGTCTCTTTTAAATGCACAGAATCAACAATGGATGGCTTAGCATTTCCATTATGCAAAAGTACTGCTTTCAAGCTTCTCTGCGACAAATCGATGAAGAGAAGCCAGTCAGATATCTGACATGTACATCATGGTAATAACAGAGAGGATCATCTACTGTAAAGTATGTTGCTAAGTTCCGTTTTCAGTAGTAACTGATACAAAATTTTTTAGGTAAATAATTTTTAATATTTTTTAGTAAATTTTTCTTAGATAGTCTTCAAGCAAGAAGCTCGGCTTTCTATTTAGACAGTGATAGGTCTCTAATGAGATCATTCATATGTCTTTGGGTTAACAGCTTTGACTCAAAATTTCTACCTTTCGATGTGTAATTAGTACCTTCATAACTATCCGCATTACCTTAGAATAATAAATGGAATTGACATCATCGTCTTGAGGTATTGGAATGGGTAATTCTTGATAATGTTTCACTGGTCTACGTGATGAGTCCATGAGTGAATAAACAATATTTTGTTTGTTCTTTGCAGAAAGTTCGGTCCTGTTAACTCTACAAAAATAACAACCTGCATGATGACCTCTCGGCTCCCTCCATATTATGCGTATGGCAAACGGCATTAAAGATTTCTTTTTGTTCACCCTATTGCGCAATCCGTTTGAACGACCAGAGCAGATTTGTTGTAGCGTCTATGGTTCATCTAGGTCATCTAGGTGGCAACCAAAGTAAAGATGTTATACTTTTTTGATGTTGGGTGCAATTGCTTGTCGTTGTAATTTGGTTGTGAAGTTGCCACATACATAACAAAACTTGTAAGGGTGACTCTTATATTCTCGAGACATCCAAACAATGAATTAGAAACGAAGTAACACTACCACTAAACTTCAAACGATGTTAACCACTGAGAGAATGTAGTAGACTATTTTAAGAGATGCTAGGTACCACTTATGCGTGTTGCCAGACGTGCAATACCATTATGAAATAATAAAATGAACACGTTAATCTACGAAATACAAAAGACAAACCCAAGAAAATATTGAAAAAAAAATGCTACTTTGCCTATATAATATTGGTAAGTCAATATAAAATTAGAAAGTTCACGCGTCCTTCCATGCAAATGACGTTTATCTGGCCAAAGCCGGCATCGAATTTCAAACCTCTTAGTTCTGAGCCAGAACTTTAACTACAGCGGCGCGGCTGCTTGTTGAATAAAGGCTTATTATCAAAATAGGCTTCTTGAATCAGAAACCTTTAGAAGGTTTTTAGTGACCTAATATGAAAACTTAGCTGTTTCTAAAAACTGTATAGGTAAAGTTTTTGATTATCTTATTTTTATTTTTTGATAACTTTCTAGCGTTTTTAATTTAACGCACTTTAAAAAGCAAAAACAGAATTTTAAGCTTTTAAAAAAACCTGGCATCGAATGTAAAGTTGGACGCACCGACTTGTAATAGATTATAAAATAAATGACCTATATTTATTTAAAGGCAAATAAACCTCGAGAAACAAAACGTTTTTTTACCCGCACATGCTCAGGAAGGTTTGAATCGACGGAGCAGACTCGTAGATTGTAACGCAAGAAAAATTTGTACTTCTGCGCATCAAAACATTAAGTAAGTCTTGTATTGTTACATTGTTAAGAGTTAAGTTGAGAATCTTAAGTAAAAGGGCTCGTGAATTATACTAAAATTTTATTCCAATCTTGCTAAGTTCTCATGACCTTTAATTTTTTATGAGCTTTAAATTTCAAAGTTCAAATCTTAAAATTACTGATAAGTAATAAATTCACCCCAATGTTTTTTCAAATTACTTTAGTTTTTTCAAGTTTACCTTAAGTTTTTCAAACTTTACCTCGAACTTACCTTCAAGTTTACCTCAAGTTTTTCGAACTTTACCTTAGTGGTTAAAAAAATATTGTCGATATTATTTAATTAATTTCAAACATACCGAAAATAACGAAGTTATAAAAGCTTTAAAAGTTTAAATAAAGAAAATATTCTGTTGAGTTTTACTATTATCATGCTTTCCTTTTTAATTTTTTTTAAGTCTTGTGTTGTCCTTTTTTTTTGTTGGGTGAAATTTTTCTTTTGTTGAGTAAAGTTAAAAAAAAAATTCTTAATACAAAAGCCTAAGGAAAAAGTAAAACAAGCTATAAAGGAAAGTGTAGTAGAATTGTTTTTTTTTAATCATCAATACTGTTATTCAATTTAACACTGTTGTATCAAATGGATCACTAGGCATGCATATTTGCATGTTTATTTGTAGCAATTTGGTGAAATTTCAGATTCTAAAAGATGTTGAAAACTAAACTAGATGCAAGAATAGTATTCTGGTGGTTGGTTTCTATAAGTTTTGCAAGGTTTGAAAATTTCCTTAACATCTTTTAATTATGCAACAATCTATATATTGCATATAACACATGCAGGTGTACAAAGTCTTGAACTATGTTAAATGTTTATTGTCAAATATTCATTATTTTTACCCAGATCCTTGAGTCTATCAATTTTGATAAATTCTAGAACTAATAGATTCCTAAAGGACTTTTTTCTCCAAGATTCTTTTGAAGTTCCTAAACAGCTTTTAGAGCTTTTAAGCAAAGTTTAAGTAAATAGTGTCAAAATATGATAATGTGTGTGTGTGTGTGTGTGTGTGTGTGTGTGTGTGTGTGTGTGTGTGTGTGTGTGTATACACACATATATACTCTTGGATCCTTAATACAAGGGGTGGTGGGAATAAAGAGGGTTCAATAAAAACAGTTTTTTTATGTTACAATATAAGTATCTTTTAGAAAACATTTCAATTTATGAATCCAAACTAATATTTTTTACAAAATACATAAAACTATTTAATTCATATGTTCGTTTATAGAGTGACTTGCACATTTTCTAACAGCTGTTTTATCATAATTTCAATAGAATTTAATATGCTGATATAATTTTTATACTTTTGTGAGAAATAAACCAAAAGCTCATTTTCAATAAATCGAGGTTTACTTGGCCGACAATTTTTAAAACCTGTGGACACTGAAAGTTTTTGTTTTTATTGGTGATTGAAATGATTATTTTCTAATTTTTGAGTCCGAGTTTTGAGATAGATAAATAGATAAATAGATAAAGATTTATTAGAACAAGTTTAAAAATTACATGTTCTAAAGGGTATACAGGTCCAATAAATAGATACTGACAATATGCCCCTAAAAGAATGTACATATTGAACAAATATAGTTTATAGTAATAACATTCAAGATTTCATTCATTCATTTACTTCATAGAAGCAGTGTTTATCAAAATTGCACAATTTTATTTCATTTTTAAACATACAAATGTTGTCTGCGTTTACAGCTTTTGGTGTCAGATTATTCCAGATATTTACTCGTTAAAAAAAAAACATTTGTGAATGTCAAGTTGACGTCATTGCTTGCGAATCTTATAAATATGAACACAAGTATATTTAATATTGGTAATTTCAAAAAATGAATTTTTATCTATATAAACTATGCATAATTTTAAAACATATAACTAAGTCATGTTTTAAACATCTGAGCTCTAAAGCATCCAAACCAAGCAGCTGTAAATAGCTATAATAGCTTAAACAATTAAGATTAGCGATTTTTGTGTGAATCTTTTTTGAATCTTTTAACTGGAGAGCAATAATAATTGGTCTTATATAAGTGGTAAATGCACGTACTAATATACTAGGTTTGCGAGTTTTAAAACATTTTAAGATTAGGTATGCTCTAGTATTTGCTGCATAAATGTCTCTGGCAATGTGGCAGGATTTCATAGTTACTCCAAGATCTTTTGGGTTAGATGACCAATCTAAAATTCAATCACCTAACTTGTAATTAAAACTATGCATTAATACTTGTATTAATACTATGCATTGGAGTAAGTGTTTATCTGTGTGCAAAACGTTTCTTGCTGTTAGTTGGCATTTGCGAAATATCTGACCAAATAATTATTCTATCAAGAGCAGCAGTTAAATCGTGGCTATGATTCATATCATGATAAGAACTGTATAACTTTAAATCACCAGCAAAAAGTTTTATTGTACACTCGAGATTGTTTACTACAGATAATAAGTCATTAATAAATATAAAGAACAAAGTTGGTCCTAGCACACTACCCTGAGGTACACCACTAACCATTCAAATCGAATCAAATAAAGAACTACCAATCTTTATCTGTTGAGATCTGTCAGTAATATATAAATTTTTTGTTGATAACAAGTAAAAGTCAATAAACAGAGAGGTCTTAATAAGCTTAGAGTGGGTGAAAAAAGTTTCCAAAAAATAATAAATGTTCCCTTGTGTTAAAGACATAAGAGTATATATATATATATATATATATATATATATATATATATATATATATATATATATATATATATATATATATATATATATATATATATATATATATATACATACATACACAGTCTGTCACAAAAGTTTTCGTACACCTTGCAATTTAGAGAAAATGCTTAGTAAAAACCATTTTAAATGCAAAAAAACAGTTTTATATCAAAGTAACAAGAATATATTGTACAAGAAAAAATAATTAACTAAATAAAAATATTTATTTGTAAAACTGAAAAAGTTTAATTTTTGAATTTATAATAAGTCACAAAAGTTTTCGTACACTAATAAAACTAATACCTAATAAAATGCAATTCCTTAGTAGTTGGTTAAAACTTGTTTAAATTTGTTCGTTTATAGATTTTTATTAAGATAATAATAATTTTTTCAACAAAAATTTATTTATAAACACGAGTTTAAATACGAAACATCACATGTTTAATGACATGCATGAATTAATAATAAAATTCCATAAAGAAAAAAAATCTCTTTGTCAAATTGCCAAAATTGTTGGTAAAACACATTCCACTGTTCAAAGTATTGTTAAAAAATTTAAAATGACTGGTTTTGTTAATACCTTACCAAGAAGTGGCGGACCAAAAATTTTTACCTCGTAAAAATTTTTGTAGTACCTCGAAAGAAACTGTTTATAAGTGTAGAAAATAGACGAAAAAGATTTGAGTTCACCTAAAAGTATGAAAAGGAAGATGAACACTTTTGGAACAAAGTTTTATTTACTGAAGAGAGTAAATTTAACATTTTCGGACCTGATAGCCGTGGAAAAATATGGAGAAAAAAGAATACAGAACTAGAAGAAAAAAATTTAATTCGACAGTGAAACATGGAGGTGGAAGTGTGATGGTTTGGAGATTGATGGCTGCAGTTGGAATGGGGAGTTTGGTATTTACTCAGCCTAAAATAGATTGCTGGGTATATTTGGACATTATAAAAAATTATTTAAAATCAGATGCTGCTAAATTAAAGTTAGAAAATAATTGGATATTTCAACAGCATCGAGATCCAAAACACACTGCTTATGTTGTAAAATCATGGTTGCTCTACAATGTTCCAAAACAACTGCATTCTCCACCCCAATCACTAGACTTTAACCCAATAGAGAATGTGTGGGATTATTTAGACAGACAAGTCAGGAAACAGAATAATAAATGGTAATATGCTAAAAAATATCTTACTAGAAGAATGGAATAAAATTCCGTCTTCTTACACCAAAAAATTAGTGTCATCGATGAACAGAAGATTAAGAGCTTGTGTAAATGCCAAAGGATGCTCAACAAAATACTAAAGATTTTTTAATTTTTCATATTCTTGTTTTTTATACAAGTTTTGTTTAGTGTATGAAAACTTTTGTGACATATTATAAATTCAAAAATTAAACTTTTTAAATTTTACAAATAAATATTTTTATTTAGTTAATTATATTTCATTTCTTGTACGATATATTCTTGTTACTTTGATATAAAACTATTTTTTTGCATTTAAAATGGTTTTTATTAAGTGTTTTCTCTAAATTGTAAGGTGTACGAAAACTTTTGTGACTGACTGTATACTGACTGTATATATATATATATATATATATATATATATATATATATATATATATATATATATATATATATATATATATATATATATATATATATATATATATATATATATATACATAAATATATATACATATATATATATATATATATATATATATATATATATATATATATATATATATATATATATATATATATATATATATATATATATATATATATATATGTATATATATATATATTAGGATGGCCTTTTTAGAATATTATTTATCAGGTTGGCTGTATTAAGATTTTTAAAAGGGAAAATATTGCATAGCTCAATCAGACAAGATGATAGGTGACTCTCAAACACTTTTAAGATTACAGTTGGATACATTTTACGGTCTATAGCAATAATCTGTAAAACAAATTGTTTCTTAGTTTTGCTTTTGGTAAC
Source organism: Hydra vulgaris (assembly GCF_038396675.1). Taxonomy (NCBI): domain Eukaryota; kingdom Metazoa; phylum Cnidaria; class Hydrozoa; order Anthoathecata; family Hydridae; genus Hydra; species Hydra vulgaris. The sequence continues at coordinate 26,416,900 of NC_088933.1, read as the reverse complement.
AATGTGATTGTAATTGTAAATAAGTTTCACTCCTTTTTCTGAAACATTTTCACATAAACTGTTTTTATTTTATTTTTATTTTAATTTACTCCCAACAAGGCCGCAAGGAACCACTATTAAGTAAAGACTTAAAAAAAAAAGAAAGAATAGAGTTAAAGAGCAAGGAAACAGTTAATTTGGCTTGAAAAGTTGTAGGTTGTATAAGTCAAGAAAATATGAAGACGGGAGAAAGTTCCAAAGGCTTGAAGTGCCAGGAAAAAAACTACACAAATTAAAGTTTTTAGAACATGCAGGGACAGATACAGTAAACGGATAAGACTTTGCTGAATGACGAGTCTAGTGGGAATGAGTTTTGGTTGATGGTAGTAGAGATAATAGCTCCTTTGAGCAGCAACCATGAGAGTATTTTTTAAAAACTACATTTACTATGTTTTTGAAAATTGGAACCACAGATGGTATTTTCCAGCAGGCAGGAAAACAAGACTCAGCCAAGCACTTATTAAATAGTTTAGAGAGAGTTGATGAGAGTTATGGAGAATAGATTTGTAAGACTATGACAGGAATATTGTTTGAACCACAAGCTGTAAAAATTTTAATTGAGATATGGCTTTAGCAACAGATTCTAAAGTGAATTGAATGTCTAGCAATGGGTAACCTGTTTAATTGGAATGGAAGGAAGAGGATGACCATAAGATTCAAGAGTCAAATTATAAAAAAAGTTATTTACAAATAGTTCTGCCTTATCCTTGGGATAGGTAATAAGATCAGTCCCGTGAATGAGAGATGGAATGTTAGACCTACCCTTGTATTGAGGCTGTTGAAGATTTTTCAAAAGTCTCTAGAGCCTGACTTCAGAGATAATAAAGTTTAGCATCAGACAGCACTTTTTTCCATCAATTTCTTACAGTAATATATAGCTGTTTGTTCTCAAGAAAGTTATTCTTTTGAAAAAGATAAAAAAATGATTACAATTAGATAGAGCAGCTGCATAAGAAGGTAAAAACTATGGAGTAGAATGAAGCTTGACTTGAACTATTGAGAAGGAATAAAAGCTTCCATTCCTGCCTAGATCCAGGAGGTTTCATAGGAGGCGCATTTATTAGCGGGGAGATATGCAGTATCAGCACAAGAATCATCATGAAGGAAATCATGAAAAGAATCTTAGTCAGCGTTAGGGAAGTAGTGCAATGATAGGGTGAGTCTAAAAAAAAGTACGCAATGAAACATTTATAGAGATCATTGCATGGTCAGAACCACCTAAGGAAGATATAGGAGAAACTGATCATAAGCTTGGGCCAGAGACTAGACCAAAAATCAAGGAGTGAAGATAAATGATTAGGGTTGTCTGGAAAACAAGTCACTAAGTTAACTATTAAGTATTAAGTTAACTATCTGAGTAAAAAATTGATAAATGGAGTAGTTAAAAGAAGTTACTTTCTGTAAGCAGTACTTTAAAACATTGATTAGAATATTTTAAAAATGCATTAGAAAAGACATTATATCTAAAAAAATACTTAAGATTAAGGTGAGTGTAGGTTTTATAGTTAGAGTCATTATTTGGTATAAATATTAGTCACTAGTATTTATATGCTTTTGTAACCAGGATCATCCTTTCATACTAACTTTTGTTGTCTTTTTGTGGAAAAATCTCTTGTTTTTTTTCTGTTTTTTTTTAAATATATTTGTAGAGCAAAACTTGATCCATATTTGATGAAACATTGTTATTAAAAATGTCAAGAGAACCAGTTTTGGTAATTAGGTACTTGAGATGGTTAGAAAATTTCTTTATAGCAGCCTACTAATTTGTGGATAAATATCTCAATAATTAATCAGTTTGCTTGTTGTTGTATTTTTTTTTTTAGATTAAACTCCACTTCTTCACTGCTTGGTAAACATACCATAGCATTATTTTCACCTAAACTCCTTACTTTAAAAAGTTACTATTATTGCTAGTCTATCAACCTTTTCAACATCAGTGAGTGCTAGGAGCAGCTTTCCATCCTAATGTAGCAATAATTCTTTGCAATCATTTATGCTAAATTTTTACTGAGTTTTTGAGTGCTTCTTAAAAATGTTTAAAGTGTTGAAAAGAAGTGTGTATTATCACTAGATTTTCAGTATTGCGCCTGAAAGCTTTTGCTGTAGTCTAGTTTGCTGTATTAAAATGATGTATTAAAGTTTGCTGTATTAAAATGCAAACCCGGTTTTTGTTAGCAACTTTATACCTATTAAAAATTTCCACAAAATGAAGAGTAAAAATTGCAATGTGTGTGTTGTTGGAACTTCTCCTGCTGCTGCAGCTGTTGATATTTGTAATCAATGGTAAGAGAACTTTCAATGTTGTCAACACCATCATTGTCTTAATACTGATATCATCAGTTTTTGATGTAGAAAACTAAAAGTACCAAAATGTTGTTCCATTTCATCATAAGTTCTTTTTCTCCTGGCAGTTTTGACTGCAGTGTGCTTCAGTGCCTTTTCTTCCTGAATGAACTATGTCAAACGGATCATCCATATTGTTACAAAGATATCTCGTTATACTTTCTCTTTGCCTGCAATTTTTGTTGTTACTTTTGTAATTTTTCTCTTGTAATTTTTTGGAAGCCTTTCCATTAATTATTCAGTTTCAGTAACTTCTCTACACTGTGGTTAAATTTCTTAGTATAAATTTGTGCTTTTTGCCAAAATGCGGAAATATCTTAAATCATTAATATTTCTCTTATTTTGTTGAAGAAAACACCTAAAACACCTGTTGATTCGAAGGCCATTTGGCTCCAACAATTTAATTTGTAGTTAACAATTTTGTAGCCAACAAGAAAGACAAAATCTTTTTTTAACTTTTTTATTGAACTCCCCGAGTTAAAAAAAAAAGTTTAAAAAACAAAGGCATGTATGGTATATATAGTGTGGTTGTTATTTTTAAACTTTTCATTTGAAAAATGACTCTCAAGCTAAGTGGACAAAGAGGGTTGACTTACAGTTGTCAGGTGAAACTCAATTTGATGCATGTATGCATGTATATAAGTATGTATGTATGTATGTATGTTGTATTGTATGTATGTATGTATGTTTAAATGTATGTATACTAATTTGTTTCTCCAGGCAGAGTCCTTGTTCATCAAGGTTCGTGTTTCGGAATTATAGAGTTGAGAGAGGGTTATAACCACAAGTAGTCTCCTCATCTGTAGTGGCCTTATCGGCCTTGGGTAGGTGAATTAACAAAAAAATATATATATGTGTGTATATATATATATATATATAAATATATATACATATATATATATATATATATATATATATATATATATATATATATATATATATATTTATATATATATGTGGAGTGAATTGTACACAGCAGTAAATTTCTATGTTTTTATTTTTTTGTACCTGAATTTAAATAAGTTTTAATAATTTGTATTATTGTTTGAAATATATTGTAGTATTTTGTATATATATATATATATATATATATATATATATATATATATATATATATATATATATAATATATATATACATACATATATACATACATACTTATATATAATATATACATATATATAATATATATATACATACAAGTATACATACATACTTACATACACACACACATTTACTTAAAACTGTTTTTTGTTGAGCCAACTTATAACTGTGGTTATAAGTTGGCTCAATATATGTAGTATTAATATGAAGTAATCAATGACTTATCATGCAAGGCTAGCAAAGATATGTATGTGTGTGTATATATATATATATATATATATATATATATATATATATATATATATATATATATATGTATATGTAATTGTTATTTATATTACTTATATTTAAATAAGGATACTAATCAATGTAAATACTAATCAATGTAAGTTTGTTTAGTCATGGACCAGCGTATTCATCAGCATACTACTGTTAAATTAGAAGATATGACTCATGTACAAGTACATGGAAATATTCAAAGAAGCAACTCTCTTTCTATGGGGCATCATCATGTTGGCTCCATGTCTGATGATATGTCAGATGAACCGTCTTCACCTGAATCTGCATCGTTTGATGATTCTGATCTTTTAACAACAACAACAAGTAAATTTTTTTTAAGTATTAATTTTTTGTTTTATTTCTCATAAGTAGTTAAATAACATTTACAAGTATTAGTTAAACAAATAATTTTAGTTGACAAAATTAAAATAAAAGTTACAATTTTTTAAATTTCTATAATTAATAGATTTAGTCATTTAAATTATAATTAATTAATTTAAACCATGAACTTGTTACTTTTTTGTATTTTATTAAGTTTTATTAATGCAAAAGTTTTCATGTTAAAAGAAGTTAAATTAAGATTCCATACATATATATGGTTATTATTGGTTATGTGCTACTTAATTCCTGGGTTATTTTCATTAAACCGAAATGAAAGTACAGATTTAATGTACATAAAACTAAAAAAAATTTTTTGATATATTATTTTGAAATTGTTATGCTCAGTTGTTTATCAAGGCATGATTTTTATAATATTTAATTTTAATATTTAGTTAAATTTATAAAAGTTATGCTAAACACAAAAAGGCAGTTTTATGAATAAGATGAGAGGGAATGGAGTGAATCCCCCTTCCTCTTCCCATAAATTGCCTCTGTTAACACAAAAATATTTTTTAATTTGAAAAATTATGCTCTTATTAGCTTCTTTAAAAATTTTGATAATTTTTTTCAATTTAAAAGGAAAACTGACAAAAGTAAAAAAAATATGCTATTAATCAGAATCTAGCCAGATTGGTATAAATGTTTTATGGGATCTTCATTGAAAGTCACATTTATATGTTCTCTTGTGTTTTATGTGTTCTTTTGTGTTTTATGTGTTCAACAGATGTAGATTTGTAAACATTCTCTATGACAATAACAAGACAATATTTCTCAAAACTATTATCATTTATAAATAATGTGTACTAAAAATGACTTGTTTTTTACTATTTTTACTAAGAAACTCTAAGAAATTATTTGTAATTAACCTTCTCCATTATTAAATTCTTAGCTAAATTAAATTATTAGAATTAGTTATTAAAGTTTATTTTTTGGACATTTCTTTAGTTGGTGTTGTATCTGATGATATTGGTGATGATGTAACAGCTCAGTTGGCTGCTGCTGGTCCAATTGGTATTTTTTTTTTTTTTTTTCTTTGATTAAGGCGGAATGTGAGTCATATCAATTTTTTTTTTTTTCATAATTTTTTAAAATGGATCAAGTGCCTTTCATGGCATTAACTTGTTATCCTTTATGAGTTCTTATCCTTACCCACAATTAAATTTTAAGGTTATTTTTCCCTAAGTATGTTTTCTTCACAATGCTTAGAGCCTCACCTATCCCAATATAGGAACAGTTTTTTTTTCATGACCAGAACTATACTAAAATTAGAAATAAAATAATAAAAAAGAAATTAATTCAAAAATATTTAGTTGTAACTTATTGTGCCACAAAATATACCTCAAAATGAGAAGTTTTCTAATTTTTTTTTGGTACAGGTTTGTGAGTTTTTTTAGTTTTCAAAAAAATGGTTCTTAGAACAAAGCCATATTTTGTAATTGAGGTTTATATAAACTCAGTCTTCTCCGTTTGAAGTTTAATGCCAGCGCACGAAAAGGTGCTGGCATGATGGTCATTTTTAAGTTAGAAATTGCAATTTCTAACTTAAAAAACTGCACAATTTAAAAAATTTATTTTTTAATAAATTAAAATAAAAGTAGCAAAAAGAATGTTTTGAATAAATACTAGATAAAAAAAAACTGGTTAAAAAAAAACATTTTTCATTAAAGTTGAACAAATGAACAAAAAGTTTTGTTGCAATTTAAGACAAAATATTATCATTTTTTTGGGAAGCGCTTTTTTAAGGGCTTGACAAAGTTTTTGCGGGTGTGTGGGCGAGTGCAAAAAGACTTTAACACAAAAGGGCTGGATAAACAGAGAACATAGCAAGCTGTTTTCCAAAATTTGATTTCTTACTGATACTTGGTTACCTGGTTGTCATGGTTAAAGCTTTTATTTCCACTTTTTTAAATCCACTTTTTTAAATTTAAATTTAATTTCATTAAAATTTAAATTTGAAATTAAATTGATTCACTCAAGTTAAAAGTCTGATAAATATCTTTTTTGCTTAAATTTTTTATGTTATAGGTATGGCTGCAGCTGCTGCTATAATTACTGGCAAAAGAAGAAAGAAACATTTTTCATTTGAAACAAATCCATCTATCCGTAAACGTCAAGCCACAAGACTTTTACGAAAACTAAAGCAACTGATGACAGAATATACTACACGTGTTGGACAGCAAGCTTGTATTGTTGTTTGTAGTCCAGGTTGAATTATTTTATTGTATTTTATATATATATATATATATATATATATATATATATATATATATATATATATATATATATATATATAGTTATTCATCTCCCTAAGGCCAATAAGGTCACTACAATAGAGGAGGCTACTTTTGTGGTTACAACCCTCTCTCAACTGTATAACTCCAAAACCGAATCTCCACAAACAAGGATGCTGCACAGAGAAACAATTTGAGCACGGTACTACCAGGGCCATGGTGGGGATCAAACTCGGAACTTCTCGCTTATAAGGAGAGCGCTCTACCACTACACTACCGCATTGATAAATATGTATATATATATATATATATATATATATATATATATATATATATATATACATATATATATATATATATACATACATATATATATATATACATACATATATATATATATATATATATATATATATATATATATATATATATATATATATTTATATTACTTGTAAAAGTTCCTGATTTGGAGTTATAGGGTTTGTAGTTAAGGTGTATATAGCTTTCCTTTTTTAAATTAATTAATTTATGATATTTTTCTCTTTCTTTTTAAAGCTGTTATGTTTGTAGGAAAGATGGGAGCATCTTTCAAATGTTTTGGTGCTGCTCCTTTGGAAACAATTATTCGAAATCGGCGTAATCTTATTTTAGAAGATTTAGAAAACTCTTTAGCGCAACAGGCTCCATCCATTCAACACCACAATCCTGATTTGCATGAGCTTCCCCCCTTGGTATTTTTTATATTAAATTTCCTTGTATGTCAAGCTTTTTTAAACAATAAAAAATTTTTTTAGGCTAATTTGATATAAATGTAGCAAATATAGGTATAGAGTGGGGTGGTTTAGTAGCTTAAACCACATAAGCTACTAAAAAAGCTTATAAATCAACTTATTTTCAAGATTTCTTCAAGATTTTCTTCAAGATTTTTTTATTGGTTTACTCATTCAAGTAAATCTTTTGTCTCAAGCTGTCTCTAGTTGCAAGTTGTTGCAATCCAATATCATGGATATTGTGGTAGGTCTTTTTTAATAGCTGACAGATTTTCTAATTGGTAAAAAAAGGAAAAGGAAAAGAAGAGAGTAAAACAGATATGTTTTTAATATAAATTTTCTTTTAAATGTTAGATTACAAAGTTCTTGTAACGAACAACCTTTTAAAAATCCTAATTAACGATAAAAAAATAGCAAACAGCCAAAGAAAATCAAAAATAAAAATAAAAAAGAACTTTAAATTATTTTAAAAAAAGAAAAGAAGAAAAGTAAGTAAACAAAGGAAAAGGATAGAAAAAAGAAGAAAAAAGCAGTAAACAAACAAAAACAAATTTAAAGAAAATTAGAAGATAATTTTGTTTTATTTTATTTTTTTTATGTTTTAATTTGTAGTTATTATTTTTTACTATTATTATTTAACTTACTAATTTTATTTTTCATTTTTTCACATTTTATTTTTATTTATTTATCGTTAATTATATTTACTTTAGTTCCAGTTAGGTACATAAAATTTGTCCGTTTCATATTTCAGTTAAAAATATCTCTTATTATTTTATTATTTATCATTAGATTATCTATTTAAGAATTTTTATTATATATTTTTTGATCATTATTATATTTTTATCATTATTATATATTCTTATACATTAATTTATTGTAGACTAATGTTATTTTAATTTTAACTGTATTTTTTTTTATTTTATTGTTGTTATTAGTTAATAGTATAAATCTATACTTTTTATTTACTAATTCTATAATATATAATCAACTAACTTTTTTGTTAACTATTACTGATTACTGTTGCTATTTATTCATTTACTGTTTATTGTTTGATTATTTTATCTTTTTGATTTTCTATTTTTTCTATTCTATTAATGGTTTTTTGTCTAAATCATGAAAATTTTTCATTAAAATAAAAAATAAAAATAATCATAGAGCCATCCAATGTGACTATTGCTCATTTTGGATTCTTGTAAAATGTATTCTAATTGACAAACATACTTACAATATGCTTTCCAATGACACTTCTAAATGGTTTTGCTCTAACTGATTATCAAACAACATGCCATTCGGCAAACTCTATGATCTGGAACTTTGATAAATTTTTTCCTACAAGAACTTTCCTTATAAAATAAAATCTCAGGAACCCCCTGACTACCTCAAAAACTTATTCAAAAACATAAACAATCTGTTTAATCCTATAACTAAATGCAAGAACCTTGACATTAATTAATTAATAAATCTATTTATCCTTGTACAAAAATTTATTTATTAAAGTTTTTTTATTTCTTATTCACTGTTATTTCTATATTCACTATTACTTTATCAAATTAAATTTTCTCTAAAACTGCCTAATCAATATTTGCAATTATTAAGTTTTTGCAATAATGAGTAAAGAGTCTGAAAGATAAAATAAAAATTTTATCTTTCAGACTCTTGGATTTTTTTTTAATTTTACATTTAAAAAAATCCATTGTATATTACATAATTTCATAATATTCCATAATTCCAAAATAAAGTTTCGAAATCAACTAAAATGTCATAAACCTTTTAATTATAACAAAACTATAAACAGAAAACTAGAAATGGTGGAAATTTAAGATATATTAATAAAAAGGTGAGTTAGTTTAACTCATCAAAATTTATGGATCTCTTATTAAAAGAATAAACAGCCCAAATATAACATACAAATAAATGATATATAGAGATAGAGAATGGCTTTAGCAGCAAATAATTTGTGATCACAATAGAATCAATCTTAGCAGATGCTAAGTTGGAGAATGTATTGCAATAACTTCCATGAGAGGTAAGAGATAATCCAACAAGCTGTACAGTGGAGGACTTTGTGGTTTTTAAACTTTCATAACAAATCAAACTTTGACATCAAATTTATACACAACTGAATTTCTAGAAAAACAACTACTTGCATTTATTTAAAGGAGCAAAACAACTTGATTATTTTTGCTAGATCTGGTATCAATCTACTATTCCAAAAGAATAATGGAGTAGTATAAAAAAAATAACATTAAATGTTGTTCTAAAAGATTCATTAAACTGTCCTAAGCAGAGAGCGATTGAATCAATTAAATTAGATAATTGTGAAGAAAACTTTGAGGAAATGAGCAATATGTGCAATTAGTGTAGAAAAATATAGAGGTTTATGAATTAATTTTTCCAAAAAACACAAAGTAAAGTTGTGGAGTTAATGGCAGCTACTTTAAAAAAATAACAATAACTTGAATGTTGTAATATTTTTATTTTTTGCTTTTTTTTGTTTTTGTTTTTTAAATATAATTAGAAATGATTTTTAAATTATATTTAAATTTATATTTAAAATTATATTTAAAATTATATTTAATTCATTATATTTAAAAAACAATTAAATACAGTTTATGATAATAACCTTATCTGATTATTTTCATTGCTATAAAAGATAAAGAATTTTTGGTTTAATATCTTATGTTTGCTTAAATGTTGTCTAGTGTTTAATTTATTTTGATGTCAATTTTAAGTGAAAGTGATTTAATTTTTAATATTATTTTCTCTAATTTATCAGTTCTAGTTTTATTATATTATTAATTTTTTGATTTATTTTTATTGTTTTGTTTAAAGGTAATTGAAGGAATCCCTACTCCTGTTGACAAGATGACACAAGCCCAACTTCGTGCATTCATCCCAATCATGTTGAAGTACTCTACAGGTCGTGGTAAGCCTGGGTGGGGGCGCGATAATACAAAACCACCATGGTGGCCAGCTGAAGTTCCTTGGGCAAATGTACGTAGTGATGTGCGTTCTGATGAAGAGAAAAAAGAAATTTCATGGACAAACGCTCTAAGAAGAGTAGTACAAAACTGCTATACTTATCATGGGAGGGAAGAACTATTAGATGCTTTTTCTACACAAGATAGTAGCATTAATCAGCATCAACAGTCTACCCAAGTGTTTACCTCACAGTATCCACATCTTGTCCACACAATTAATAACGCAGATGGTACAGTTTCAATCATTCAAGTTGATGCTTCTGGAGCAGTGACAACTCTTTCTGAAAATGCAACTCATTCAGAAGCTACAGAAGCAGTAGCCACTCTAGCAGAAGTAGCAGCTTCACAAGGGCAAAGTAGGATTTTGATATTACTGTATCACTTTTATCTACAAAGAGTTTTTTGGTTCAGCAAAATAAAAATAGATTATTTTTTTTTAAAGTTTCTGTTTTGATTTTTTGATACATAAAAAGCCAAGTCAGTTGTTTAAAATGTGACTCAAAAAAGTTTTTAGTTTTTAATATAGTTTTATGCAGTATTGATTATATTTTTGCAGTATTATAAAATTTAATAGTTTAACAAATAGCATATTATATACATAAACTACTTAATTATATGTGTGCATATTATTATTATAATTATATGTGTGGATTTATAATATGAACACTGCTTCTGAGTGTCCCTTACATATTTTGGAACATGAAAACAACTAAAAAAGTTAAAAAAAAAAAGAAAGAAAAAATAAATATCTAAGTACAAATGTTAAAGTAGAGAAACCAGCAGATAATTTTGTAAACTGAAAGATAACATGTAATTTTGTAAACTGAGAGATAACCGGTCAAAAAACATATTTACAAACCATTCTTTTGCATATTACAAGAAAAATGCTTGCTTTGTACTATTTGTAAGTGATTGGTACTAAAGAAATTTTGGAGCTCATAAGATTCTTGAGATTATTAAAAACTGAGAAAATCGTTGAGAATCTAAAATAGACTTTGAAAAGAAAAAAAGTGATTTTTGGAGGTTCATGCAAAAGAATGCTTTGGTAAGTTTTAAAGGGGTTTTATTAAAAAGGTGATATACATACATTTACACTATATACATCATACACTTAAATAAATAAAACTTTATTGTGACAAAAAATTTCAAGAAATGTGCTATTTGTTATCTTTTAATACATTTTATTATTAAAATGATTTAATATTTCAATTATGCTTCATTTTGTTTTTAAAAAGTAACAATTTACTTAAGAATTTATCTATGTTTAAGTTATCTAGTTTGTTCATTAACATACATTAGAGTAAGTCCATGTTGACTCAGCATTTTTCCAATTTTTCAAACTTTTAAAATTTCAGAATAATTTACTCAATGAGTAAATTATTCTAAAGAAATTTTTTTAAGAAATTTTAAAGAAGTGATTTAAATTCTCAAGTTTTTATATATGCTATATTCACATTGTAACTAAAATGATTAAATTATCGAGGATATGAATTGTTGAGGGTGTGAATTGTAGTGTTTTACAAAAGGTATTGTGATTATTTATTTATTTTTTTTATTAATTTTTGTATTTTCCAAATATATATCATAAATTTTCCAAATTTCTATTTCTTCAAATATCTCAAGTTTTGTACTAAATATAATGCTTTTGTGAAATACTTTACTCCTTTACTTCTATATGTGCAAGATGCAAATCATTCTATTTTACAAAAAGTACCCATGCTCTAGCATTTTGTCTTGGAAGACTAAGCTTGACCTAGATAATAAATGACTAGGATTAATATTTGACTATTTAAGGCTGGGTTTGATAAAACAAGGTTAGACCCAAAGCTATAGCCCAGACTGCATAAATATTAACAAGTTCTGTAAATATTTTATCTTGAGTTGAAACTCAAATTTTTTACAGAAGCAATGAAAACATTTTTACCATTGTTTTTTGTGCAATAACTTTTTTTGAAGAAAATATTTTTTGCTTGTGGAATGTACACTTATACAAATATTTAGCGAGTGAAAGTTTATTTATTTTAAAAAATATTTACATTTAGTTTAATTCTGTATCAGTAAAGTTGTCAACAAAGTATTTTTACATGCAGTTTTTGAATTATTTTTAAATAATTCTGCAGTTTTTGAATTATTTTTAAATAATTTTCTAATAAATTTTTATATTAAAAAAAAATATTTTGATGCAAATTTCATTGAAAATTGATAAACTCAAAAATGGGAAAGCTCAAGGAGTATAATGAAATTCTTTGTAATTCAATAGTAAATGCAGTTGATAATTTATATTTATCTGATTTTAATAAGTATGTTACCTGTTCATAAAAAAAGAGAAGATCTCTGGTACACTGTACTAACTGTAAAACACAGAGGAGGTAACATCATTGTATGAGTTTTTTTAATGATTGTTCAAAGAGCCATTAGTTGCAATTAAAGGCATCATGAATGCAAATACCATACCAATTAGAGGAAAAATCATATACTTCCACATTTATAAGCAGAAATGATTTAAACATTTGTGTTTCCAGCAAGTTAGCAACTATAAATGCACTTTAGAGACTGCTAAAAATGTGTTCACACCTAATAATAAAAGTCCTGACCTAAATCCCATCAAAAATTTATGGGAAAAGCTTGAGCATCAAGTATGAGAAGAAAGTTATATTAGCAAAAAAGTTTTGTTTGGAGTTAAACTAAGCTTGTCAATGCCTCAAAAAAAAAAAAAAATGAACACTGAACACATTCTACAGTCATCTGCATTTTAACAATAGTAGTAAATTTTTTTTGTAGAATTTTTTTATTTGCTAATACTATTTATTTACTTATTCAGTGGCATCACCATATACTTTATTTGTTTATATCTTCAAAAAATGTGAAAAAAAACTACATAGCGTTTAATTGTGATTGCCCCAAAAGCCTATATCATCTAATACACATTAATATAATTATAAATTTTGTGAGCCTTGATAGCTTTTCTTCACAAAAGCAAAAACTTTGAGCATGCATCAAACTAATTTAAACATGAAAGCATAATGGAATATTTTTGCAATCAATCATGGCAAAATGTGTGATGGTATTGGAGATTAAACAGAATCACAGCAAAAGCTAGTCTTTAAAGACTGTCGAACATGCAGCTTTTCAGCAGAGTGTTAGTAGCCCAATGGTACTGTATTTACTGTGGGTTTAAAATTCCCAAAATTCAATGACCTATTTTTTTTATTTTTTGAAGTAATAGGAAATATCAATAAAAGTTCCAAATATTTTGTAGAGCGATAACAATAAATATTCTCACTATTGCGAAAATGCGGTAGAAAATATATTCCTGGTTAACACCCTGGTATAATATATGGTATGCAATGTTACAATAGTTACAGTAGTTGATATATAAATATATATATATATATATATATATATATATATATATATATATATATATATATATATATATATATATATATATATATATATATATATCAACTATTGTAACTATTGTAACATTTATAACTATTGTAACATTGTAATCATAGTTGGACCTGCGCTTGCAGCCAACCTTCAGCCATTGTCACGTCATCATAATGTTGCTTCTCTTTTCTATAAATACTATAATGGGTGCTGCTCTAAAGAGCTAGCGTCTTTTGTGCAATCAAAAATTTATTCTTGTGTTACTTGTCATTCAATTAAGTCTCATCCTTTTACTGTGACTGTTCCTAAGTGCTCTAAATATTCTTATTTGTCTAGTTTTTTTCCTAGAACTTCAGTTCTTTGGAATTTGCTCTATTCATCTTCTTTTCCTAATATATATAGTTTGCATCTTTGATGATGATGTTAAAAAAAAACTGTCTAATTTAGAGAAAAAATTCAAAGAATTTTAAATTGTCTCTTTGCAAATCAATGCAAAAACTTTTAATTTTTAAAAATTTTTAATTTTTAAAATTTGTAACTATTAAAATTGAGTGCCAATCAAAAATTTATTCTAAATAAATTCAATTTATTAAAAATTTATTAAAATTATTTTTCATTACAATTGATTATTTAATTACAGTTTTTTTGGTTTTAATTGCTTCAGTCTCAATATAAATCTGCCTAAAAGGTATTTTTTTAAAAGTTGGTTGATTATTTTGTGAACCTCTTTAACTAGTTGTCCAAGTTTCTCCATGATAGTCATTAGTATCTTCATTGTGTAAGTTATTAACAAAGAAAATTGCTGAGTTAACATGAAATCACTTGTTAATTGATATATTATTTAGTGGTTTGTCATATTTGTATCAGTTTGAGAAAAAAATTGAGACATCTTTATTTAATATTGTTCGTTTTTAACTTTTTTTTTTTTTTTCTTTTTTCCAGGTGACGCTATGTATGGAAGTCATAATATTGACCATGCTAGAATAGACCAACGTTCCATCAATACATCAGCATTGCAAGATGGTCAAATCATTCTTGGAAGATGTAAGACTTTTATATGAACTATATTTATGCCTCCACATACACAGCGCTTGAACTTTAATATTTATGATAAAATTTCAAAAAATTCAGGCTTTTTTTCAAAATTTTATTCAAGTTAAATCAAAAAGGTTTTATATATAAATTAGAAGAGCAAATATTAGAAAACAAATTATATATATATTTATACAGATAGATATATAGTCTTTTAAAAAAGATTAGTGTATATATATATATATATATATATATATATATATATATATATATATATATATATATATATATATATATATATATATATAATTTAGTAACTATTCTATTGAAGTTTTAAGACTCGAAGAATTTTTCTATAATAATAGAAAAATTAAATTTTCTTTGAAAGTATTAAAGTACGTACTAAAGAAAATAAACAATTAAAATGTAAGAAAAGTTACTTGTGTTTTAGGCCAAGTTTGTTCAAATTTTCATTAAAAAAAAAATATATATATATATATATATCTGCTGGAAAAAAGGCTGTTTTTAAAAAACATACTGGAAAAACTGGAAAATTAATACTTTAAACAACATTGATGCTGGAAAAATTGGAATTTTTTTTTAATTGCTGTTTAGTAGCTTAATTTGTGTTTAGTTATTGATTTTTGAAGGTTATTTTAAATCTTACTAACAATATTTATTCTTTTTAAAGTTTTATAATTTTAATTTAGATCAGTATTGTTATTTTAGTATAAATATAGAATTAGTTAAAAAAGTGAAGCATCAAAGATGATTAAAAGATGACTGGTTGAACGATGATAACTTTAAAGATTGCCTAAAGAAAGATCTTAAAGATGATACTAAAGCAAGATGTGTGGTTTGCCACAGGTCAATAGAACTCTCTTCAAGTGGGCACTCAGCCTTGACAGACTGCAAAACGAGCAAAGCACATTATAGAATTACGAAAAGTGAAAGCATTCTTTGCAAAAGCATAAGAAAAAAGTTCTTTACCATCTGTCTTTCCTGACTCTAATGAGTCAATTATAGGAAACCAAAGACATTAGACTTGTGTGTCAAAAAACTAGTTACTAAGGCTGAAATTATTTGGCAGCTTAAAAATGTGGTAATAGAAGTCATGTAAATGTCAGTTATTTTGGATCAAGTTTCTTAGGTCGCACAACACACCAAGACTTATTGACTCATTTCAAGGATATTGTTAAAATTTTGAAAATAAAAAAGTACCAAATATCAATGGATGGTCCAAATGTCAATCTAAAATTTTTTGATGAATTCAGTCCAAGTTTGACTGAAACTATTTGCATTCTCTTATTAACATTGGAACTTGCAGTTTGCATATTGCCCATTACAGCTTAAATCACAAAATGGAATCTGAAAAAAGTTTTGAATGCTGCCTATTATATTTTTCATTTTACATGATAGCCCTGCAATTAGAGAAGACTATAACTCTGTTAATGGATCTTTTGTCTATCCTCTTAACTTCTGCTCAACAAGGTAACTACTTCTATGATACAAGCTCTGGTACATTCAAAACATAAATTCAGATGCTTAAGACAATCAAATTTTTACATAACATTTAGTTAATGGCAATTAAAGTAAGCAGACGACATTTGTTGTAAAACATCTGACTGGCTGACTGATACAAAAATAGTTTTATAAAATATTTCTAAATGGTATTTGATTTATAGTTTAGATGGGTTGAAAATAAAAAGGTGGTTAATAGGTTAATCAAATTATAGAAAAGTTTGAAAAATTTTATTTTCTTTTTGGAATGCTTTACCGAAATCCAAACAACCAAAATGTAAGAATTATGAGACATTAAAAAAGGCACTTCAAGATCACTTAATGCTTCTCAAGTTACATTTCTTTGCTTATATTGCAAATATAGTTAAACCTTTTCTGATCAAATATCAGACAGACTGTCCAATGGTTTTATTTTTATACTTTGTTGTATAGGAAATAATAAATTTGCTTGAAGTTATTGCAAAACCAGATGTCCTTGAAAAATGCAGAAGCTGGAAAATGTTGAAAGATCTGGAACTTTTTTTGACTAATAATCTGTTACCTGATGAAAAGCCCAGGATTTTCTGCTTCTGAAGAATTACATAATCGAAAAAAGAATAATTTGATAACGTTGTCTCTAAGCAAAACTTTAAGGTGGCCATGAAATTTGTGTTTCAATGGCGAAAAGCTTTTGTGACGAATCTCCATTGAATTATTCATTGATAAGAGCATCCAGTATCTTTGACCTTAATGTCTTGATGAAGTTGACTAAACAAAAATTGGTTGATCATTTGAAAACTTTACTTGGGTACTCACAAGTTTAAGGATTTTATCACCACAGCAATGTGACTTGTGATGTTATCTCAGTTTATAGATTTTATGGATATCACCACAGCAATGTGGTGTTATCTCAGTTTATAGATTTTATGGATAATGAAGTCAATGCCAGAAGATAATGAAGTTAAAGCCATAAAGCAAGAATCTTTTAAGTCTATTCATCCAAGGGATTGTCTCAATGATTTTTCTTTTCAATATCCTTGTATCAGCAATTACATTAAGTTATCTTTTGTCATTAAATTAATTTTAACACTTAGTCATGGCCAGGCTGCTGTTAAGTGTGGTTTTAGCGTAAGCAACTCTTCTGTTAAAACAAACATGACACCTTCGATTATTATATCCCGGAGAAACGTAAAGGACCATCTAATTGCCAATGGTTTAAAACCACACACAGTTCAAATCACAGCATTATTGGTCAAAGCTTTTCTATCAGCCCATCAAAAATATATAATTGAGTTGGATAACGCTAAAAAGGAGAAAGAAAAAACAAAGCAAGAACAAAAAGCGATGCATATCACAGTTGTCATCAAAAAATTAAATCAAAAGTCAAGATTGCAAAAAAAGCTATTTTAATGATGGAAAACAAGATTACAGAGTGTATGGAGCTTGCAGAAAAAAAAGTGACCTGAGTTATGTTAAGAAAGAGAATAGATTAAAAAGAAAAAGTATTGAAACTAAATAAGCGGTTAAGTTTATAGAAAAACAAATTGAAGAACTTGAAAATAAGAAAAAAAATTGTCAAGTTAGTTTTTGTTAACAAATGACTGTCTTATTTTATTTCAGTTTATCTTATTGTTATTATTATCTTATGTTGTTTCTCCTTTAAAGTTTTCTGATTTTGTGATTTATTGAGAAATTTTGCAATTTATTAATCTTAACTAAGATAAAAAATGCTTTATATGCATTGTGCCTTTCACAAGAGTTTTTTGCATATAATAACTAGAAACTTGGAAGCCTACAAGTAGTTCTTTATTTTAAATAGTTATTTGTTAGCTGTCATGAATATTTTGTTTTTGTTTTTAGGTTTTTTTTATAAGTTAATTACTTAAATTTGTGCTTCGGTCATTGTTATGACTCTTCAGAGTTTGATTAAGTTTATGACTCTTGACTGATTGACTCTTGTTGACTCTTGACTGATTGACTCTTGTTGTTGACTTGTTGTTGACTCTTGACTGATTAAGTTTATGACTCTATGACTCTTCAGAGTTTGATTAAGTTTAATTTATTTTGGTAGTTCTGAAATTTGTTAAAAAAAAATGTGTTATGGAAGTCCTTGCTTTTGTTGTCTTTTTTTCTGAATATATAATTCTCAATGGTGTTGAGTATAGTATTTATAGTGTTAATGCTTTTTTAATTTATTACAGTTTTTTTGATTAAGTTTTAGTGCACAAATTTATGTAGTATTTAGTTTTAGATTACATACTTTTATGTTTATAAGTACAGTGATTGCCGTTAAGACAATTTTTGTATCACTTTAAAAATATCATTAGTGCTGGAATTTAAGTGCTTTTTCAATACTGATTCTGGAAAGAGATATGGACCAAAATCCTGGAAAAACATCTAAATGAAGTAAAAAGTGCTGGAATTTTTTTAATTTTGAATGGACACCCTAATATATATATATATATATATATATATATATATATATATATATATATATATATATATATATATATATATATATATATATATATATATATATATTATAAAATCCATTTATACAACTATACCCAATTCTTCTTTATTTTTGTATACTAATGGTAGCAAAAAGTATTCAATAGTTTTAAACCTTTCATAAAAAGAACTTGACAACAATGAATTTTAGCTAATTGCAGTATCCTTAGTTAAAATATTTCTAAGAAAATACATTTAAGAAATAAATAAAAATGAAAAGGCAATAAAACTGCCATATTGATTATCGTGTCTTGGCATTGAATGAAATGCTAATTATTTATAATTTAACAATTAATTTATTTAAAGTCTTGTTTAGAAGTGGTCCTTTTTTGAGTATTTGTATGGCATTAAAACTCTGCAATCTAATTGTTTAAAGTTTATAATAACCAGTAAAATAATGTGTTTATTTCTAGCTTGTTAGATTATCAATTCCTTATTTTATACGCAATTTTAGTTAAAGCTTGTTTAGAAGATATTATAAAACTAAAAAATATATTTAATGAATTATATAAATATATTTCTATAAATCGTATTTTATAATATATTTCTGTAAATTGGTATTTTAAGTAAATTTTATTTATAAATATTTTAAAGAACTAACAGGGTATTATAAATATCCTGTTAGTTCTTTAAAAAACTTTGGTGAAGCTCCATAACAGACAGCATTTTGTCTAATTACAAATTTTGTTTTAAAAATGATAAAAAAAGTTTTTCTAGAGAGGTATCTGAATTTATGTCATAAGACATAAAATTTTTGCCTCCTATAATAAATCAACATCTATTAACTTATAATGTATATAAAACAATACAGCATGAAGTAGCTGGTTACCAGTTATTTATAGAAAACTATGTAATAAGGATTAGAGTTAAATCAAACATTCCTGGTGAGAAATGTTTTATTTTAGTTAAGTATATTGTTTCAGCATCAATGAAAAAACTCCATGCGACGTATATGTATAAAATGTTTTCCAAAAAACTGGATATGTAGCTATAAAAGCTGTAATAATTTAGATAGAAAAAACATTTCACCCTCAACTTTATTGTTAAAAATATTTATAAAAAAAACTGTGATAGCAGTTTGATATCATGAGTTTGTCGATGGTGTATTAAAAATGAAGATATTGCTCTTATTAAAAGTTTTTAAAAATATTGCTCTTCTTAACAGCTCTTAAACTTGTAAATAAGGATATTTTCAAGTTTAAAAACTTTTACTTTTTAATGAGGCCACTTCTTTCAGTTTACTTTCTTGTGACTATTTTTCTTTTTTTGCTAGGGGCAATTCTTTATTATTATGAGTTTTTCTCATAGATTTCTCACAAATGATTTAACAGTTTTACTAGTTAGTATTAGTTGGTATCTTCACACAAGTTTTCTTGCCACCTTCAAAATATTTAAAAGATATCCTGCGTACTGATGTCGGCCAAAAGTCTTTTCTGTTTATTTTATGCAGTCATAGTTTTTCTTTGTTCAGTTGAACAACATTGTTTGGTATGCTTGTTGTTATGCTTTCTTTGACGTCAAACATGCTACCGCTAGGAAGGTTTACTCCAACTACTTGAAGTTAACGTGTTAATAGCTGTGAAAGAAAATCTCAGTTTCTTAGCTATTCTACATACTTATTTTGTTGTTTACATTCATGTACATAAAAATACCATAATACATTGTGCAAAATGGTTTTAAGAGAAAAAGCGAAGTTAACGATTTAACTTTAAAATGAATTTTTACATCTAATGAATTGATTAAATTTTTTTAGTTGTTGTTTTTTTTTAATTTTTTTAGGTACTAATCTTATACCAGTTACGTTATCTGCGAATGGAGGAGTTCAGTTTATAACAACTTCGTCACTTTCAAGTTTTCGACTCACCCAACACCCTCGTCAACTTCGAAATAACGATGATTCGACGACACTATCGATAGATATTCCTATGCATTCGGTTAGTGATCACGTTGTCTCAGGAACTAATGTTCCGAAAGCTACCCAGACAGTTGACGTTGTCACACTATCTGATCGTATCGATATCTGACCATAATTCTCGTGTTTCGGTTATATATTTAATATTGTCGTTTAAAAGCTGATGTCGCTTAAGTAACTGTAATCAAGCTCCTTAGCTTATAAATACAAGAATGGAATAGAATAGTGAATTTATAATAATTTTGTGTAACAAACTAAAATGATTTTAATTTAAACATAGAATTCGTATTGTGCAAAGTTGGCTATTGCAATTTTTACGTTGCGGATTTTGCGGATTGTAATTTATTGTTTGATCTGGGTTGCACAGCACCGTGTATATGCGGGTAATACGAACATCTTATTGAGTTTTATTAGTATTTTCTTAAACGACTAATGCAAATTTAGTAAAAAAAGTATTCAGTTATAGACATTTCATTTCTAATAAAAACATTTTGTAAATAGTAATATATTTGCTGTAAAAACAATATACATTGATGCAGAGCATAGTGAGAAGAAATAATACCCGTTATTGTTATAAATTGTAAAATTTAGCTTTAAAACTATTTAATGACTTGGTGTGAATATATATATATATATATATATATATATAGATATATATATAGATATATATACACATACATACATATATGTATATATATATATATATATATATATATATATATATATATATATATATATATATATATATATATATATATATATATGTATATATATATATATATATACACATACATACATATACAGATTTATATATCCAAATTAAATTAATGAAATGTGTTTAAATAATGTAAACAAATAGACAATGATAAATAACATATTTTAGAACATAAAACCCAGAAGAAGAAAAAACAGATTACATAATAGATTATAACAGTTTACTAAAACTACCTCGCCATAACAGACTTGCAACACAAATCAGTATAAAAAATTAACTTTGGTTCTTGTTTAAAAAAACACCATCAAGTTAGCAGTTTAAAACTACAGAGTTATTTGACGAAGTCGTTTCATGAAAATACATCATTACCACCTTCAATTCCATTTCTTTGACACAGTTCTCGTGAAATTACTTTTTATATGAAACACATTGCAGCATTTCCTTAGCTTTCCTTGTACCAGATATTATTTTATAACTAGCTTAGCATTCACCACAAAAATAAAATTTCCACTTTTTTCATATAAAGGCCTACATTTTTATTTATTCTCCTCAATAGCCTATGTACTTTGTTTTGTTAAAGTTTTGTATGCTTTTATTTTTCCGGTAGTTTTTGCGCGCTTAATTCTTGCGGCTTCGATATTATTCTTTTTTTAGACTTCAACCCTCTTTTCTTTGCAATACTTTTTTTGTTATACAATCTGACAACCTTTGATTACTTGCCAGATTTTTGACACATGCACGTAGATATATATTGTATATTTTACCGTCAGCCAGCTACTTGCCTTATTAACTTCTCTCTTAGGATGGTGAATTAAAAAAACCCTCATGAATAAAAAATTCATGAGGGTTTATTTTAATTCACCATCCTAAGATTTCTAAAGAAGATAAGAATTGAAAAAAAAACAAACAGTTTTACAAGACTAAAATAAACTCAAATAAACCAGCCCATCCCAATGGAAACTAAAAAACAACAAGAACGCGAAACAGAGCAAAAAGGAGAAGTAGAAAACTCAATATATACAAGTAAAAAAAAAAGATTCTAAGTTTGTTATTCTAGACAACGACCAAATAGATATAAGTCTTCCTGAGAATGTTAAAAAGAAAGTAAAAAAAAAACACAAAAGAGGAACGAGGCTGCCGAAGCTAAAAGAATAAGAAGAACAAGCACAACAAAAACAACACTCTGAAACTACAACAGAAGAAATACCATGCATAGATTTTAAACCAAAAAAACAACAACAAAGAAACGAAAAAATTATAAAAAATACAAATAAAGAAAACAAGCAAAATAAATGATATTGAAGAAGAAAGCAAAAATTAAAAAGACACTAACCGCAGCAATAACAACAAGATACAGCATGGCGACAAAATAGCGGAAGACACAAGCAGGTAGAGGAGCTGTACAAACTGCAACCACTTTAATTGAAATGCTTTGTGCTCAGTCTAGTATTTTCTGTTCTTTTTGGCTGTGGTCTTTTATAAACTTACCTACTTGGCATTATTACGTTTGGGGTTTGGGAATACCTGGTCTTTTTAGATTCGGCAAGCCCAAGTCGAACCTAAGATTATTTTTCAAGTCCAGATCAAACTCGTCTTTTTTTCTCGCAATTTTATCAATAGCATGAGAGAATATTTTTTGTTCACCCCGATTAAAAAAAGAGGTTTGGTAAATGTTATGGTAAATAAAGCAATTTTTAGCCGGCTTCAATGTCTAAAGCAAATATATTATTCTATACTTTTTTTATGATGTTAAACTACCAAATAAACTTGATATTACTTTTTATAAATATTGCATAATTTATAATAAAATGCATGTAAATGTACTATCAAAAATAAACTAAATTAAAATACTTATAAGTGTTTAATACATACCAGAACAATTATTTTTTACTTAAAAAAATAAAACTTTAAAAAAAACTAATGCACTCAATAAATTGTCCGATGATCTACAACGAATTCTTAAGTTAAGTGCTACACAAAATGTTTGTTCGGAATTTGTTAATATTGATTTTATCGTCATTTACGCTTGACAATTTTTCTAAACGTGCAGTTTGTTTTTTAGTTTTTAAAAACCATAAAAATTATTTTTTAAGATCAGCAAGTTTATCTTCGCAACTTGACAAAATTAAATATTTCGCATATTCTACTGTTTTGTGTAGCTCTCCTTCCAGTGTTAATGCTAGAGCATTTCCTGAAGCATTTTGTTATTTTCAGTTGAATGTTCCTGTTCATAATGTGTGTTTTGCTGTTCTTCCTCCCCATCAAATAATCTCTTTAGTTTATCTGTTGTAAATGTTTGTATTTTCTTTGAAAGCATTTACAAGAGAATCTAATAGCTCTTCTAGTTTTAGCTTTTTACGGCTATTTATTATTTCATCATTAATCTCTACTTAAATTACCATTGGATTCTTTTAATCATCTCAACATAAAATCAATTGCTAGTTGAGCTGTGGCAATATTAGCATCGATACATATACATCGATATATATAGCTGAGAGCTTCAATAGTTAATTTAAAAAGCTGTAGCATTGTCTAATTCATGTAATAATTCAATTTTAATATTTTTATGTATTATATATTATATTAATAATATACTAATACAAATCAATATCTTGAAGAGCTTCTTTAATAATATCAAATAATTAAAAAAATCTAGATATTATTTCGAGTTATGAGTTCCAACGAGTTCTTAAGTCTAAAACTATTTTGATCTTTTCTTGCAAAATATTTCAAAATATATTGCAAAATATAGTTGTATATACCTTATATATATTTACAATTAACATAATCATAATATATAATAATCATATTGTAAGGGCTTTGTGATAAGATCATCACGATCTTCTTGAAGTCCTGCCCATACTGTTTTTAATTATAAATTTTATTGTATATTTTGACTTTCGAAACTTGTAAATATTACACCTTTAATTTACAAAACTTGTAAATGTTATATGTATGGAGAAATACTAGAAGAAAAATGTTATTTTACACAGAAGAACTTTTAAAAAATGTATAAGTTATACGAACAAATTTTATATTTTCTTTTATACTGTCTACATTTGTTAATTCAACTTGTCCGTATTCTTCGACGTAATCCTTGCTCTCTTCAGAATAATATATTTCATTTTGACCATCATCAATGCCATCTTGACGATGGTCATCTTCATCTTGTATGACGGTATTTTTTTTCTTTTATATAGTACGTCACAAACAACTAAATGTATAGTGTATTCAAACACAAACTATAAAGACTAAAAGATTCTCGCCTATTTTTGTCATTACACTTGCACTGTTGCCGGTAAAACCAACTATATGTTTTTTAAATTAATATTATATGTGTTTAAATGTTGTTCTTCTTTTTCAACTAATTGTGCAGCTGTACTACATTTAATTGTACTGAACGAGTTAAAAATTCTCACAAAAGCCAGATTATACACAGAGTCAAGTCAATGTCAATTGAGTTAAATTAAATTAAAATATTTCCGAATTTCATAATCATCCATTCATCATCATCGGTTTTCTTGAAATTTTCCTGTAATAATTCTAATAAATTCACTTCTTTTTTTTATAAAAATTATGAATTAAATTCATAACATCTCTTTCGGCTTTAGAAAGATTTTTACCATCTTTGTTTGATATTATCGATAAACACATTTTGCATTTTGCATTATCACTTTTCAAATCGGTACATTGGGGGAAATAGTCATGCACTTTTAAATTTTTTGGCATAATGGGGTTGTTTTAAAATTTGTTATTTATAATCATGGAAACTCAAAATTGACCAAAATTGGTCAAAAAAAGTATTGGACCTTTGTATTTACCCTTGGACTAGTCGAGTTTTTGTCCGAAAAACCCTAATTACGTTCCCTAAAATATTTTTTTAACGTTACTTTTAACTGATTTTCTGTTGGTCTTGTAAAAACTAACTGATCTTGCGATGTCAATGTCTTATCGTGTTTTGCTTCAGTATTGTTAGAAATCAATAATGCAGATACAAAAATAGGTAATCAAAGTTCTCCATCTGCAAATATAAAATCTTTTTCTGTAAAAGCTTTACGTTTAAATTAGTGGTTGTATGTTTTCGTAAACCCGTCATTCATTCAACAAACTGTTTGTAAATACGCTTTCGTACCGCATTTCATACATTTGTTAAGATTTGTCATTGTTAGTGACTTATCTGTAACTTTTTTTGCAAAAATGACCTAATCGTCATCATTGGAATTCATACAACAAAAATTAAAAGCGTTTGCAGTTTGTGATTAAAATGATTGATAAATTTTAAGAACTTTTCGTACAAGAAGAATCAAGTTTAGATTCTTGGTGTGACTAGTAAACCCTTCCGTTTAGATCAAAACTAAATTTGATCGATTTTTTAGCTGTAAAAATAATAAACCACACAGTAAATTACTTTATTCAATCAGTTAATAAACTCCTTTTGATGCAACAGGTGCTTCATTGTATGAGTTTACTCTAATTTTTTAACGCAGAAGCACAAACAATGGGGGCGCATATTGACTACTTGCTGAAGTGCAAAACATGCCAGTAATTATATTAGATTTCTTTGCAGAGGTCACTGCACTTATACATTTCTTGCACTTTTGGTGACAATTTTTTTTTCTTCGAAAAATTGAATAGCCAGACTTATCTATGTTTGTGGAACTTTCAATTTTAATATCTTGAATAAAATTTAAATTTATTGACATTACTGTCAATACAATTGACATTACAATTTATTGATGTTACTGATTGTGACCAGCCAATAGTTGAGAAAATGGTTTCAAGGACTTCTCGACAACTAGCAAATGGATTTATAAAGTAAAATAAATTGACTAAAGATGTTAAATAAATAACTCTAAATAAATATGTACCATTTTAGTGGCTTTACGGTGATTAAAACATCGAACAAAATACCAATATTTTTGTCTACAATTTTTGTAGACGAATATTTTCTATACAGAGACGGATCCAGCATTTTTTGGTGTTTGAGCTAACTTCCAAACTTGGAGCGAAAACCAAACATTTACGTTTATTCTTATATTAAATAAGAATGCTTAGCGAAAAGTTGCAATTATTAAAGTATGGGAGCAAAAAACTTTCCAATTTTAAAGCAAACGCGAGAGCAACAAGTTGATGCAATATTTTTTTTAACTTTTCTCAACAAAACTAATATTTATCGATAAATTTTAAATTTCATAGTATAAGATACTAAGCGTTTAAAAGTTATCACTATATAAAGTCAATGAGGGGTGACACATTTAATTGGTCATAATTTTTTGAACGCTAAAAGATCATACTATGAAATTTAAAATTTCTTGAGCAACATAAATTTAGTTAAGAATAGTAAAAAAAATATTTTATCAACTTGTCGCTCTCACGTATGAGACAGGGAGTAGTCAAAATTTTAGGGTTTTGTTACCAAACTCCAACTATTGCAATTTTTTGCAAAGCATTCTTATTTAACATAAGTATAAACGTATAAATGTTAGGAGTTTGCTAAATGTCTGTAAGACATTTAGAAAAAAACCCCTCAAATACCAAAAAAGGCTGGATTCGCTCTTGCTTACAACATCAGTCATTCTTCGTACATATAATTTTCCATAGATCAAGAAAAACTTGCAGAAAAGTAAAAAGACTTTTAAGTTGTTTCTGATTTATAATTGAATTGTTATTCTAAATTATAGAACTAAATTTTCCGATACAATTGATTTAGCAACACTACATTGAAAATCCAAGTTAGACACCAGTACCATATTAACAACTATTGTAGTTCCTGCAAATAAGCATTTATTCACTGCAACAAGGAGTGTTCTGGCAAGTTTATGTAAGTTTTCCTGAGCTTGACCATAGATTTACCATCATAAAATGTAACAGTTGCTTTAACGTATATCTCATCAACCATTATAAAGCATGAATGCTGTTTATCTTCCAAAATGTTAAATAATCAAACAGTCTTCATATAGTAGCATTCAATAGTAATCTAAGTCAAGTAATCTAATAACTATAAATAAAAATAACACTTTAAAAAATGTTTTTGTTGATAAATTATTTTTCTATTATAAAAATGTTACATTGCTAAATAAATCTAGGAATTTATTGCCAATATAGCAGTAAGCATCATCTAGTTTTCATAACGGAAATTTGGAGGGGTGGAAATCTCTTCATCAATTATTGAAAATTATACCCTTTACCGTAAAGATTGTATCAAATTTAAAGGCGGGAGAGTGGCCATATATGTAAACAACTCAATTAAATCTTGAATGTAAAGTAATCTAATGAATTGAAACAAGAATGGCGTAAAATTATTTTAGTCAACGAACGCTTTATTTAAGGATGTATTTATAGATCTTACATGAACGATCCTATATTTAAAACTACTCCATCTATCATACATGCAAAACATTTAGCAACAACAAAGTATGACGGAATTTTGCTAAAGCGTTTGATGTTGTTTTTTTATTTTTTTTTATTTCGTTATTTATCTGCCCCAAGAAGACCTAAAGGTCTTGTCACAGACCGTTAACTTCCTTACCGTGACGCGAGTATATGTCCAGAGTTCGTTATGAACCTAGATCTCCTGCTTCTAAGGCAAACGCTCTAACCACTACGACACAACAGCTTGTTATGCACATATTTGATCCACGATTTTATTGTTATGGAATTATTGATCAAATTTTAAAGTGGATTGAATTATTTCTAAAAAAATTGCCTACGAAAAGTAGTAATGGGAGCTTTTTCATTAGAAAAAGCTTTGGAGTTAGAGTCCCACAAGGTTTTGTGTTTGGATTTATTTTATTCATAATATATATAAATGATTTTCCAGAACTATTAATAAATGTAAATAAATTGTATGCTGATGAAAAGAAAATAACAGTGACGATAAAAATGAATTAAAAGATGACACAAACGAAATAGCAAAATGGTCAGAAACATTGCTTCTTTACTTGAATCATACAAAATGTAAGTTGATGCATCTTGACAAATCAAATAATAACTACATCTAAACAATTCTATCAAAAAGTAATGAATAAAATAATTTATGCAGCACAAAGGAAGAAATTGATTTTCGGTATTTTTTTGTCAAACAGTATGAATCATCATAGTCAAGTAATGTATGCATCAAAAAAAGTAAATAGAATGCTTAGAATGATAAACAACATGTTCACTTATTTGAATATTAAACTACTCAAAAAATTGTACACTTTGTTTGATCTCATTTAAAATTTGCAAAATCGGCAACTTAAAATTTGCAATATCACTATAAAAAAGGTATAATTGAGTTGGATAAAGTACAATATAAAGCAAATAATCTGATTCCATTACTCTGAAAACTAGAACACAATGAAAGATTAAAGATTTTAGGTGTTCAATTGCTCAAAGAGTAGAGTTCCTACCTTCCTAAAAGGTGACCTAATTCAATGTTTTAAAATAGTAAATAGCTTCGATATTGTAAATTAATGCAATCAAAAATCGTTTTCTTTTCAAGAAAATAAAAATAACAACCAAAAGCGGGGACATAAATTCAAACTAGTATGAGAGTTATTAAAAAACAATGAACATCAATTTTTTACAAATCGTGTTAAATTACCGTGTTAAATCGTGTTAAATCGTGTTAAATCGTGTTAAATCGTGTTAAATCGTGTTAAATTACCGGAAAACGTTGTCAATGCCACTTCTGTCAATATTTTTGAGGTTGGACATATTTTTGAAAAATTGAAACGACAAATCTAAAATGAATAAAAAACAATTTCATTCTCGATTAAGTTTTTTTAAATAAACTGTAAATTTTTATGAGACCGAATTTGTTACACAAGCTCTTACTTTTAGCAGCATTATAAATATTACCTTATTTATTTGGAGAAAAAAAATATTCAAGTCTAAATTAAGAAGAAATTTAGTGAGTTGACACAGATTTTTAGAAAAAGATTTACAAAAATATAGACAAATCACACTTTCAATAAAAGCGTGTATTGCATATAGTATATAAATGAATTGTGTTAGTATATGAAAAAACTGTGATCGTCTGCAATATTATAAAAACTGTTAAAAGTTTTATAATATTGCAGAAATATAATTGTATAGAAGTATAATTGTTTATAATTGTATTTCAGAAAATCACAGTTTTTTTTTTATATGCTAACGTGTTAGATTAAAAAAGCAATGTTTTAAAACCATCTCAGAACATCTAGAATTACTCTAGTTTTTAAAGAAAATTAACAAATCTAAGACATTTTTGCCCTATTTCCGTCCTTATTATAAAACAAACTTTTAAAAATATTTAAAAGTAAAAAAAAATACCTTAAGGCAAATAAAATTCAAAATTCTTTTTGTTATTTAATTAAATTTATCGTGTCCTCCACTAGCAGTTATGCGAGCTTTATCAGTGACGTGTCTAAGAATGGTGGGATGTGAAATGCGCTCCCCTCCCCCACCAGAATCTGAAAGTCCTATAATATCTTAGAAATAGAGGCTTTTTTTTTTTAGAAGACGCAAATGTGATACAATATACAAAACTAGTTTAACATAACTCCCCACCCCCACCATTACCACCAAAAATTCCTGGATCCGTCACTGAGCTTTATACCTAACAAATTAAATCGAATTTAATTTAAGTAATTAAGATCCAAGTTATAGACTTATTATACTGCCATCTACGTATCAATCTAACAACATGCTTGTATTGTTTCCAATGATGATCTCTATTTGAGCATTTTAATTAATTTGGTTTGTATAGATATTATACAAGACTATTTTAATAATTCTAAAATAACTCTGCTACTTTAAAAAACAAACAAAGACAAAGCAGTGGCGTTACTAGAGGGAGCAAAACCCCGCATTTCGGGAGGGTAGGGGGGTTTAGGGAGGGTTGAGCTCAGGGAGCCCCGCAGAGATTTACAAATCTTACTCGTATTATTTCGTGAATCTTATCAGCTCTACCAGTTTAACGAAAGATTACTGAGCGGTTTCTCGGTGACAAGACAGCATGGTCGTCTACGAGTTTTCCGTTTCTTTATTCTGCTATCTTTCTTTATTTCCTAACGATTTCTTTATTTGTGATTAATTTAAATTAATGTAAGATAACTTTTTATTTTACTTAGATTTGTTAAAGATTGTAATAAAGAGGAAAAAAAAAATTATTTTAGCTTTGCAACGGAGCGGTAAGTTTAAAATTACTTAAATTTGTTTATATTCACGTGGTCTTGGTATGTAAACGTAAGAATATTCTTATCAATCTTTATATTTTCTACACACCATTGATTGTTTTCTGTCTTATATTGTGTTATATTGAACTTTTATAACAACAATGAAAGGTTTTATGGAACCTATGTTTTCTGGTTATATGTTAATGGTTATTTGTTTATTTATGTGTTCATGATTACATCTATGTGTTTATAACATATAATTCTTTTTATGTTCATAATTGTAGTTAAAAATTATAGATATGTTTTGACTTGAATACCAATTTATGCTATATTTCCGTGTAACATAATATTTGTTATATGATATCTAGCTGTTTGTTTATATTGTTGTTTGAACCTAAGAGAATAAGCACACATACCTTTATTACTTGACTTTGTTTTATTCACAATTATATTCACATACTATGCTTATGTATCAAAATATTTATTTATATTTATATATTTTGCTTTTTTCACTAAGTTACTTATTACTGTGTTCCTAACTGTGGTTAGATATTTTAAATATGAATCAATGTGGCTATCAACTCATGTTGTATGCTGTGGTACATATAATAAGTGTAATGATATCTATGTAAATGGCACTATTGGCATTTCTATGTAGATATACTAAAACCCTAATCAGGTTTAGGCATCAAAAGAACAAACTAATATCAAAGCACATCATCCCATCATAAAATACTGGTGTTCTACAAATTTGAGCACGTGCTCTATTTTGGCAAAGTAGTGTCCACAGGGTATCGACCATTGGTCAGGCGCCAGACCTTCGAAACTCCCTGATGACAATTAATGGTCCTGATGAGAATGTCATGTTGACACTACATGGATAATTGGATTATAAAACACCTATATTTTAATCATATACCACTCAATACACTGATGCTTGTTATTCTAAGACTTATACTAATATTTCTAGAATTTATATTTGCTGATTTATGCCTATAGTGTTATACTTAACCCATATTGGGTCATTAAAACATTACTCAAACACCTATTTAACACAACAAATGTGTGAAATAACGAGTGTAATGTACATAATACATATAAATAACTTATGGATGTCTTTGAATATATATATGTCCATGGGGAATATGTGTGTGCATACACATGCGTGAGCACATATACTCATATGTGTTTGTATGAATATATACGTAACTATGTTTATCAGTAGGTGTATGTGCATATGTATGTATTTATGTATATATTTGTAGACAGATACATACATATTTTTTTATATATATGTATGTATGTTTATGGGTGTATATATATGTATATGGGTATATATATATATATATATATATATATATATATATATATATATATATATATATATATATATATATATATATATATATATATATATATATATATATATATATATATATATATATATATATATATATATATATATATATATATATATATATATATATATATATATATATACATTTAGTGGGTATGTGTGTATAGCCAGAATGCATAACCACTGCCCAGTACTACCTTGTTTTACTCTCTCTAATGTTATCTCTAATGTTACTAATGTTATACATGATATTTAATACATAATTACTGTCAAATACACTAAAGATACTACATCTAATATTCTTTCCATAGTCACTGCATCTTTTTACTATATACATTTATCATACCTATAATGCAAGCTACACCACACTAAAATAATCATTTCACTCCAAATATTCTACTCCAGTTCTATTACATACACCATCTGATAACTACTTAAAAAACAAATAATTCTACTCCAACTCTGTGGCATACACCCATACACATCCCTCTATAAAAGATAAGTAATAACACTTAAATTATATTTAAATATATACACATGTTATTGTTAATGTATCATTCTCACACTGTTAAAATACTATAATAATGCTAATAAAGAGTTACTAAGCTAATGAGGAATAAAAAAAACACAAATTCACATTATTACTAGATACCACATAACTTAATTTTGATAACCAGCTCCTAACCACTAATATTATTTTGATACTAAAAACTCATACTAAAGACACAAGCCACCATGAATATAAGTAAACACTATCTCAACCATACTACACAAACAGTTTGTTTAACTGACAAGAGGCTACCTGCCATCTG
This sequence comes from Hydra vulgaris, assembly GCF_038396675.1. Taxonomy (NCBI): domain Eukaryota; kingdom Metazoa; phylum Cnidaria; class Hydrozoa; order Anthoathecata; family Hydridae; genus Hydra; species Hydra vulgaris. The sequence goes on along the minus strand of NC_088933.1, from coordinate 26,384,400 downwards.
TTTTATAAAACGAATAATTCTTCTCCACTTCAAATACTCCTGGTAACATTACAGTCACGTGACATATTCAAAGTTACACTTATAACTTATACAAAATTCCATATAATCTTAGATTATTAGTTGTAAAATATATATATACGGATTAGTAGTTTGTTAAATATATACACAAGTTATTGCTACTATATTGGTGTAACTCTATTTAAATTTTCCAGATTATCTAGTTGCAATAGTCTGTTATTTTTAAAATACATGTTATTGGACTTCTAGTATTCACGTCTAGCTTACGTTACACCAGTTTTAATGACTTTCAACCAATTTTATACTAACAGCTCATACCATCGAGACATTCTATTACAGTAGACACACAAGTACACTGCATTAACGGTCTACATTACATACTCATCTATAAGACTCAAAACAGTTCACAACTCTCACTAACCCTCGTTATACTGCAACAAAGCACTGCACTTATCAACACTCATGTCAAAAAAGTGACATACAATTGTATGCAAGTTGTACTGAGCCCCACTAAGTGTCCTCTGATCCCAGTGTCAATTCAGAAGTCTGTGGCAATCGTCCTGACGGGATACCCTGAGAATAGTCATTTTGGGATAATACAATGGGATACATTGACAAGATACCCTGGTGTAGACCCAGAGTGGAACTTCTTTTGGGATGCCGATCTCGGGCGAAAGTTGGAGGTCTTCTTGTGTTCATACTGTACCATAAGGTGCGAATCCATACTGTACTCAAGACGTCCATGATACACTTATCTCTATTTTTATGTTGACCACCTTAATAATACATACCACATGATAACTACATATAAAACGAATAATTCTGCTCCATCACTGATAATGTCTACACATCACACTTGACACTAACGACAATTTAGTAAAACAACAGTAAAGGACTCTTATGTATCTCGACTATTGTTTATTGTTATTGTTTATTTTTACAATATTTTACTTATCATATTTTTAGTAATTTTCTACTTTGAGACTCTTTGTTTTCCATTGGACATCTGTCCTTTTGTACTTTTATCTCACTCTGCTAAACTCTTTTTAACTTATTATTCATCCCTTTAGCTTCACTAAAATGCTTTGCATTTACAAAAAAAATTATTTATATTTTTCAATTTTTTAATATAAGCGAAACCTTACAGTTGTTAAATTTATTAATATAAGCGAAACCTTACAGTTGTTAAGTTTTTTAATATAAGCGAAACCTTACAGTTGTTAAGTTTTTTAATATAAGCGAAACCTTACAGTTGTTAAGTTTTTTAATATAAGCGAAACCTTACAGTTGTTAAGTTTTTTAATATAAGCGAAACCTTCCAGTTGTTAAGTTTTTTAATATAAGCGAAACCTTACAGTTGTTAAGTTTTTTAATATAAGCGAAACCTTACAGTTGTTAAGTTTTTTAATATAAGCGAAACCTTACAATTGTTAAGTTTTTTAATATAAGCGAAACCTTACAGTTGTTAAGTTTTTTAATATAAGCGAAACCTTCCAGTTGTTAAGTTTTTTAATATAAGCGAAACCTTACAGTTGTTAAGTTTTTTAATATAAGCGAAACCTTACAGTTGTTAAGTTTTTTAATATAAGCGAAACCTTCCAGTTGTTAAGTTTTTTAATATAAGCGAAACCTTACAGTTGTTAAGTTTTTTAATATAAGCGAAACCTTACAGTTGTTAAGTTTTTTAATATAAGCGAAACCTTACAGTTGTTAAGTTTTTTAATATAAGCGAAACCTTACAGTTGTTAAGTTTTTTAATATAAGCGAAACCTTACAGTTGTTAAGTTTTTTAATATAAGCGAAACCTTACAGTTGTTAAGTTTTTTAATATAAGCGAAACCTTACAGTTGTTAAGTTTTTTGATATAAGCGAAACCTTACAGTTGTTAAGTTTTTTAATATAAGCGAAACCTTACAGTTGTTAAGTTTTTTAATATAAGCGAAACCTTACAGTTGTTAAGTTTTTTAATATAAGCGAAACCTTACAGTTGTTAAGTTTTTTAATATAAGCGAAACCTTACAGTTGTTAAGTTTTTTGATATAAGCGAAACCTTACAGTTGTTAAGTTTTTTGATATAAGCGAAACCTTACAGTTGTTAAGTTTTTTAATATAAGCGAAACCTTACAGTTGTTAAGTTTTTTAATATAAGCGAAACCTTACAGTTGTTAAGTTTTTTAATATAAGCGAAACCTTACAGTTGTTAAGTTTTTTAATATAAGCGAAACCTTCCAGTTGTTAAGTTTTTTAATATAAGCGAAACCTTACAGTTGTTAAGTTTTTTAATATAAGCGAAACCTTACAGTTGTTAAGTTTTTTAATATAAGCGAAACCTTACAGTTGTTAAGTTTTTTAATATAAGCGAAACCTTACAGTTGTTAAGTTTTTTAATATAAGCGAAACCTTACAGTTGTTAAGTTTTTTAATATAAGCGAAACCTTACAGTTGTTAAGTTTTTTAATATAAGCGAAACCTTACAGTTGTTAAGTTTTTTAATATAAGCGAAACCTTACAGTTGTTAAGTTTTTTGATATAAGCGAAACCTTACAGTTGTTAAGTTTTTTAATATAAGCGAAACCTTACAGTTGTTCAGTTTCACATTATTATTAGTATTTTCTAGCTATAATTTACGTTTTTAGCTATAATATCAAACTTTGAATTTGCGTAATTCTGTATCACATATTAACAAATGTAAATTACACTTTAGAAAATTTAAAAAAAATCATTTTTATTAAAAATGATATCACAGAAACAACTAAAATAAAAGATTTAACCAACATACTGCATATACAGTTTTATGAAGTGCAGTTTTTAAGATATAAACACAACAAGCTGCTATTGATGACAATACATGTGACGGTTGTTAGAGCAGAAAGATCCTTCAGCAAATTAAACTTAATCAAAAAATATTTAAGAAAAAGCATGTCTCAGGAACGTCTCAAATAAAAAAATTTTTAAGATATTCTTCAATTTTTTTTTCTATTATTGATAGCATTCTATGAAATACTACTACTGAAGATAGAATAGCTGTTATGAACTTAAAAGTAATGTCATAGTCATTTGTGAGGTTAAGTTAGTTTTTTAAATTAAGTATTCTTCTCTCAAACATAATTTCAATGTTCCTTCTTTTTTATAAATGTTACAGAGTTTCGAGGATCTTTTATTAAATTATAAAATAAATGTTATTTACATTCCTAATTGTGTTTTATAAAAAGCTAGATATAAAAACTTAATATAAAAAGCAAATATTGGAAAGATAAAATAATTTTTAGGATAGGGGCTTGTCACTTGTTTTTGTGGGAGAGACCCAACTTTTTAGTTACGTCTCTGAGGCAAAGCTTCCAGATTAAATGTTTTATAAAAAGTTTCGGGTTAAGAAATTTCAGTCTAATAATAATATACTTAAGATTCTTATCGATATAAATCAGACAGTTGCGAATACTGAATGTCACCGATTTAGTTTTTCTTCACATATTGGCTTTGTATAATAGATGCAATGATGAATCCAAAATATTTTGGTCTAAATATCTGTCTTTCGCCATGGCGAACGACAAATTATGGCGGTATTTATGACTGATATTAGCGATCACTTTTTGTAAGAAATTTAAAAACCATGTCTGATTGTGAACCAAAAGTTATAAATTTGAAAAAACCCAATCTTAAAACAAGTAATACTAACGAATTATCAACTAGACTAAAACAAAAAACGTGGTCCAACGTGTGTAGATGTCATTACACTAACGAAGCTTTCAATAATTTTTTAGATATATTCCTAGATTGCTTTAATGAAACCTGTCCTCAAGAGAATATACAAATTAAGATAAAAGCAGTTCCCATTAGTATTAACAACACTGACATATTCTGTAAAAAACAAATCTCGGAAAAATTTAACAAATATTTTATAAATATTGGTCCTAATCTTGCTAATATCTATATAATAAGTCCAACATCTGATTCATTTAAAACTACCTAAAACCCGCAAATAACGCTATCATGTATGATAAAGAGTTTAAAGAATTAAAGAATGAATATAAAGAATTCGAAGAAGCCTTTTCCTCTTTAAAAAAAAAGAAAGCACCAGGGTTTGATTAAATAAATAGCGATTTAGTTACCATCAATAAAATCAGTCTAAGCAGACCTCTGATCCATACACTTAAGCTCTTAATAACATTGGGGATTTTCCCTGATGTACTTAAATTAGCAAAAGTAATTCCTATTTTTAAATGAAATGAACATTCAGACATAATCAATTATAGACCTATATCAACACTTTCTGTCTTTTCAAAACTTTGTGAACATATAATTTATAATAAAATCTATAATTACTTCATTAAAAACAAATTGTTTTACTCAAACCAGTTTGGATTTCAAAAAAACTTCTCAACAGAGCATGCAATCATTGAATTAGTTTATCAAATAACTGATGGTTTTAAACAAAAAAAATTTACTCTAGGAGTATTTATTGACTTATCAAAAGCTTTCGGCACAGTTGACATTGCATCCTATTAGATAAACTAAAGCGCTATGGTATAATTAATAAACCTTACAATTGGATTTAAAGTTATCTTGCCAATAGAAAACAATACGTGTGTAATATACAATCTGAAGTTTTAAATGTCATATATGGAGTCCCCCAAAGATCTACCCTTGGTCCACTCCTATTTTTAATTTACATATTTTTGCAATGCATCTTTAAAACTTAATTCAGTCATGTTTGTTGATAATACAAATCTATTTCTTACTAACAATGATATCAAGAAATTATAATTAGATATGAATACTGAGCTAAATAAAATTAAATAATTAGTTTAGGGCTAACAAACTCTCACTTAACTCAGAGAAAACAAACTATATATTATTCCATAAAAAAACACAAGAAGAAAACCTTCCTCTTAAGTTGCCTGACCTTATCTTAAATGATAACTTAATTAAAAAACAAGCCAGTATTAGATTCTTAGGAGTTTTTGTTGATGAGAATTTATCCTAGCTTCCTCAAATAAGATATATTCAATCTAAAATCACTAATATAATTGGTAAGATGTATCAAGTTCGCTCATATATCAATAAACAAAGTCTCAAACTAATACATGGATATTAGTTTAAGACTTTGACACTAATATTTGGACTAATTCATTGCTTCATCAGCTATGCAAACATAACATGGGCAAGTACGCAACCATCAAAATTTAAAAAAAATTATAGTCAACAAAACATTCTAGCAGAATCATTTACTCTAAAAATAAGTGTGAACACGCCAAACCTATAATGAAAGATATGAAAATGATGGATGTTTTTGAAACAAATATCTATCAGCATTTAATTTTTATGTATCGATTCAATAATAATCTCTTTCTTGCAAACTTTAATAACAGGTGTGAAGTAAACATAAATAAAAACTATTATCTAAGAGCAAATATAAGTAACTCATATAAACTGCCTCAAAACTTTAATAAATATGTTGCATATAGCATTGCATACCGAGGACCAAATATATGGAATAGTTATCAAGAAAGATTCAAATGTATGGCAAAGTCATTAAGTTCATTTAAGTTTTTAATAAAAAAGGAAATTTTTAAAATTTGAGTTCATTTGTGCTTAAAGGGATTACCAAGTAATTTTAATTATTTTAGTATTTATTTTATTTGATTTATTTTTTTATTTGATATATTTTTTGATTTACTGATTAGCGCAGCAGTTTTATGCCCATTAGCGTTTTAAATTTAATATCTATATTCTATTGAAAATGCATAAAGGAGCTCTATGAAAAGATTGCGATGACGTATTTTCATTTTCCTCTTCTTTTAGCCCCTGGTCTGTTTAATTCTTTATTTTATAAAGATCATTGTAAAAAAGAAAAGTTTTTATTTTTTATTGTCTATACAAAAACGGTGCTTGATGCCAGATTTTACTTCTTTGTTCTACGGACATATTTTTTCTATCTTGTATATATATGTTGATTATTTATTGTTAAACAGAAAAATAAATTTAAAAAAAAAAAAAAAACTTAGAAAATCGGACGAATTTTAGACAATCTGCTTATTTTGCATTAGGCCGGGTGAATAAAAATGAGCAATTGCTTTTATTCAGTAAATGGTCAGCTTTACGTGAATAAACCCTTTAGCAGTTTTGCTCAAATTTTATTTACGTTAAGTTAAGCAATTTACTCAGCCATTGCTCAGCTTTACATGAATAAAACTAAACCAAGTTTTTATTCACGTAAAGCTGACCAATTTTTAAGTAAAAGCAATTGCTTTTTTTTATTTACCCGGCCTATTATGTCATACTTTATGGAAATATAACTGGAATATTATTTATTTTAAAATGACTTGTCAACTTATTTATAACAGCCCGCCACAAGTTTTAGAAGAATAAAACAAAAAAACAAAAACAAAAAACGTTCTTTGTTGTCTTGAAATCATAGCCTAAAAGTACAAAAATTGCGAAAAATACGAATTTTTGGAAGCCGTAACTGTTGAAGCCAACATAGCAACATGGATTTTTTTACATCAGAACATAACTGTGGGTGAAATCTTCATTGAAAAAAAAAAATTGCGCGTGGCTGCATTGGTATTTTAAAAATTTAGCCGTATAAAACACGTTTTGGAAAAGACTATTTTAACTTTAGACCGCTTTAAAAACTGAAGCTAAAAAATTTGAAAAAAACCTTAACTGTTAATATGTTCATAAAAGTGTAAAGGGCTATATACAAAAAAAATTACGTGCAATCTTAAGTTAGCCTCTTGAAAAATCAATTTGAAAAATGAATAAAATATTTAAAAATCATAAAATTTCGTCAGGATACTTATTAAGGACATCATGTTTTTGATTGTTTACAAAGAAGTATATTTTATATCCATTTTTATTCTATTTATTATTGAGGAAATTATTTTATAAATTAAATACCCTTAATTCTACATCCTTGGCATTATCATAAAATTGACACCAAATTTACTTGATAATTGCTTTAACAAAGATTGATGATATCCACGTTAATATATTTTTGATTGCCTTCAAAAAAATACGCCTCCTTTAATGAATCTAATTAAAAAGTAAATTACTAATTACAATACTTTGACCCTGCGTTGAGTAGTGAGCAATTGCATAAAAAGCTTGTTCATCAAAACACAATGAGTTAGCTAGAAAAATAACAAAGAAAGTAAACACAACGCAAATTAGTTAAATTTGTGTGCTATCGCATTTTCGTTTCCTGATTAATTTTGGTAAAATAATCAGGAAAAGAAAGAATTTAGAAATAATGGATTTTTCGTTACGATTGTTTTATCTATTTTCAATTTTCAAACTTAATATAAAATTATAAAAACATAATATATAATTATAAAAAATTCATTTTGAATCAGCAAGGTGGTTGCAATCCATATTGGCGTTATATGGATGTTATTGATGGATTATTCACTATTGAACAAGAGAATAGAGATTAAATAGAGATGTGACAAATGGCTTTAACAATTTAAAACTGTATGTGACAAACCATGAATGGAATAAGCTAAAACTAATCGAAAATAGGTTTCGGAGAAAATTAAATAAAGGTGAAAAATTATGTGCCATTTTTAGATTATGAATCGTTGTCTGAGAGTACACTCTGGTGGATATTACGTACAATCAAGCCATCACAAAGAAAGTGCTTAGCTGGGCTAGACGATGTCATTGTTGGATATGGTAAAGCGCAGGTCATGTGACAAAGGTGTATCAAATTCTCTCGAACTTGGAAAATATTACTTGAAAACACGCTATCCTATTCATTGTGCTGATTCTTCAGAAGTGCATTTACATTCAACATCCTTCGCATTATCGGACACATCGAACCCCAAATTATATGATAATCTTTCGCATATAGGTGAAAACGTATGTGCTGAGTTTTTAGATCTATTTAAATCTATCAAAGCAATTTTGAACTTAAAAATATATCATAAAGTATACACGAGATTACAACGAGCCATCAAAAGGTAAGGATCAATACGATCGTGAGAGTGGGGCAGCAAAAAACATTGTATACAGTTTCATTAATGCAGGCAACGACTTGACTAAAGCAGAATACGTTTATATAGCGTTACACTATGGAAATGGTTTAGGTAATGCAATAATACACCGTTATCAGGTGAAGCTATCAAGAATGTCAGTTTGTACCATTCAATACAGTATTTTGCAGAACATATGGAATTGTGGAGATACTTTGATATTGGGCAAGGTATCGATCAACTATATAGTGGCATTACATTTGTATCTGACTACCAGATCATTCCTCCATATAGTCCAACAGATAAACGTTTAATAAGCGAGAAAAAGTTAAAAAAAGCCAAAAGCAAGAGAAGACAAACAATTATGTAATCTTATTTTCTGTCAAGAGAGTGGTTTTAGTGCATCATTTATTGACAGGATTGAGTTTGACACGCACACACTAGCTGGTATTCATCACCATTTTTGAATCAGGAGATACAAGTGAAATAGGCAATTACAGACCAATATTATTACTTTCTACATTCTCTAAGATACTTGAGAGATTTATGCACAATAGAGTAAATACTTTTTTTAAAGAAAATAATTTTATTTAGTCCAAGCAATTCGGCTTTCAAAAAAGTACATCAGCTGAACACGCAATCCTTCACCTAGTTGATGAAATAAAAAACTCTTTTACAAACGGAGAAGTTACATTAGGTGTATTCATAGATCTCTCTAAGGCTTTTGATACAGTCGACCACAAAATATTATTATCAAAGCTTAACATGTATGGCATAAGGGGTAGAACGAACAAATGGATAGAAACTACTTAGATAAAGTGTGCAATCTATATACTATGGAGATAATAAACTCTCTAATCCTTCCATATTAAAGTGTGGTGTTCCTCAGGGTTCAATACTTGGGCCTTTGCTTTTTTTAATCTACGTTAACGATCTCTATCGGGCATCAAAAAGAATTTCAACTATAATGTTTGCTGATGATAGCAACTTTTTTATCTCCGGAAAAATTATAAACGAACTGTGCGTAGAAATGAATCAAGAATTAGAAAAAATTTCTGGATGGTTTAGGGCAAATAAACTTTCTATTAACTTAAGTAAAACGAAGTTTTCTTTATTTCATCCTTCTTATAAAAAAAAAGAAGTCGAATCTTCTCGTCCAAAATTGTTTATTGAAAATAGAGAAATAAGTAGGGATAATGTTACTAAATTTTTAGGTGTTTTTATTGACGAAAATCTAAATTGGAATAAACATATCGCCTATTTAAGTAGTAAAATATCTAAAAGTATCGGAATAATATACCGATCACGCCATTTATTGAAAAAGCCGCTACTCAAACAAATCTACTATAGCTTTGTTCAAAGTTATTTAAATTACGGTAATACAGCATGGGGTAGTACCTATAAAAGCAAACTAGAACCTCTCTATCGTAAACAGAAGCATGCTAGTTATTAGTAATACATAAATAGTAATACATACGAGTAATTAATTTTAAAAATAAAAACGAACACACAAAGCCTCTTTTTGAACAGATGTCTTTACTAACATTGTTTGAACTAAATATATATAATGTTCTAAGTCTTATGTATAATAGTAAAATGCAAAAAACTCCTTCATTTTTCTATAGTTTTTATAAACAAAAGCCCGAGTATAAATACCTGTTGCGCACAAATAGTACCCTTTTTGAGCCTTCATGCAAAACTAAGCTTGTGCAATTTAAAATTACTTATCGTGCACCTCATATCTGGAATAAGTTTTTATTACTTAATCAAAATATTATTAACCTTGAAAACTTAAATGGCTTTAAAAAAACTATTAAAAAGAGTATTTTAAAGTATAAAAATTTACTTACTGATTTTTTCTAAATTTGTTCACTGCTAGCTTCTTATATAAACTTTTTTAATATACTTTATTATATATTTCAAACATTGCGTTAGCAATAAACGTGGCAATATTAAGAAAAAGTAACGATACATGTTTGTATAATTGTTATCTTACACTTTAATACAATTATAATGTAACAATTTAACGTAAAAATTTTGTAAATATTTTAATTTTTCTATACGTATATATATATATATATATATATATATATATATATATATATATATATATATATATATATATATATATATATATATATATATATATATGTATGACAATTTAAAGGTTCTTGATGATAAGACCTTTTGGTCTTCTGCAAGTTTCCCGCGTTCTTCTTACAGTTCGTATTACAGAAGTTTGTTTATTATTTATGTTTGTGATTTTTTTTTTTTATATATATTTATATGTATATTCAATTTTAACGAATCTTTATTATGTAATCACGAAAATGTATACTATGGAACAAAAAATACATAGCAAAAAAAAAAACAAAAAAAAAACAAAAACAATAAAAAATTTTTTTGCAAATAACGTCGGCAATGGATAAAGTTAAAAAGCAGGGCTGACGACGCCGGAGGGCACGTACCCCTTCCCCCCCCCCTCCACTTTTTTTCTAAAGGTTTTTTTTTTGTGGAAAATTTAGGATATAGAGGACTTTTTTAGAAGCTGACTATTGTGCCCCCCTCACTTTGAAAACCGTGTTGTTGGCCATGAAAAGTCGTTTATATAAAAAATAAAATCATCTTCAACAATGAAATTGCCGATATCAAGAGACACACTTACTATATCTGATGTGATTCTCAAAAGTGCATGTGAACAACATTCTATCATGTCTTGATTTCAAGAAGTTGGGTGGGCTCTACCAGTACGAAGCGGTTTTCAATTTTTTTTATTTTCAAAGTTCCTTGCTGTATAAATACTTTATTGAAGGTCAACAGACAGATAAAAAAATAAGTCCAGACCAGGTAAAGAAGTTACTTCGTAAAGATTTAGATTCCCACCAATCAGTTACTTCGCAGCAGATTAAATCTTTTTTTCGAGATGGGCCAAAAATTATAAAGAAGGATCATTGATAGAACCGTTAAAAACAGCAAGCAATCAGCTGATTGACACAGAAGAACTGAATAATAAAGAAAATTATGATAACTACGATAATAAAAATGTTGAAAATAGCGATGAAGATGATGAAAATGAATTTGGAATGGTAATACAAGAACAGGTGAATGCTATAATATAATATATTATAACAGTTATCAAAACATAGTACTGACATAGATAGTTAAATGACAACAGCAGAGAATTTTCTGATTTTAAAATATGCTTATTTTTTTGCATCAGTGTATTTATTTACATTTTTTAGTATCAGTGAATTATATCTATTATTAGTGCATTTGTTTATTTAAGTACATTTTATTACCGATGAGTTAGCTGCGTATAAGAGAGACAGTTGGGTGGCTGTGGAACATAGTAGTATATCGTACCCTGGTATAGTTACAAAGGTAACTTTTTTTATTTGTTGTCTTCTGAAATAAAACTTTTAAACATTGTTTTATTCAAATGTAGTTATTCAATTTTATTAGCTGTCTAAAGTTAGAACAGTTTTTTAAAAAAAAATGTTTATCACGGCTGGTTGTTTTAGATGCGAATGCAACCACTCACAATTTTATTTTTTTATATAGAAGATTAGACCAACAGCTACTATATGGTGTAAAAAAGCCCGCGTGGCAATGTTGGCTTCAACTTTTACGGTTTGTTAAAGTTTGTACTTGTTCACAATTATTGTACTTTTAGACGATGACTTCTAGATGGCGAATAACTTTTTATTTTTTCTATTTTATTTTTCTAGCAAAACTTGTAGCTGGCTTTTATAAATAAGTTGACAAAACATTTTAAAATAAATAATATTCCAGTTATAGCTTCTTCAAGTATGACATAATGCAAAATAAGCAAATTGAATAAAATTCGTCCGATTTTCAAAGTACCGCCACGGCTGACACAACAAATATTTAGACCAAAATTTTTTGTATTCATCATTGCATCTACTATACAAAGCAAATATGTAAAAAAAGAGCGGAATTGGTGACATTCAGTATTTTTTTTGTTCGAAATCGCCTGATTCTTTAGGACAATAACTTTGAATGTGTTTGAAGAAACACGTACTTAATTGTTTTTGATAATAACTCTACTAAAATTATTGCAAACTAACCTTAGGAATACTATTTTTATTTATTTATTTTTTTTTTTTTTCAATAACTCTAGTTTTTTGTTGCACAAAAAAATTCCTAAATCCGTTAACTGAAATGTTTTGATTTGAAAAAAATTCTTTAGGGAGTTTTTAAACTCTCTAAAGACTTTTTTTAAATAAATATAATATAATGTATAATATAACAGAAATGATATAACAGAGATAATAACTACGAATTAAAATTCGTCGATATTATCTCTGTTATATTATCGATATTATCTCTGTTCTTTACCTCTATTATAGTGCAATAAGAATTTTTTTTTAAATCAAAAAAAAAAAAAAAATGTCATTTTTAAAATGCCTCTAAAATCATATTTAATTTTTAAATATTTTTTTTAAGAAATGAAGGAAATCAACATTTATTTTAAATATAGTTACGAATAACAATTAAAGAGAATAAATAGGAAGTCAATTTAAAATAATTAGTGCCAAACTTTGTTAATCACATTTTCCAGACATTTACGAAAGCAGTTAAGTAGAAATAGTTTTTCCTGACATTTTTTTGTGGAAAAAATTATGAAACTTTGTATGTAGGCAACTACTTTTGATCTTGAGTAGTTTCTTATAAAGTAGGACAAATATCCAAAATTAACAGAATGTGTAATTTTTTTTTTTGTAACTGAAACAAAGACACAAATAAAAACTCCCACCCACAATCCTTTTAGTACTACTATTGTAGTACTATTGCTCAAAACACCTTTTACGGTTTTATGCTTTTCTTAAAATAAAAACTACTTTCATCCCCAAATGTTACATAGAAAAATTAGGAAAGAGTTTCTGTTTAAAGTAATTTCATTTTGACGACGGTGTTGAGATCAAAATGAAAAAATAGTATGTTGTTAAACATTAACGACTTACATCGGAAAACATGTTTATATATATATATATATATATATATATATATATATATATATATATATATATATATATATATATATATATATATATATATATATATATTATAAAATATATACATATGTATATATATATTTTATAATATATATATTATAAAATATATACATATGTATATATATATTTTATAATATATATTATATTTTTTCATCTGAATTATTTCATAAAATTATAATACTTTCCACATATATATCATATAAATATATATACATGAATAAATATATGCTTATCTTCAAAGTAAGCGTAGCTTTTTGAAAAACGCTAAAATATGAGTAGAATTTTTATGTGTAAAACAATTTACTGAATAAAAATTTCAGACATCTTCAAATTTATCTTTTATTGAAAAATTTCTTTTAAGTGCACAGTATGAACGAACAGGACAATAAAGTTCAGAACAACATACACCATGTTTTAATATCTTCAGTGGACAATTGTACTTATCGCTAAGTTGGAGTATTTGAAATGAATCATAATTTTCAGATTTTTCTTTAAATAAGTTAGCTAAGTTACCATTGCAAGAAGTTTGGCTGAAAGATCCTTTATAAAAATGTTCGTTGTAATCTCGGTAAACATGCGGTTGGCTATTTATATTAGAAGTAATAAAAGGAAAAGCCATTTTTTCAGTTTTAATTACGTTGAATTGAAACTTTTTTGAATCGTTCAAATCTATATACACATCTTTATACTTAGCTGTTGAACTGTTGTCGATATTTGAATTTGATATGGATTCAGCCGATTCTATAAAAAAAAAAGTGTTAATTAAGTATCAGAGTTAAGAATTATTAACAATTTACAAAGACTAATTTTTGTGTAAATACTTTATATAAACATCAGGAATAGAACTTTTTGCTTACAGGTGAATTTGTGCTTTAATTTTTAAATGTTGTTTTAAAACAACAATTACATTTTTAAAACAAAATTATATTTTTACAGCTTTTATTAGGATTTTTATTAAATTAAAATTTGATAATACTAAATAAAAATAAACTCTAATCAAGTTTTAATAATAACCAGACGACAATATTATAGTAAAATGAATTGTAGGTTTTTTTTATTTTCACATTTTATTACCTTTTTTGAAATCGGATTTTGATGAATGAAACTCCGTTTTCCTCATTTTCTCAGCTCGAACAAGTTGTCGATAAAGTGCAATTCGATCTGCGGTATTTTTTTGAGTATCGGCGCTAATCAAGCACTTCATGCAGACGCATTCCTTAAAGAGACAAGTTTGCTTGTGTCCTTTTAACGCATTCTTTATACCGTGGTTACGACATCTTGAGCATTTAGGTGAACGTTTATAAAGCTTCCGATTTTTGCTAGACATTTTTTTTTTAACTTAATGATTTAAACAGTATGGTTTTTATAGTGAATAGTTGAATGATTTTATTTTTAATTTCTATTTATGGTAGGTGTCATTTTTGAGTAATGTTGCTACAATATTTTAACTTTACTTGTAAAACTGTGTAAATACAATAACAAACCATTATGGTTAATGAGCCATTAAAAAAACAAGATAATAAACACGTACAAATGACTTGATTGGTAGCAGAAAAGCCAAATCGCAATCGAAAAAAACTTGTGACGTAATTTGACTATTAATAAACGTTGAAAACGCGCGTCAAAAATATCTGGTTTTTTGTTATTATCGGGACTAATTAATAATGGAGCTAAAAATAGCTTAACTATGAATAATTATAACCTTCACAAAAAAAAATTTTATTCTTTCTCAAAAGACTTTTTTGAGAAAGAATAAAAAATAAAAATAATTAATAAGAATTAAAAAGTTTTTTGAGTCTTTTCAAAACATTTTATCAAAGATTTTTGGAGGATTTTTTGAGCCTTTTGGAACGCATTTTGCCGTGGTTCTTTCAGATTTTGGAAAAGATTCATTAGACTTCCAACAAAATGGTGTGATTTTTTTTACTATATTAATGTGTGTTTTTCAACAATGCAATAACAAATAAATGTTAAACGTTTTCACGCGTTGTAGTTGTAGCATACTTTTCATTTGTCTTGACAATTCAAAGAAAAAACAACAAATGACTACCACTTTAATGTAAGTAAACGTAAAGTGTTAATGTAGATCGTAGGATGTCTCGTTTAGTTTTATTACTTATATTAGTTATGCATTGCGCTATTTTAGCAAATTTAATAGCTTTATAACTGTCATTAACTAGTAAATGTCCCTTACCTAAAAAAGCAATAAGGTGTATTTTGAAAAAGAGCTGAAGCATCTAACCTAGTGAGCATAATACGTAATTGAAACATTTAAAAAGCCTATTAGTACGTTTTAATAGGTTTTTTAAAAGTCTAAAACACGTCTTGTGCCCAATTGAAACTCATTGCACACTTTACACACTCACATTATAAAATTGAGTAAATGTTTGAAAACACGTTGCTGTCTTCAACTGAGATCCTCTTCTGATTGATACTTCCATCATAATATTTTCATTTCAAAAAGTGAAACAAGTATAAGGAATTGTTATTCTGATAAATGTTTCTAATATAACATTTTAATCTTTAAAATGTTACAGAAATATTAGAGACTATTGTTCTATTTTAAAGAAAACTTACAGAAATGCACTTTAAAATGTAAGAAGCATTGCATTGCTCTTTTTTTTTTTAGAGATTTTGAGTAAAAAACCTTATTAGTGCCTTGTTCAGGTTTTTATGTACTGCTTCAGGTGTTTTTTTCTGGTATAACATTAAACAGAATGTTCTGTTTATCGAGGTAATTTGTGAAATTGAATCTAACTATGTGACATTTCCGTCCAAGTGAAACCATTTTTGTAAACCAATCATTAGCATGTGGTTTCAAGTGAAGAATTTCCTCCTCAAACTTTTCCTATTATTATATCGCAAGATATACTATAAAATGGAGTGAGAGGAAACGCTTTTGAAATGTAGATTGAGAATTTTTTTATGCGACATAAATAAAAAATTCAAATTATAACCCAAAACTCAGGTCTGTAATTCCAATTTCAGTTTATGAAATGTTTTGGTACATTTCTTCTTTTGGTACAAAAAACAAAAATGAATGGAAAAAGGTCTTCAAATTTATGTTCATTTCCTTTTAAATCTTAGTCGAGTTGAAACAAGATGAGATACAATGTATTGTTAATTACTCAAGTCTAATAAATAAACAAAAAACTTAAATATACCATAGATAGTATAAATTAACATATAACCGGTACTTTAAATAAATTTTAATAAATGCCAACATCAGTTATTTTATTTTTGAAATGAAGCATGTTTATAAAACGAGATTTTGATTTCATAATTGATAATTGACAAGGACAATATTTGAATTACATCTATTCTGGAAATCAAAGATTCATTGCGAAATTTTTTTTTTAGACACTCATTTTATAATTGTTCCTACAGTACCATTATTTTTGATGTGTTTCACTTTAAAAATGTAATACCTCAAAAATTTTCTTGTTTACCATAAACCTTGACAAAATATAGTTACGCTGGGTGATGAATGTTTTTTTTTGTTTGTTTGTTTTTTGTTAATTCACCTCTCCAAGGCCGAGAAGGCCACTACAGACGAGGAGGCTACTTAATTGTGGTTATAACCCTCTCTCAACTCTATAACTCCGAAACACGAACTTTGACAAACAAGACCGCTGCGCGGAGAAACAAGTTAAGCGCGTTACTACCAGGGACGTGGTGGGGTATCTGGGTTTAAAGGATTACCAGAAGCGATACCAAAATCAATTTCTTCGAATTAGCTAGAAAAAAAAATTCTTCATTACTATCCTGCAAAACGTACTAGAAGTCACCATCATTTTAAAATGAATCAACTTTTTTTTTTAATTTACTGGACTTTTTTTACTATAACTGAACTGGTTTTAAATTTGCATCATTGCTAACAGCATTAGCAGGTAAAGATTGCGGACCTACTCCTTTATCAATGCCAAGAAGGTCTTCACTTTTAACGCTTTTTTTCAGGGAGCACACTTTATGATTTTTTTTCTTCCTCGTTTTAGGAGCACTGGTTCAATACAATCTCGTACTCTGAAGGAACTCTTTATAGCTGTCAATCATCAATCTATCAATGGTATTAGACTGTTGCTGAGTTTTAATTACTAGGTTTTTGTCTATAATACAGTTGGATAAGTACTTGAGCTGGAACTTAATCCAGGGTCGACAAAACAACAATGATACCTTTTTTGTCTCAACACATCAGAAACAGATTCAACTCCTATTTTTTTAATGAAACCTTGCTCATTTTGCTCAAACTATCTCATTTTGAAAAAAATCTTTGATTATTATGTTCTATATTAGATTATTTAAATTTTTATAAATTTATATTTCAGACAAATTATTTTCATTTAGAAAAACACTAAACGATTGGGGTTATTTAATGAGAATTATTTTTCTCATTAAATAACGTCATTATGTCTCATTAAAGAACTTCAAATTTGTTTGTAAACATTTTGACGTCAAACGTTTGACGTAAGACACAAATACATTTGTGCAGTTTTGTAAATAAGAAAAGATTTGATTTGAAGTACATTTGGTGTTTTAAGAATGTAACAGCGCAATACTTTATAAAATATTTTCTAGATACCCCCTGATGTGGGTAAATCAATTTTTAAAGATAAAATTGCTTTACCTTAAATCAGATTAAAATTAATAAGTAGATTTCTAATTTTATTAAATATATTTTGGGGCTCAAAAGAAATGTTTGTTGTTATTAACCCATTTTCTAAAACGTACAGTTTCAACGTACAAAAATTATAATTGATCCGGTTTTTGACAACTTAACAAAAAATAAAAAAATGGAATGAAAAAACTTGAATCAAAAATAATTCTAATGTAAAAAAATAAATTGGAATATAAGAGTTTTTAGAAAAGTTTATACTTCTATTGAATTTAAAAACTTGAAATTTTTAACAAAACTTTTCGTAAAAAAAGTATACGTGTATAACGTATCAACTATTGTCAATGTTTAGTCAACAGAATTTAATGTTTTTAAAGCAAGAAAATCTAATCAAAAGATTATGTTAATGATATAACTACCGTAACTAATAATCTGGTTGTTTAAAACTTTATGCGGATAATACAAAATTAAATAGTTCGTATCGTGACATAGATCTAAGCCCAGATTTAGTAGTTGCTCTAAATAGGCTTGTACTCTGAGCAGAAACGTGGCAACTATCAGTTTCTATTGGTAAGTGTTTTGCACTTAGAATCAGGAGCGCACAGAGGGTTGGGGATCCAGGTTTGTGTCCCCCGGGCATCACGTTTATGAGAAATCATCAGATGACAATAAAAAGTTATGAGTATGCCAAAAAAATAATTTAAAACATCCAATAAAGAAATGAAAATTGTTTACTTAGTTATTATATTTTGATTTTCGGTTTTGTTTCGATTCTGTCTGATTAAATTGATTACTGATTCCTAAGACCATTTTTATAGAGACCACGTGTTTTTCTTTTCTTCAGTGCTTACATTTTATGGTCTGCCCTCTCAATAGCATATCAAATCATGCGAGAAAACTACAAACTACATGTAACGTTTTTTTATCGTGAATAAGGGATCGTCCATAAATTACGAAACGCAAACTTTCACAATGAGCAAAACAAAACAGATCAGAACTTTTCCCTCGCATAGTCTTAATTTAAATAAAAAATCAAAATAGCCCGTTAAGTTGAATGAAAATTGCCGCGAGAGAGATCTTAATATCTCCACTTTTGTTTTTTAAATATATTTTACGTTTTGTAATTTATGGACAATCCCTAATAAAAAGTAATAATAGGAAAAAGAATAGTAAAAACTTGTTTTTTAAACTTGTTCGACTTTTTTTTTTTAACTTTTATTTCCGTATATTTAATAAGTTATTATATCTAATTGTATAAACTTCCCCCAGATATGCATCTGTCTTTATATCTTTCTTACTTTGACACTATCTGGGGCTGGAAGCGAGAGATCTTTTAGCAAGTGAGCTCTCGTCAAGAACTCTATAAGAGCTACCATGAGACAGGATTGTCTTAACGACTGTCTTATACTTTCAATCGAAACAGATCTTGCGAATAAAATTTATTACGATGTTGTAACTTCCAACTTTGCAGCCAGAAAAGCTCGTAAAGTCTTGGTATAACGTCAGAAAAACTTGACAGCAAATTCAGAAATGTTTTTTTTCTTTTTTCTGTTTAATTGTTTGACTCGTGAACTCTCTTAAATACAGAATTTTTAAAATATTTTGTGAGTACTAGAAATAATAGCTTTATTTTGCGACCGTGGCGCAGTTTTTAGAGCGCTTGCTTTATAAACAGGAGATCCAGGTTCGAAGCGAGCTCTGGACATATTTCGCATCAGAGTAAAGAAGGAGGCGTGAACTTTCTGGTTAAATGCACTTCCGCGGTGTCCTGTGACAAGACCGTTAGGACTTCTTGGAGCACCTAAAAATAAAAAAAAAATAAAAAAATTTTTCTTTTTCTTTTTCTTTTTATTTTGATGGTGGTTAGGATGGGGGAAGGGGGGGGGGAGCATCCCCAAAATTTTTTTTATAATATACCCCAAGAATCATAAAGTCTCTGAACGTCCCTGCTTAAAATAACACCTCTCTCATTATGAAAAGATGTAATGGATAACTTTAAGTTAGGTGAGTGTACTTTAGCTTGGTCTTTCAACCCAAAAGATCGAGGAGTAACAATGTACTGGAATCTTAACAATACAAATTATATTTCTAACGTCGTCTATCAAGCTCTATAGAGCATACTTAATATTAAAGTGTTTTAAAACTTGCAACTCTTGTATCTTAGTTAAAGCTTTCACGGCCTGTAAAAGACCAATTTTAGAATACTCCAGTTTGGATAACAGTATTCTAATTTTGACACACCAAATCGGGTTGATCAAATAAGTTAAAAGTGTCAAAGGAAAATTTACAAAGAAAGTCAGGAACCTTAGAAATTTGTCTTATTACAATCGACTATAGTTGCTTGGTTTGGAATTACTTGAAGTTCGGTGCCTTAAAAGTGACTTAGTAACATGTTTAAAAATTTTTCTCAAACTGGTTCGTACAGAACAATCTATGTTATTTGTAATTGACAGTAGCTACATTTAAGGTCATATTTATAAAATTCGCAAACAATTTTGTTGCTTAGATTCAAGAAAATATAGTTTTTCTCACCGAGTTGGTGACTTAAGGAATAGTATGACATTAGAAGCTGTACATGCAAAAAATATTTTGACATTTAAAAATAAAATTAACACTTTTGACTTCAAATATTTATTCTATAAGGAACAACTCTTTATTTCTTTACATTTTTGTAAATTGTTTTTGTGG
The DNA here is from genome assembly GCF_038396675.1 of Hydra vulgaris. Classification (NCBI taxonomy): domain Eukaryota; kingdom Metazoa; phylum Cnidaria; class Hydrozoa; order Anthoathecata; family Hydridae; genus Hydra; species Hydra vulgaris. The sequence continues at coordinate 26,364,073 of NC_088933.1, read as the reverse complement.
TGATGCATCTTTAATTTATTGATGGCACGCTGTCAGTGTTTATCTTTGTATGAACCTACGTGTCTTTTAGAACTGTTGTATTTAGTATTCTAATAAATTCTCATAAGTTCTAATAAATATCAATCTATATATCTAACGAATTTTTTTTATTGATTTTTAACTCATCTAAAAGTTTTTATTTTTCAACTTTTTAATGACTTGACTTATTATAATATTAATTTTTAATTGACTTTAAAAAAATGTAAAAATTCTTGGTGTTTAAGTATAGAATTTATGCATGTATATATTATTATTGTATATGTGTTATCATTTATATGTATACGTTATATGTATTTCAATAAAAACTTTTTTTCTTTTCATTTAATTGTTTAAGTGTTCCAAGAAGTCCTAACAGTCTTATCAAAGCGCCGCAAAATAGCATTTAACCAGGAAATTTATCCTCCCTTATTTACTAATGTTGCATATGTGGCCAGAGCTGGATTTGAATTACGGACCTACAGTACTGAATCCAGAGCTCTAAGTACAAGACTAACCACTACAACACGACTGCTTTAACTTTTTATTATTTTTTGTTTATTTTTTATTAACTTCCCGTAACTTAATTTCTTCCTTTAAGTTTATTACTTCCTTCAATTTATCTAGCTTTTGCATAACGAATTTGCATATATTAATACTGTCTTATATAGTAGACACTGTCAATAATTTATGCAAATGGGTAAGCTTGGATAAGCAAATATTACTTCTGATTAAATAAAATTTTGGGCAAAAGTTCGCAAATTATACATTATTAGGCCAAATTGAAAAGGTTAAGGGGCACAATAATAAAATATTAAGTGAAAACTTTATTTAAAACAGCTATTCAAAACAAAGTTGTTCTAGACTTTAACATATGAAACATGATAATTTTTTTTGTTAAACTAAAAAACGTACTAAAAATGCGAGGGATTCAAAATTTTCGGTGGCCGCATCTTTTGAGCGCAAAAGTATATTTTGATAAAATTTAAAATCTAAGTATAAACTATGATTCTATTTAATTTGCGTTTTAATGTTAATTTCTCTCAATAAGGTTTTAGCGGGGAAAATTTTCTTGCGTATTTATTCCAGTTCTCAATTCACGTGGTGTCTGTCTCAATTCAAATGCTTTTTATTTAGAGACTAAAAGACGTTAAAATTCAGACAAGTTAATTTTTATAAACTAGTTCAATTGTTTCACATTTTAAAGCCAATTTGTCAGAATATTGATTTTTAGTTAAAATAATCTAGTATAGAAAATAATAAACAAAAAGTTTAATAGTTGCGTAATTAATGGACGATCCTAAAGACAAAAATTTTTGTATGAAGAAGAATATTTTATTGATTCATCTAATAAGTTCAGTGCTTTTCCAGCATTCCTTAAGAAAAAAAAACACTGAATTTATTGGTTGAATGCGTTTTTTCATTTTGTTTTGTCTGACATAATACTAAAAAAACTATGGAACTTGCCAGAACTGGGCGGTAACGCAACTTGGTCCGCTACTCCGCAACCGCTACATGCTGACTTTCCATTTTGTAGCGGAGATGCGAAAGCGCTTTCACTAAAAAAATTCGGTAGTGGACTAAGGCATCTAAAAATAAAGTTCAAAGCGCTACTCCGCTACCATATAAACTTAGAATATGAAATTGTTTAAATTACAGACTTTTTCATTTACTGAAAATAAAGTTAAAGGAAAATGAACATTTTTATAATGCTAAAATTTTTATAATGCTACATCTTCCATGAATATAGCATAGTGGACAATACAATAGTTGGAGTAAAAAGGTGCATGATTAGGGACTATTTGCAAGTAACTAAATCAAAAAGTTTGGTTATTTGGCAGAACAATGAGGCTTACCAGGCCAATGCTGGTAACATAAATGTAAGTAACAATTTACTCTTTAAAAATTAGAAACACCCAGTAAATTTGAGTTTAGTGAAGAACACTTAAAGGAGTGTAAAATAATAAAGAAATCGTCACTTTATATCATGTCATATGGATATCAAAAACTTAATGTGGAAAATGAGAACAGTAATTTTTTATGTTGCTATTTTAAACAAAAAAAACAAACTATTTTGTTTGTGAACTAGAAGCGGAGTGCTACTTGTTTTAAAGTTAGATAAATTAACGGAAGAACGGTGACGGTTTCTGGTTACCAATGATGCGGATGGTAGCGGTAGCATTTTCAAATATTTGGTAGCAATGCCCAACTCCAAAACTTGCTAAAAACTTAACGATTTCACTTTTTAAATAATTTTGTAAAACTTATATGTAAATGATTTCAGGGTTGCTATTTTTGACATACCAAGTAGAATCCAGATGAACTTTGGCACCCTTTTTTTGAAAAAAAATCCGGATAAATTAATTTGCGGGCCTTGGGTTCAAATATAAATTTTCACTCAACTAGAGTTTTTTAAAGGTGCCAGAAAAATCTATATTTAAACAGAAAAATAAGACTGTTGAATCTCCTGCTTCAATTGTTGTTGATTTATAATTAGTTAAAAGTAATGTTATTTCTTTTTATATAACGTTATTTCTCAACGAAACTAGTTTTTTTTTAAAAGTTATAAAAAGTTATTGATTTTTTTTCAACATTTTTTTAATAAAGATTTGGATTATCCAGATTCTCACTTTAAATCTCTCATTAAGTTAGTAAGATTTTATTAGTTCAGACTCCAAGATTCTGGAGATCTTTAAGAATTTAATCAATAAAATCTTCAGACTTTCAATAAATTAACTTTCTTCAAGATTTTTTCTAATTATTTCTTTTACCAAGTCTATATTTTAAACAATAAGTTCTTAGAAGTTCTTCAAAATATACGTAGCTGTAAAGAATAATAATTTTAGTTTACCCCTCATCTTCCTTTTAATAGACTAGAACGCAGAGTTGATACCTCAAAATTGACCAAAGAATATTTCAAGAATATTACAAGGACATGATGCTACAGTTCTGAACTTGCAAAAATATATTGTTTTGTAAAAAATCTTTAAAAGAAAGAAATTTTTTTTTTACAACACTCCATTCATCGTTTTGCGATGTAATTAACGTTTTCGTTTTGCGATGTAATTAACAGTGATCCTGCAACTAGACCTATAAAACGTTTTTACTTAAAAGGAAAAAAAGGATTTTGCAATAAATCATTTTGATATACTAATACAATAAAAAAGGTTCTGAAAACTGTCCTATTTTGGAGAACCTTTATCATCTTTTGCTTACTTTATTCTTTAAAATAAAATAACCAAGTTGAACTAGTTTATTATTTCCTTTTTTGTTGTTGCTGCTGTTGTTGTTGTTGTTGTTGTTGTTGTTGTTGTTGTTGTTGTTGTTGTTGTTGTTGTTGTTGTTGTTGTTGTTGTTGTTGTTGTTGTTGTTGTTGTTGTTGTTGTTGTTGTTGTCTTTTTTAAGTATATTAAATAAACGGCAAAACGGGATATATTCATTTTTTAATACTCTAATATTGTTATTAAGCTGCTCTAAGAAGACTTGTCGGTCTTACCTAAGAATACTGCGAAGAAGCATTTAACCAGGAGGCTAGAGCCGGAGTCGAACAACAAACCTCTTGGTTCTGAGCCAGAGCATTAATCACTGCACCACGACTTCTTAAATTAGACAATTAACCAAAGTTGTTTGACTAACAAACAATTTTTTAATTATCATATTCCTATAACCATAAAAAATAATTATTTAATTGGAATTATTTGGAGTGTTCTGAATCAGGGGCGATTTTAGAAATAACATGAAAAAGGAAAAGGGGGATTTTCAATCTTTAAAAACTGCCGACTGCTTTCTGAAGTTAAAAAAAGGTTCTTAAAACTGCCGACTGAAATGTGTCAAATTCCGACTGGCAGACTATATTCCATAAAAAAATAAGTTAAAAATAGCCTTCTTTGGCCAAAAAAAGCTATTTTCAAGTAGGCTATTTTCCAATTGGAATGGTGTCGCACCATCCCCCCTCTCCATAAAATTACCCCGTTGGAATTTTTTTAAATGTTTATTTTGCGAAACCTCGGAAAGTTTCGTTTCAATCTGGAACCAACTTAATGCTGAAATGACTTCTTGTTTAAAATTGTTTATTCGCAACCTTCAATCGTCCTGGTTTTTTCAATAAGAAACATGTAAATAGTATACTTTATATGATATATGCGTTTGTAAAATCCAATCGTTTTCTTAATATTATCATCTTATTTTTAGTCATTTGTTTACAGATGCATATAATAGATTAATATATAAAATTAAAATAAAAGTAGTATAAATATTTTTTTTAGCATTTTATAACTTTATAAATATTGTTATCATAATGTCATTAATGATATCAATGCTAAAAAAGTCATATTAATGACATTAATACACATTATATCATATACTATTACAAAATAAATACACATTATTAATGTGTGTCTATTGTTGTGTTATTAAATGATATATGCGTTTTTAGATTAAACTAATTTAAAAAAGAAATTAACTTTTTTGTGCTTGCTTCTTTCTGATGTTGCTCAGAGCTAAAATGGTTGAATTTATGTTATTCTAATTGCATGTTCTAGTTTCAAAAAATGAGAGCTATTCCAACTTGGGTTGATAAAGTTCATGATAAAGACGAAACACCTGTCAGGTATATTTATTTACTATTCTTCTGTTTATTGTTTGAAGCATCTATTTATTTATTTTAAAATTTTTTATTTGTAACTTTTGTTCAACTGTTTTATGCAATAACAAGACACAAAACACTTAGTTTATATCTTTAAGTATTGTCATTTGTTCAATATTAACATACCACATTAAATTGTTTTAAAATTCGATCAACTTTTAATATCTTTTAAAATATTATCTTTTAAAAAGTGATCAACCTTTAATATCTTTTAAAATATTATCTTTTAATATTTTTCACATAAATTATTACTTTTATATATTCAGTCTAATCTAACAGGTTATTTAAAGCTATTTTTTGTAGAATTTGTTAGACATTAATATTATTTGCAATGATATAAAAAATTTTAACACTAGTTTAAATTAATAAAACTATGTATATATAATATTTGGAATTTGCCTGTTGTTCATCAATTAGTTTATAATTATAGAACAATTTTAAAATGTTTCATTTATTTGTATTAAAAATCAATGAATTTTGTTTTGAATTTTTTTAATCTAAAATATGTGGTTAAAAAAGTGTTAAAACTTAATTTATCAAACTACTTCACGGATATTTACAGACTTATTTAAATATTACAAAACAAAATTGTTTTTAGCAGAACTATATGTTAGCAGAGAAGTGATTAAATACCTATGCTTCTTATCTAATCAGAAATTAAATGAACTCAAATAACTTTATACCACTCTTTATTTTTTATGTTTTTACTTATATTTTACTGAGAGTTTACTGATAAATCAAGTGAAACAGGATAGTGTCTTGTATGTGCTAACATCAAATAAGTGCACAAAAATAAAAAATAGAAAAATTCAATTGATGCTGAATTTTCTGAATTCACAAAAATTTAGCTGAGCATTCCAAAATTTGTCAAGGAAATTTCCACTGGAACAGTTGCAATACTATAAAGATTAAAATGAGTAGTTTAACAGAAAAGTTAGGGAAACATTGGAAATGTAACGCCATGAAAGTACCTTTTGTGACAATCTTCTTAACCTGGATTATGTAATGACATCATTTTGGAAACCAAATTTACAACTCTTATATTACAAACTCTAAAATAAATTTTAATGATTTTGTTAGTGTTGTTATCAACATTACCTAAATCAACTAAAAATCAACTGGAATGTCGAAATTAGTTGACTTTGAAAAATTGAATAGTTGATTTAATTGACTACGGGCTTCCTACTAATTGACTAAAAGTCGATTTAGTCAAGTAAAAATCTTAAAATAGTTATATCTTTTCATTTGATTTAACTTTTCAACCTTTAATTTTTTTTTGTTCATTTAATAATAATAATATGTACTATTATAACTGTTACCTAGTTTTTTAATTACTCTCTTAAAGTTTTATCTAAAGATTATTCATTGCATGATAGAATTTTTTATACCTAGTTAAACTTTCGATTATGCATTTCATCAAACTTTTTTTTCTTTTGTTTATTTGATGCTGTGATTTTCATAAATACTTTCACACAGGGCTACTTTGAGCTGACTTGGGGCCCTGGTAAAAGGGGGCTGAGCCAGCTTGGATTAAAACTTTTAAAGCAACCTCTAAATGTCATCTATATAATCACATTGTAAATATGTATATATATATATATATATATATATATATATTATATATATATATATATATATATATATATATATATATATATATATATATATATATATATATATATATATATATATATATATATATATATGTATATGTATGCAGCTGTAAGTGAAGAGCAGCTTGTTGTTTATTTTACAATTTGCACAACCTGGTCAATGATACTGTCCTTCTAATGTAATGAACTATGATAAGACTAATCTTAGCAAAAACCCTCCAAGAAAATGATTTACAGAAGAGCTACAAGGCATATAGATAACATTAGGGTCATTTCATATATGATAAGCCAAAAAATTGCCGGTGATCATCACAGATTTTTTGGAAATTTACACTCTTTATAGGTTTAATGGAAAAAAGATTTCCCTAAAATTTTAACTCATTATCTTGAAGCATTCTAAAATTATGGCAATTTGAAAAGCTAATGTCTTAGCCTATTTAGAGCAATTTATTGACTATTTCAAAAAAGTCTTATTTTCAAATTCATATAAATAAATGACCAATTATCTTAAATACTTAAGAATCAATCTGATAGCAGTAATCTACTTTAACTTTAAAAAAAAAAAAATCATTTTATAAAAACTATTTTTAGCCATCTTGGACTTCGAAGTTATAAAAAAAAAAACACTTTAAAGAAAATATTTCAACATTAATAAAGCAAATAAAGTGGAAAACACAAGCACATGTGAAAATTATGCTATTTTGTGAGAATATAGGTAGTATTAATCATTCATGATAAGTTTTTTTAACATTGGATTCGAAATTATAAAAGTTAGACCTCTCTAAAAGCCTGCAGCCTTAAAATGGTAAAATTAGGTCCACTTTAAAACTGAAAATTACCCAGGTATCCAGTAAATTTAACACTTGAAATTTTTAGGAGTGTATCTTCAATATAAAAAGAAGAAATACAGAAAAAATAATTTTGGGATGGCTTGCAGTAGCTAAGATATCTGAACTTAAACTTTCTATCATAATAGGATTCTGGAATTCAGAATTGGCCATTTTGAATTTGTTATATAGTCAATATATTTAAAACTGATGAACATTTTAATGTAAAAATTGAAACTATATAAAAAAAAGATAAAACTATTGAAAATAATAGAATCAATGATAAAACCAATACATCATACATTACGACTGGTTCTGAAATTGCAAATGAAACATTCAGGTTGTTGGGTTGTTCTCCTTTAAAATCAGTGTCTATTTGAGTCAGTCCCAGTTATGGGAAAAAAAAAAGTTAAAGGAGGTTTCAAATTCTTGCCAAACATTAATTTCAAATTACTTGGGAGTTTTCAATAATGAAATTTCTTTTACTTGCTCAATAGACAATCAATATTTAAAAAAACAATAGAATACTTTTCTGTACCAAAGTCAATGGTTAAAAAAGCACGTAAACTAAAGACATCTAAAAGTATCTTAGGAAAGTCTAAAAAAATTGCTAGAAATAAGATATAACAAATATCAAGCATTTTTATCAGTGTGACAAATATTCTCAGATTTGTCCTGGTAAGAAAGAATTTGTTTCAGTTAAAATCAATGGTCAAAAATAACATATCCAAAAGCAATTATTACTTGTAAATCTAAAAGAGCTACATTCAGAAATTTTAAAAGCAGGAGAGAAAATAGGATTTTCAAAGTTTTGTCAGCTTCGTCCAAAATAGTGTGTAACAGTAGATAGTGCATCTGGTATGCATTCAGTTTGTGTCTGTCAAGTACACCAAATATCAAAGTTGATTGCTTATGCAGTGTCTGGTAACAAGTTGAAAGTCACTGGAAGAGAAAAGATGAAGATTGTAGAGCAAGATAACTATTGACGGATGACTTAAAGGATTGCAAATTATATGAATCAGGAAAGCAAGATGAAGATAGCGAATTCCAAAGAACTGATGTTCGAAGAAAAAAACTAGGCTAAGAGTTTTTGGAGCACTTAGGAACAGGCACAGAAAAAGGATGAGACTTAATTGAATGACGAGTAACAAGAGAATGAATTTTGGTAGATGGCAAAAGAAACGCTAGCTCTTTAGAGCAGTGCCCATTATAGAATTTGTATAAAATAGAAAGAGAAGCATTACGATGATGTGATAATGGTTGGAGGTTGGCTGCAAGAGCACATTCAACTATGTTTACAATGCGTTTTTGCACCTTGTCTAAAAGAGAAAGAGCATCATTATCCGCCCCAGATATGGCAACAGTATTCCATACAAGGTTGGATTTGAGATTTATAGAGATAGAAAGTAGAATCCCAAGTAAGAAAGTGTCTAGCTCGATAAAGAGATGCAACCTTAGCAGATGTTAATTTTGCAACTGATTTGATATATGGTTTCCTAGAAAGATCAGAAGTAAGAGTTAATTCTAGAAGATGAAGAGTAGATGACTCATCGAGTACATCACCGTTCATAAGTATAGGAAGATCTAAATTATTGTGATTATGATTGGCTGAAAAAAATTGAGTTTCATCTGTATTGAAGTTCACTAGCCACTGTGAGCCCCATGCTGTAGCAGAAGTGAGATCTTTTTCAAGCACAAATGCCCCCTCCAAGCAATCAGAGAGTGTTGGTTTCTTATCACGACAAGAATAAATGGTAGTATCATCAGCAAACAATGCCACTTTAGATGTGAGAATATCTGGAAGATCGTTAATGTAAATTAAAAAGAGTATAGGGCTAAGGATAGAACCTTGAGGAACCCTTGAAGTTACAGAATAAGAAGAAGAGTGCTGTCCATTGAGGACAACTTTTGTACTACGATTGAAAGGAAGGATTCAATAATTTTAAAGATGTTGCCAGATACACCATAAGAAGAAAGCTTATGGAGAAAACCAGCATGCCAAACTTTATCAAAAGCTTTAGAAATGTCAAGAGCGATGGGCCTAACCTCTCCACCTTTATTTAATGCACAATAAAACTTATCAGTTATTACTGTTAGCAAATCAGCTGTAGAACGAGAAGATCAAAATCCATATTGATAGTCAGAAAGTAAGCTATTAGATTCAAGATGAGAAATTAAGTGTTTGTTAATTAAAGATTCAAAAACCTTGCTTATGATAGGAGGAAGACTAATGGGATGGTAATTAGACGAATCAGATCACTCTCCAGAATTTTTGAAGATAGGGATAACAGATGCCGCTTTCCAGCAGGCTGGAAAACAAGACTCTGATAAGCACTTGTTAAATAGTTTTAAAAGTATATACGACAGCTCTGGAGAACACTTCTGCAAGATAATAACAGGTATGTTGTCCGGGCCACAAGATGTAGAAGAGTCTAGAAAAAAATCACTTTAGATACAGAAGCTGGAGTGATACTAATGTCAAGCAATGAATCAACCTGTTTGTTGGCAATATCAGGTAGAACTCAACTAGTGGAATCAAGAGATGATATTGATGAAAAGTTTTTAGCAAACAGTTCAGCTTTGTCTTTAGGTGAGGTGACAAAGTCTGAACCATAGAAGAGAGGTGGAATTAAAGATTTGCCCTTATTATTAATACTATTAAAGATTCTCCAGAAGTCACGAGAGCCTAATTTTTGAGATGAGATACGAGATTTCATGACCTGAGAATAGCGGGCTTTGGCGTTAGACAAAACCTTTTTACAATGGTTTCTAGCAGTAATAAACAGACGTCTGTTTTCTGGAGAATTGTTTTGCTGATGGTATAGAAGTAATGGTTTCGATTGGCAATTGCAGCAGCACAGTGTGAGGAAAGCCACGGATGAGAGTGAGGCTTGGAAATTGTCGAGAGGGAACAAAAGATCCCATGCTAACCTGAATTCACAAAATTATGTAAGAAGCAGATTTGTTGACAGGAAGACAAAAGATTTCTACCCAAGGGTCATTACGAAGAAAATCACGGAAAAAATCCCAGTCAGCTTTAAGGTAGTTATAAGAGGTGCAATAATAGGGAGATTTAGGTGATGAAGAAGAATGAGATATTAGTTTTAGAAAGATCAAACTGTGACCAGAAGCACCTAAGGATGAATGTGGAGAAACTGATCAATGACTAGGATCAGAAACAAGACATAAGTCAAGTAGAGAAGGTAAATGATTCAGGTTGTCTGAAAAGCGATTTGGAAAGTTGACTATTTGAGTTAGGGATTGAGAAAGGCAAAAGTTGTGGGCTTTAATGCCTGCAGCATCACTGACACTAGAGCCAAGCCATTTAGAGTGGTGAGCATTAAAGTCACCAACAACAACTATATTAGCTGGTGGATAAAGAGAGAGGGCTTGGTCAATATGATCAGAAATAACAACAAAAAGAGTGCAGTCTTGAGATGAAGGAGAGTGATATAGAACAAACAGAAAGGCGATAGAGTGAAGTGGTGCTAAATGAAAGCACATAAAAGAATAGTTTGTGGATTCAAACCTAGTTTCATGACAAATGGTTGTCGTGAAACTAGGTTTAGAATGTAAATGCCCGGGCCATGCATGTGACTATTGTAGTCTTTACGAATTAAGGAAAGATAACCATCAACACTAAGATTGCAAGATGAGACAGCTGAACTCAAATTAGTCTCACAAAGAGCAAGTAGGTCTGGTGAACTTTGCAAGAGATAAGCTTGAACAGAAGAAAAGTTACTTCAAAGCCACGAATATTAGTGAATGATAGGTTTAGAGAACTTGGTGATGATGATGGTTTTTGTGTTTTATAGTTTTTAATACTTTATTTATTTTTAAATTTGTTGAAGAACTTGACTCAAAGCATAAATAGTACTCAGCAATTGCCTCATAACTATTAATAAACCCTAAGCTGTAACAAAGGGCTCCAAATGTGGCCTCTGCAATGCACAGCAAAAGTGCAAACAGGGACACCTGTTACTTTTACATTGATATTTTTAAGCTGTTGATGGAATTAGCGTCTCTGAGAGCTACCACAGATTTCAGGAAACCTGACTACTAGTCGGCCTCAGAACCATAAAACTAAGTTTTTGAGCTGTAACCTTATTAGGAGATAATAGAATGAGTTGCCTAGTCATAAAAACAGAGACACAAGCAAAACCCATGCATTGAGTCAAGAAGATCCAGCATTCAACATCCTAAACTGGAAACTATGTATTAAAAATACATCTGCGCCAGCCTAATAGATAAAGAAGGGGTGCGAGGCTGGTCAACAGATAGATGTTTACCCCTTAAGTCTTTGCCTAGGAGGCCTTCTACAATACAGTAGCCGGATGCATTTAACATCTGCCCAAGATGAATATTTTCATCGAGACAACATCTCTTGCCTTTACTCAACCAAGAGCCCAAAGGCAGGGGGGGTTTTAAGTCAGAGTTGGCATCTCCTAGCCTTTGCCTAAAAAAGCGTATCCTACAAACCAGCAGGACATGAAGCAGATTGTACTGGGTTACATGTTACCAGTAGCAGGTTAACCTGACCTGACATTGAATATAAAGAACTTTTATCAAAAACAGCATATGACATTGAGAATTGCAGCTGTATGCTTCATAGTTGTGATAACTGCCCTAATGTAGAAAACTTAAAGCAAGATGCAGTCCAAGGATTTCATTGGAATAATAACTAAAACTACATCCGTTCATTATATGCTACAAAGTTTTTAAAAATAAACTCAAACCGATAAACTATTGCATAATATCTGAATGAAACATGATGCTAATGCTGTTAATGGATTTTAGCTAGAGTTTTAGAAGAAATAAAAATTTTCTTGCCAAATTTGACCTTATGTTATTACTTTAGTGATGGAGCAGCTAGCCAATATAAAAACTATAAAACTGTTAGCAATCTATGTCATCAAGACCATAGAATAGGTGCAGAGTGGCACTTTTTTTGCAATAAGTCATGGTAAAAGTCCATGTAATGGCATTAGTGGGACTGTAAAATGACTTGTAGCAAGGACTAGCCTGCAAAATAACAAAATATTATCTGTCACTGAAATGTTTAAATGGTGTATTGAAAATATTACAGGTATTAAATTCATTTGTATTTCTGAAACTAATATAACAGATCATATAGAAAATGCTAAGCTTGATGACTGCTACTCTAATTCTAAAAAATTTCTAGAAATGCGTTTACATCACTGTTTTATACCATATAATGATGGGAAGCTAGAAATGAAACAAATAACAGGTGATACATATTTTACAACAGTTAATGCAATTAATAATAAAGATAACTAGACTTTGAACCGCATAGGTGATTTGCATGCTGGAATATATCTTGCATGTGTCTATGATAATGAATGGTCTATGATAATGAATCATGATTTCAATGTCAATCAGCAAGAAGCTGATTGACATTGAAATAAAGAAATCAAATTTCTGAGCGAGAATTTGAAGAAATATCATTAAGTTTTGAATTGTTTAACAAAAATATTTAGACTATTATTTTAAGAACAAGATTTATTATTTATTATTTAATTATTTACATTATTGTAATTGAGATTTATTTCTTAGCTTTTTTTTGAGTTTCAAATTTATTCATATATTGGAAAAATATAAGCCTTTATGTACGAATATCTTTATTTTAAAATTTATTTTTAAATTCCTTGTTTAAAAAAAAAAAATTTTACATTGAAATGTTTACCGGTTTTAAAGATATTGACTATATAACAAATTCAAAATAGCTGATTTTGATTTTCAGAATCATATTATGATAGAAAATTTAAGTTCAGATATCTCAGCAACTACAAGCCATCCCAAAAGTATTTTTTCTGTATTTCTTTTTCTTATATTGAAGATAAATTTCTAAAAGTTTCAAGTGTTAAATTTACTGGAAACTGATTAATTTTCAGTTCTTAAATGGACCTAATTTTACCATTTTAAGGCTGGAAGCTTTTTTAGGGGAGGGGGGGGGGGGAGGGGGGAGGGGGAGGGGGTCTAACTTTTATAATTTTGAATCCAATGCTACAAACTTATCAGGAATGATGACTACCATCTAAATTCTCACAAAATAACATAATTTTCACATTTCCTTGAGTATTCCACTTTTTTTGCTTTAATAATATTGAAATGTTTTCTCTAAGGTGTATTTATTTTATAACTTTAAAGTCCAAATATAAAATTTTTTGTCAAAAATAATTATTTTTGTAAAATAAATTTTTATTTCTTCGAAAGTTGTGGTAGATTACTGACATCAGATTGTTTTTTAAGTATTTAAGATAATTGGTTTTTAATTTATATGGATTTGAAAATGAAACTTTTTTGAAATAGACAATAAATTGCCCAAAATAAGCTGAGGCATTAACTTTTCAAATTGCCATAATTTTAGAATGCTTCAAGATAATAAGTTGAAATTTTAGGGAAAATTTGAAATTTGAAATCTTTTTTACATAAAACCTGAGGACTGTAAATTTCAAGAAAATCTGAGATGATCATCCGGGAAATTTTTAAAAAATTGGCTCATCTTATATGGAATGACCCATTATAAAGATTGAAATGCCTTTGCTGTTTGTTAGAAATTTTTTATATTGGGGAACTAAAAAAGAGAATTTTGCAAAGAAGCATAGAACACCAACATAATAGCATGAATGGCAATTGGCATGCTTCTGAAGGAATTGAGCATTGCAAAGAATGCCTTTTCGAATGGGTGCACCCAAACTATGCGCAAACATTTCAGGAGGTCAAACAATCCCCGGTACTGCTTAACAGGATAACGGTATAAAAGTTGCTTCAAACAGTTGGAGACCACTATTTTTAAAATGATTTTTAAAATTTTATTATGTAACAGTCTTTAAATTGGTATTTTACGTCTGATGATGGTTCTATACAAATTAGACAGAAATATCACGAAAAAGAAAAATTAGTATGATGCTGTTTGTGATGTTTTATAACTTATTAGAATTTTACTTACTAC
>NC_088933.1:26330000-26345000 GCF_038396675.1 Hydra vulgaris | reverse complement strand
GATATATATATATATATATATATATATATATATATATATTTATATATATATATATATATATATATATATATATATATATATATATATATATATATATATATATATACACACACACACATATATGTATATGTATATACACACACATACAAAACCATACCCCTCCTAAATTTAGACAACACCAATAATTAAAAAAAAAATGTTGGTATAGAGACAAGCATGCAGAAAAAGTATATCATATTAAAAAAGTATTTATTAAAATATACACATTAAGATTTAAATAAATCTCATAACTTCATGACTTCATAACTGAGATAGATCTCATAACTTCAAATCAAAATTGGGCATTCCTCAGGGATCCGTATTGAGCCTATTGCTATTTATTATTTATTTTAATAACTGTTTAACTAATAGTAACATTATTATGTACGTTGATGACACTGTTATGTATTTCTCTGGAAAAGATATTAATGTGATTGAAAAGGCGCTTAAAGATGAATTAATTAATATTGATGGCCACTTTGGAGATTTTTTATATATTTTAAATTAAACTTGTTTTCAAGGTTTGTTTTTTAGGTTTTTTTAAATTTTTGTAGACATTTTAAAATTATTATTAATTTTGATTTTTTTATATATTTTAATACCCAGGTTGACACAATGGAGAACTTTTTTCTGATTACATTAGAAAACTGTAGAATGTTCAAAGGTCTTGATCAACCCTGAAGATGATTTTTGCGAGCTAACTTTTAAAATATAAAATATGCAGCACACAATTCATAGTTAAGAGCAGACTTTTTTTTTAAACTTTGTTTTGAGAAACACTCTAGTACACATGTGTATCTTTTTTTAGTAAACCAAAATCAGAACATGCATAATGCACACTGTTTACATTGTGTTATTAAGTTCAATGTTTTGAACTATTCACTTATCTTGCCTAAACATGTCTCCACATGTTTGCCAAAATGGCTAACATGTGGAGACATGACTTTTTTTTAATCTATTTTTATTTTTCATCTAAAATATTTTTTTTTGTATTTGTTAGGTGTATGATGCATCTGATGGTTCTCTCATACGACCTTGTAATGGTCACAAAGAGACTGTTTATTGCGTAGCTTATGCTAAAAGTGGTAGGTAGACATAATTAAATATCAATTTACACACATGTGCACACACATACATAAACACAAGTACTATTACTTATTCAAAGAGTTTTATTAATTGGTTCTTTTAACAAGCAAAATATGATTACGTAACAGTACTCACATATGCACTATTACTAATGCTAGTTCTTGGATTAATAAATATCTAGGATTCATAAGTATCTAGGATTCATTGTTGCCAAGTAAAACTAATGTGATATTATCTTTTCACCCTGTTAGTTTTTTTATCACAACTCATTACAATTTTAACATAAATTGCACTTATTTAACCAGAAGGTGTTGGTAATTTTTATACAAAAAGACTAGCCGAAGGCCTTTTTAGGTTGAAGTAATTCAATTACAAATAATCATTGGTTTTCTAGATTTTTTTCAGGTGTGAAACTTAGAAATTAGAATCTAAGTATTAGAAACACATTTTTATTATTAAGTATTGTGACCAATCCAAAAACTGTAACTGAAATAATTAATGTATAATTTCATATTTGGCTTTATAAACAAGAAAAAATTTTAAATATATATTATAATACAGTATCTATTATAATATAATTTTACATTTTTATTCACATTATTTGCTTTACTTTTATTCACACTCTTAAGTTTAACTTTTAGGTAAACACTTTGCTTCAGGTGGAGCAGATAAAACAGTAATCATATGGACAAACAAGTTAGAAGGAATTCTTAAATATACGTAAGAAAATTACATGTTTTTTTTAGTTGTTTTTTTTAAATTAAATTCACCTTAAGGAGGCTTCATTGCTCCACTAAAGTCTACAAAGCTACTCATTTTTTAAATTTATTTGAAACTCCTAAACATGAACATTGTTCATCTTCAACAAGCTTTGTAGTGAAACAGGTTTAACATATGTAATTAATAGTTTAATTAACTTCCTTTATCTCTACCTATTATCTCCATTAGTCTCTTTATCTCCTAAAAACTTATTCGCCCTAGTTTCTGCATAAAGTACTCACTTATTTTTCATCTCTCAAAATAATGTCACATTTAGAAGGTAGTTTATTCAAGCCTTTTCAAGAGACGCGTGTGGTTGCACACCTTACATAACACATACAATTTTTTTTTTGACAGTTTGGCCACTGTTTTTTTGCATATCTGGATAATTTGCGTATTTTAAAAAATGTGCTGAAAAAATCAACCTAATTTAAAGAGAAAATTAAAAATAAACAAACCATAAGTTGAAAAAAGAAACATACTTAACAACAGTTCATGCGCGACTGTTTTATTGGCAATGGATGAGGGTTTGAATCCTACTAATGGATGTCTTTTTTTTTTTGCTTTTTTCATTAGAAAATATCAAAGTTTCAAAATTTTAAATAGTTAAGTTTCGAAGTAATTAAGCTTGGATTAAAAGACTTTGAAATATCAATTTTTTCTAAATTCTTTGTAGTGAAACACTACTAAATTAAAATAAAAACATATATTAATTTTATTTTCTCTGTTTTTTTTTTATACATTTTATCATTCCTTATGATTTTTGTTTTTTTGGTTTAGTTTTGTAATTTTTTTTTTAGTTTTTATTTCTCTTTCCAGTTTATAGTTTGTTTATTTTTAATTTTAGTTTAAGTTTACTTTTGTTTTTTCAGTGCATTTTTTAGACCCATTAGCTTAAAACAAGCAGGGAGCCATGGTCAAGTTGTATTAAAAAAGTTTTATGCGTGGTCATATAAGGCATGCAACACCACACGTCTCCTGAAAAAGGCTTGTATAATTGCTTGGATACTAAAAGTTTTGACTTCCCAAAATGCACAGTTTTTTATTTGATACCAAGAGTTTTTTAAATTGGAATTAAAATTTTTAAATTCTACTAAACAAAACTTTTGATTTACTCATTTTTAAGTTTTGAATTTGAGATTTATTTGCTTTCAATGGTTTCAGACTGACCTTGGAAAGCCTGGAAAAAAAAGTAAAAAGTTTCTAAAAATGTTCAAGTTTGACTTGGCAATTTGGGAAACTGGAGCAAAAAATTAGGAGAAAATCGGAAATACAAGGTAGAATCAGAATAAACTTTTTATAAAAATTAAACTGGATTTATAATGCAGGGGCTTTAGTACATACATTAACTGTCTTAAAACCTGATGCCGCAAAGGAGTGCTGCTACATCAAATGAGGGTTTGGGATGGGTCAACAATCTTTTCTTTAAATTTTTTAAATTTTTTTTGAAAAAGTCATATGCTATAAAGATAAGCAAAACTAGTAAGCACATGCATATCTATATATAGATTAATAAATAACAATTATTTATTTAAGAAACTTAAAAATAAATTTTATCAATGTTTAATAATAGCCTAATATCACATAATTTATTTAAAATACTTATTAAGATAAATTTTGAAAACAATATGTTATATTGTTTTCAAAATGATAAAAATCATATTTTTAGTCACAATAGTGTGATTCAAGCTTTGCAGTATAATCCAATCACGCATCAGCTTGCAAGTTGCTCCATGGATGATTTTGGTATTTCTAATTAATTTTAAGCAATAATTTTTTAAAAAAGGAAAAATTTGAAATTTTTATTATCAGTGTGGACACAAAATTTTGATTACTTTCGATATTTTTTTATTATATTTTTTTTCTACTAATTACTTTTTCATTATATAGAGTTATATAGTATAGTATTTCATTTTCATGTGTATATTAATGTGCAACTTTTTAGGCTGTGCAATTTTTAAGCTTTTATTTCTATTTTGGACTGTTTTGGTTCAGTTAATTACTACTTAATTAAATTACTAATTAATTATTCAAGTAATTACTAGGCAAACACTTTTATTAAATTTTAAAGTCTACATCTGATTAGATTTCAAAATGCAGAGGTCTAGAAACTACAAGACCTAAATTGTTACAAAAATTAAATATTTAATCTTAATATAAATATTTGATCTTAATATATCTTAGTAAAAATATTAAAATTAAATATTTGATCTAAATAGTTAAATGAATCTAGATCTTTGACCTAAATGTACATCTACATCTCACTACATCAATATTCCCTGCTGAATTTTATCAGACAGTTGCTATTACTAACCTAACTCCTCTTTTTCTTTTTAACTCCTAAACCTAAATAGTGGTTGCTTGCCATTAAACCAATTTGAGCCACTTGCCAATTAACCACACTTTAATGTAGTTAATTGGCAAGTGACTCCAGTGTATAGTTTAGGAGTTAATTTAAAAAAAACAAAACAGTTGGCAGATGACTTAAAAAAAGCTGTAAATAGATGAGTTAGGAAAACATGAAGAATTCCAAATCTTTGATATTTGTGAAAAAAATTCAAAGAATAAAAGTTATGGAACCATTCAGACTGAAAGGATGCAACTATGCTGAAACTTGCAAGTTATCATTTAAGTAAGTAAAATAAGAGTTGATAGCTTGCTTGAGCAGCGATCATGGTATAATTTGTAGTGAAGAAAAAGGTATTCAATCTAAATTGGGTAGTTATTAGTTGGTTTATGTGCTTGATGACACCATATAAGCAAGGATAACTGGCATCGCTAGGGCAAATTGATGTATATTTATGTTTTGTAAACTTTGTTTCCAGATTTCCTAAAGTATACTGAACCTTGCAAAGAGTTTTTATCTATTATATATATTTTTTTAAGGGGATTGTATTTGTTTATTTGAACAAAACCTAATCCTTTTTCAAAAAACTAAATAACAAACTTTTCAAAGTTTACAAATGAATTAAAATGATAAACCTTACAAAGTAAAAAAAGCATAGAACTAAAACTAAATAATAGTTTTAAAATTAAATCAAAAGATGATAAAAATCTTCAGATTCAGTTGATATAAATAACAATAAATAAAAGAATAATGTGTAAAATAAAATAAAAAACTAAATAAATAAGTAATAATAATAAAAAACAGGGGTGCAACAACTGGACAAAAGTTCAAGCTTGACAACTGGAGCATATTCAGCTACTTTTAAAATGCATTTTTGGACCATATCTAAAAGTAATCAGCCTAAGTATGACAGCAGTTTTCTATGCAAGTACGAATACAAGATTTATAGAGGTTTTACATTTACAGGTTTGTAGAATGGAAGATAGATAAAGTAAGGAGTAAGATAAAGCTAATATAAGTAATATAGTAATATATAATAATATAAGTAATATAGTAATATATAATAATATAAGTAATATAGTAATATATAATATTATAAGTAATATAGTAATATATAATAATATAAGTAATATAGTAATATATAATAATATAAGTAATATAGTAATATATAATAATATAATATAGTAATATATAATAATATAATATAGTAATATATAATAATATAAGTAATATAGTAATATATAATAATATAATATAGTAATATATAATAATATAAGTAATATAGTAATATATAATAATATAATATAGTAATATATAATAATATAAGTAATATAGTAATATATAATAATATAAGTAATATAGTAATATATAATAATATAAGAAATATAGTAATATATAATAGTATAAGTAATATAATAATATATAATAATATAAGTAATATAGTAATATATAATAATAGCAAGGAGTATGATAAATCTAACTTGATAAAGAACGGTTTTATATTTGAGGTTTAAAACATTTTATATTTTAATATTGGTTTTCATGAGAGGTCAGTTGTAGTTCTGAATATCCAGATATCGGAATCATTAAGAGTGTTGCCTTCATCAAGAATTTTAACATTTGTGCAATAATATTTATCAGTAAACAACTTTTTGTTTGGATCATCAGCCACTGTGAGCCCAAAGCTATCAGAGATGAGGGATCACATTTAAGATTTGCTACTTGTTTTAAGCAAATAAAAAGTGATGAATTTTTTTAATCAAGACTGGAATATATAGTTAGTGTGTACTAGTAGACAAACTGTAAAACATTCTGCTCACAAACATATTTTTTGATGTAGCAAGTTTGTTCTTTGAAACAAGTATCATGCTTCCGAGTTAAGGATTAAAAAAGAGTTGGAAGTAAAAGTGATCAAAAATTAAAAAATAAAGATTTAATAGTCTTTTTCATTTAAAATGATCTTTTTTAGTAATCTTAATGAAGTTACTGGAAATGAAGGTTTTTCATGAAGGAAGTCTTTCTTTAATAGATCTTAAATAATGCAATCAGAAAGGAATAATGCAGTCATTCAAAACATTCCTAGATACACCATAGGAAGAGAGCTTATGAAGGTTATATATTTTTATAAATATATTTTTACAACTACATATTGACATAGGGCAACAATTGACAAAGGTTAAGTCATTCTGCTTTCCATTTCTTTTTTAAAACTTATTATCACAAATGTTTGATTTAATATTTACCAGGAGCTTGATTTCAATAAAGAGATAATTCTTTTAAAATGGCTATTGTCCTGCTAGCCTAGATTAATTTGTAAAAAATATACTGTTGTTCAAGCAAATACTTTATAAACAACAGTAAAAAAAATAATTACTACTTTATAATAATAAGTAACAGATTTTTAAAAGTAAAATTTCAATATGTTTATAAATCATTATTTGTCAATATTGTGTTTTTTTATAGTTTTTTATTATTTTGTTTTATAGTTACTATTTTTTTATTCTATAATTACTATTTTTTATTATTTTAATTTTATAATTACTATTTTTTTTTAAATTTTTATTGGGCATCATGCAAAATAAAAAAATACTTTATATTGCTGTTATTAATATTAGGAAAGTTTTTAAAATGACTGTGTTATTCCTTTCTGATTGCATTATTTAATATCTATTAAAGTAAAGCTTCCTTCATGAAAAGCCTTCATTTCCAGTAACTTAATTAAGGTTAATGAAAAAGATCATTTTACATGTATGTTTTAAAATTAAACTTTGTTTATAGTTTGCACTAACATTTTTGTTCATTTAATTCTGCGGGTTTTTTATTTATAACATTTTGTAGGTTTATTTAAACATAACAGAACGTATATCACAAACAGAGGCTGTTATATTTAATAACATTTTTTAAATGGTGTTAAAAGATCTTATGAAAAGCTTATAGAGCAAGAAACAGTAAAGTGTTGTTGGAAAAAAAACAGTAAAGTGTTGTTGAAAAGAAACAGTAAAGTGTTGTTGAAAAGAAACAGTAAAGTTTTGTTGAAAAGAAACAGTATAGTGTTGTTGAAAAGAAACAGTAAAGCGTTGTTAGAAAATGAAAGAAAAGCTGTTAAAAGGAAAAGTTATTAAAACAAAGAAAAATAAAAAAACAAAAAAATAAGGCAAAGGTTTACAACGAAAGTTTAAGAATGTAAAAAAACTTTGAATTCACTACTAACATTAGTTTAAATTTCACACCTGTTATTGTAATTATTACACCTGTTATATTCTTTATAACTGCAAATTACCAATGAGAAATATATTTTTTAATATTATTGCTGTTGCAAAATTTTGGTTCTTTTATATCAAATAAAGTTTATAGGTCAAAACAGGTTCTTTCAAAGTCTCTAAATAAAAGAAGAATGTTTAGGTGGCAGAATAGTTAGGTGTTGAATATGGCCTATGGACCACTCAAGAAACCACACAAGTTGATTTCACATCAGAAGAAGTAAAAAAAATAAAAGCATCTTATAAAAACATACCAATAATGTCTCCTAAAAAAAACAGATTTAAAAAAAAAAAAAAATTTAGTTATAAATTTTACGGAGCTGCATTAATTCTTTTGTAAAGAGAGTGTCTGCAAAACAGTTAAATTAACTAAATTAGTTAAATTAAGTTCTGTGAACTAAGGCCCAAATACATTCTTACATGTAAAGACACACCAATTGAATACGGTAACTGTGTATAATACTCATGTATAATGATCATGTAACTGTCTATAATAGCGCACCAATTGAATCATGTGTTTATCGCAGTAGTTTTACTTATTTGTGTGCTACTTCAGAAGGTAAAATACATTTTTTTAAGGCCTAAATACATTCTTACATGCAAAGACACACCAATTGGATCATGTAATTGTATTTATCATAGTATTTTTATTTATTTTTGTGCCGCCATACCTTGTATTTGTATATATAAGTTTGTGTTGATTAAAGAAATATTTATAAAAATAAGCTAAAATTTTTTTTTAAAAAAAAAAGGTACTGCTTTATAGTTTATAGTTGTTTTTTCTTGTTATTTCTCAAGGATTATGGTCTACGGAGCAAAAATCAGTGCAGAAATACAAGTTACCCTGCAGATCTTTATGTTGCAGGTAAGTTTTTAATTTACCCTGTAGATCTTTATATTAATAAGTAATTTTATCTGTATTTGAGTTATACTTGAATAGTATTAAATTAATTCTCTTCAATAAGAATCAGAGTAATACAATTTTTTATTATGTTACTAGGATTGGCAGCTTTATATTATTCTGTCAAATAATTTCTTTCAAACCGCAGAAAAATAAAAATGTTAGATCAAGTTATGTTCATTTTTGGATTATTAATAACTGTGCAAAAATAGAATATCATTAATAACTTTGCATGTATGCAAGGTTTGTAGACATGCAAAGTTGTTACTGTTTTTTCTTTGTTAGTGAACATTTTATGTGCATTTCTAAGTACACAGTGTGACCTTAACTAAGTCAAGTTTCCATTAAAAATGATGGTATTTTTGGTGATGATAACGTCATCAAAATTACTTTTTCACAATAAACTAAGCAACCTAATATTATTCCTTCTCAGTATACAAGGCAATATTGTTCCCAGTATACAAGACATTCCAGTCTTATTCTTTCTGAATTTAATATTTAGTATAATTTCATACTAAAGCAGCCATGCTTGGTTTTAATATATTCAGAGAAATGTAAAAAAACCCTATAAAAGGCAATTTATTCAGTTTTTTTTCTAATTCATTTTCAGTTTATTTCTATTTTTCCTGTTTTGTTTGCAGTTAAATTAACTACCTAGAAAGTTGATTTTACTTTGTTAAAACTCTGATTTTATCAATTTTCATATTTTTATCATAACATTTTTATTTATCATAATATTCATCATTTGCATCATAGTTTTCATCATTTGGATCATAGTTTTCATCATTTGTAGTATAGCTATTTTCATTGTTATTATTAAAATGAAAAAATATTTCAAAATATAGACAGCTTGAAACAAAATAATCTTTCTTTCTTTTTTTTATCAAGCTTTGTATCAATTCATTCTCTTTTGTATCAAGCTTATTAAGCTAATTAAACTCTATAAAATTTAAATATGAAAAATTAAAAGAATTTTAACTAAGTTAAAATAAAATTGAAGAATTCAAAACAAAAAATTATAAGCATTTACTTATTTTTTATTTGAAAGGTTCTTATATATTTGAAAGGTTCTTATATTTTTTGATAAATTGTTTTTTAAAGTAAAGACAGAGTATACCGTTTTTTACCATTTTAGAGCACTTTACCGTATTTTTTTTAGCTTTAAGTTATAACACGGCTATTTATTTTTTGGGTTCCACTTTGCATTATTATTTTTCTAACTGAATTATTAGTTTTATTAAATAATTGATTTAATCATAAAAGTTGCATTCAATTTGTTCAAATTAGTACTTAATAATAGTTGAAAGTAATAAACTTTGTTTTAGCTGGACAAATGATGGACAATATCTGGCAATTGGTCTTACAAATGGCTTTGTTACTATTTGGAATAAGGTATTCTGCTGGTAGATGTTTAGAAATAAGTATAAACATAAATATAATTAATGCATATTTATATAGACAAGCAGTGAGTTAAATAGGGTAAATATAGTTAATTCATAATATAGATATAAAAAACTAAGTACAGATTAGCACAGTTAGATAAAATAAGTACAAAGACTATATTATTAATGTTTTACTAAGGTAATTTATATTAATATGTTTTTTATCTTATTAAAAAAATGGAGATTAACAATTCTGATGTAGGACAATAGTTTGTGTACTCAGGTTACCCACTTTGTACCTAGGGCTACCTGACTGTTATAAACAATATTAGACTTGAAATTTAATTTATCTTTAATATTGGAAATTGTTTGTAAAGTTTAACCCTTTCGTTACCAAACAAAATACAGAAAAACAATTGTAAGTGAAATGTTATCATTGATTAAAAAGTTAAAAAATAAAAAATACTTGTCAGAATTTCACAAATGAGACCTTGCTTTGTTTGTCAGAAAAACAATCACCAAACTATCGTTTTTAGCCTTAGTTGCATAATTAAATGCAATATTTAGCGTGGTCACATTATCTAAAAAAAGTCATAACCCTCATAGCGGGTGACTGATAATGAAAGGGTTAAGTCAGGTAATTGGTAAAACTATTTTAATTATTTTATCCATTTTAATGTTTTGACGAAAATTACTGCAAGTTATGACTAGAAAAAATTTTTTATCCTGTAAAGTAAAATTTTCTGATTGTTTTACAATCTTAATAAATTCTAAGTAATGTGGGTTTTGTAATAGATGACCTTTTATATGAAGCTACCTGGTCATGTATCTAGGCTATGTAGTTGTCTTTTACCTAAGTTTATTTTGTTGGTTTGTTTGATAATAAGGTCAGTTTATTGAATTCTTATTGCATATTATGTTTTTTCGATGTTGTTTTTAGAATACTATTTTATATTTAGAAACTTTATAGATTTTTTAGGAAACCATTTTATCTATAGATAGTATTAGTTTCATTATTGAGTTGTTTTGATTGACAGCTAGGCTTCTACTAAACTAGTATTTTTGTTGTATAAGTGCAATAGGAAATTTTGTTCCTGCTTCTTTTTTTATCTTCATCATCAAAACATCCTCATTTGCAATGATCTTTTTCATTATCATTATGAAAAAGAAACTACCAGGAACTAAAAGAGCTTCATTGGATAGGCCAATATTGTTACTAATAGAAAACAATAAAAGTCATGTTTAGGCTATTACTTTGGCTAAAAATATGATAAAGAAATATTTTCCCTTGTATTCCAACTATTAACTTCAACTGCTGGACAAAGGGAGTATTTAGGTCTTTAAGGAAATACTTCAGTAAAACCATATAAAGCACTATCTTTAGAGTGTATGACACTCTAAACATATTCACTAATTATGAGTATTTAATTTCAATTTCAAGCAACAGACTAGATCCATCAAAAAATTGCCTAAATAACTATGTTTTTGACTTAAATAGAGTTGATAAATATCGATAAATAATCTTTGTTAAATAAAGGTCCATTAATTGTCAAAATAATTGTATTTCTGTCAAATGTTTAATATGAAAGTCTATAGCAATAGTATGGTACATTGTAAGGAGGCAATTGGAAATAATATGGTACATCTTAAAGAGGCTTTTCTTATTCAACATTAGAATTATCTCTCTTTTAACATTAGAATTAATCTCTTTTAACATTAGAATTATCTCTTTTAACATTAGAATTAATCTCTTTTAACATTAGAATTATCTCTTTTAACATTAGAATTATCTCTTTTAACATTAGAATTATCTCTTTTAACATTAGAATTATCTCTTTTAACATTAGAATTATCTCTTTTAACATTAGAATTATCTCTTTTAACATTAGAATTATCTCTTTTAACATTAGAATTATCTTTTTTAACATTAGAATTATCTCTTTTAACATTAGAATTATCTCTTTTAACATTAGAATTATCTCTTTTAACATTAGAATTAATCTCTTCAATTAAGAAACAAAAATGAAAACTAGTTAAACATCTGTGATTCAAATCAAGGCAGTTACATCTATAAATATTTAAAATTGTATATTATATTAAACATTTTAAAATTTTACATTAAATTTGTATAAAAAAAAAATTTTCAAATATAAACATCTGATATACCAAATATTTATATTTGAATTAACTATAATTATATATAGTTATCAGAAAAACTATTAGGTTATATCAGTTTAACCTTTTAAACTCCTTTTAAAGTTGAACTTTGTTTCAGTGCATTAATAAAATCTGACCCTAAGTACACCTGTTATCTCTAACTTTAATTGTATAAAAAAAAGTTTTTAAGTTTGTTTTAATTAAAATTCCATTTAGTATACATTTACAATTAGCTCATTATAGTTTTTTCCTTAATTATATCTATGTGTTTTATGAAAGAAAAAGTTGTCATTTGTCTTTTAAATATTCGTTTTAATTTGTGATTGATGGCAGTCTGGCGAAGAGAAAGTAAGAATTGAGCGACCTGGAGGTTTTCCAATCTGGACTTTATCTTGGAATCCTTCAAAGTAGGTTTTATTTTGTTTAAAAACAAATTTTTTGAAGCTCTAGTAATTATTCTTATTAATTTTTATTTTATAATTATTATTATTATCATTTTTAATTTTTATTTTATAATAACTATTTTTTATTTTCTTTATTTTATAATTACTTTTATTTTTTAATTTTTATTTGTAATGGCTATTTTTTATTTTTTTTAATATTTTTTATAATTACTATATCTTTTTTAATTTTCATTTTGTAATACCTATTATTTATTATTTTATATTAACTATTTTTTATTATTTTTGTTTAATAATTACTATTTTTTATTTTTTTTATAATTACTATTTTTTAATATTTATTTTTAATATATATTTTTAATATTTATTTTTAGTATATATTTTTAATATTTATTTTTAATATATATTTTTAATATTTATTTTTAATATATATTTTTAAATTTTATTTTAGAATTACTATTTTTTTTTTTTTTTATATGGCATTATGCAAAATAAAAAAAATACTTTGTATTGCTGTTATTATAATGTTGAGTGAAATGAGTAATGTATTATTTTAGAGATGAGTCTGATATACTTGCAGTGGGGGATTGGGGACAAAGGTTATCATTTTATCAATTAAGTGGAAAACAGGTCAGGTTTGTTAGTACAAATCTGCGTGTGTCTATATATATATATATATATATATATATATATATATATATATATATATATATATATATATATATATATATATATATATATATATATATACATATATATATATATATATATATATATATATATATATATATATATATATATATATATATATATATATATATATATATATATATATATATATATATTTATCTGTGGCCATTGGTCAATTTACTATAAGTGCAAAATTGGTCATTTTGAGATAAATATACAGCTTTGTTATATTTTGTTAGATCTTTTATTTGGTCAAACAATTGCTATAGTTTTGAAAAAAATAATTTTTATTTTTTGAAAAATAATTTATTTAACATCATTACCGAATTTATGGCAACAAATCAAATTTTCAGACTCTTCTCCTGCAAAAAATGTCATATTTGCACTTATCATAAATTGACCAGTGGCCGCAGATTAACATTGATTAATATAATGTAAATTTTTACAAAAATATATCATCAACCATTTGTTTCAACCACATTTATTCATTCTTATTTTTGAAATATTGCTTGTTTTTATCTGGAAACTTGAATTGTTTTTTTTAATTTCTTAAATATTCATTGATTATTTATATCTTAAAAAATTTTATAGATTGGAAAAGATTACTCTCTTGGATTTGATCCGTGCTGTCTTAGTTATTTTCCTAAAGGGGAATTTCTAATTGTTTCTGGTTCAGATAAAAAAGTAATTTAATGTTTTCATTGTTATTTTTTTATAAACATATATATATATATATATATATATATATATATATATATATATATATGTTTATTTATATATATTCCATAAAGTTTTGTAAATATAGAATTGCATCTTTATAAGCTTAGAAATAATTTTTGTTTTTGTTTTTGAATTATTTGATTAAAAATTTAAAAACGTATAAAATAATTGTACAAAAAAAACATAAAACTTAAGATAAGAACTTAAGGTTAGCTTAAAAAAAATAGGTCATGATTTAACAACAGTTTTCTTTTTAATTTTTTCTTTAACTAAATTATTAATGTTTTTTTTTTATCTAATAAAGTCCATATTTGTTTTATTAGATTCAAATCAGGAATCTAAGTCATTCTAAAACCATTTTTAATGAAGGTTTTGGTTTTTCAGCAGTTTGTTTTCAATTATATTCTAAGTGAAGCACAAAATATTTCCTAATTTTTTTTTTTAAGCCGAATTTTTTATTTGAGGATTAATTTATTGTTAAGTACTAAATAACCAACACCATTTCATGCCATATAATTCCACTTCACTCCCACTACCATGTTTTACTGCGTCTTTTGTACAACTCATACAAAAAACTTGTTTCACTCTTTTGCCCAACTTTTTGTGCATCAACAGATTTTTAAATTTTATATTGTTAGTATACTCTTGATAACAATTAAATAATTGAGTCCTGCTCCTAGAGGTACTCTTGGAGCACAAGCTGATTCCTATTGTTCTAATTGTTCTGAGAGCATAACAATCCAGGGTTTGCATTGTTTTTTTCAGAGAAATTCAGTTTTTGTATTATTTTGAGAGTAAGGAGAACTATTTATTGTGTTAAGAAAGCAATAAATCTTGTTTGACTTAACATTTAGCAAATGACATTTAGCATTTTTTTACTGTAACTGTTCCTTCAAAAATCTTTTAGTTTTTTCCTCAAAATACTTTCAAATTCTCTTCATTTTTATTAACCTGTCTTCATTTTTTCTGGCTCATACACTATACATTTTTTTTGTCTTCTGTCAACCGTTAGCTCTTTCACTGTCTTTTTTACTTTCTAATAACTTTCAACTTGAATAGCAGTTGCTGGCAGACTTGTTGGAAATTTGTTAAAAAGTGTTAATGTAACAAAAATTCATAAAAGTGTTAACCTTATTGTTTTGCTGCTCAGTTTTCAATCTATATAGTATAACTTAATTATAGCTTATTAATTTTTTTTATAGTTAAGTAATTTTGTTTTCAATCTATATAGTATAACTTAATTATAGCTTATTAATTT
>NC_088933.1:26065000-26325000 GCF_038396675.1 Hydra vulgaris | reverse complement strand
TGTGGCAAGAAGAGCATTGCTGTAGCTTTATGGCATGGCACACACCTTCTCCACAGCTGCATTCATTTTTACACCGTAAAAATGCTTTTTTTTGTTTTTCTTTGTTCCATCTTTTTTCTTCCTTATCTTTTATTTCTTGATTTTTATTATCTTGAATTACCTTAACTAAGTCCAACACATTTTTTCCTTTCATTGATCCGTGAACCTGCGTAACCCTTGTGGTAAGTTTGGAAACTTTTGGCTTAACTTTCTGTACTGTCAGTAAGCCAGGAATTTCTTCAAGTTGAATGCTTTTTTCGCTAAGCTCTTGAATAAGCTCTTGAGAACGCTCAAACTTTTCTTTCCAATACTGAGCTGAATTTTTTCTTTTATCAGGAGATTTAATAGTATAACTTCCAGGAGTTGTTGTACTGGATGTAACACTTTTTGGAAAATCAATACACAAAGCAGCTCGTGCAAACTTGTCCTGTCGCATGTCATTGACACTTAATGATGTGGAAGTTACTCCTACACGTCTTGCAGCTTTGATTATAGATTGTCTTGGGGCCCAGTTGTTCCAAATACGTCCTAAAATCATCATAAAAGCTTCTTTATTTAGTGAATTGAAATCAGTAAAAATATTTTCTTTCATACCACGATACTCATGATGAAGGTTTTTGTTGAGTTGGTCTAAAAGCTGTGTCACACCAGTGGTATCTGGTGGAGTTAAGAACATACGTATGTTTTTCGATTGTAAAAACTTTAAGACATCAAAATTAAAGCTTGAACAATGCCCATCAGAAAGCAAAACTACTGGTCGTGCCACTTTTTTTTCAGTAAGATATTCATCAAACTCTTTGTACATATCTAATAACGAGTTGTGATCAGATACACCATGGTTGCATGTTGTTATCAGAAGATGCAGAATACTTACCACAGCTTCCTTTGGAGCCATTTGATTAGTTATTCCAACGGTACCAAAAAGTACTTGACAGACACAAAGGTCTCCTACAATTACAAAGAAAGATAATACATATCATCTATTCAATCCATATTATAAATATTTATCAAAAAAGTGATAAGGCAATAACTACCTGAAAATGACACTAGAGGATGTATGGTAGCGCATTCACGGTTTTCTCTGATCATTTTACAACATGTTTCCCCTTTTGCAGCAAAAACAAGACCAGTAGGAGTACCATCAACACCAAAATTGATGAACTGTGGTGTTTCGTCGTGATTAAATATTCTGCATGTATCAATATTTCCAGACCAAACTCCTGTCCCCTTTTGTACTGCTTCAGTCATAATGCCAGTCTTAATCAATTCTTCTGCAAGAGCGTCTAAAGGCAACCATGAAAATCAATTAGTAACTCAGTTTTGGTAGAACTATTTTTCATGAATGTACAGTAGCAATACATAAACTAATAAAAAGGTGTAGCTATGAGTTAAATTTTAAATGAAGCTATTGTATACTATGAAATAAAATAAAAAAGTCAATGTTTACTCATACCAAGGTGGAGACATGCCATTTCCCTCGTGCAATCGAGAGCTCTATTTATTGACACACTTTCTTGTCGCTTGAGTGTTAAGCTTAGATTCTTAGCTTTAAAGCGCATCCAAAACGATTTACCTAACCTGTGTTTAAAACAAAAATAAAAAATTAACTAAAAAAGCTTATCTTACAAAGCTTCAACTCCTGGACTGCAAGCAATCTCTTTATATCTTAACATGTTGACTATAACTACCTTTTAAAAATATATATAAGAAACATAAATACTTGTTTTGTGTCAAAGCATTTTTTGCATTTGCAGATAATGCTATGAATTTTCTGCCACCTTTCAATCTTTTATTTGTGTATTGTCTAACTTTCAGAACATCAAGGACAAGTTTTGTTAGTTCTGCTTTGTTTATGTCTTGCATTGCTCGATTTTTATTCTTAATGTATGAAACAATTGACATCTCTTCTTCCTCCAAGAGAATTTTACAGTACTGTCTTTCAAGACCATTGACTATTTTCCCATCAAGTCTACGGTTTATTGTTTCACGATCTTTAATAAGTGGATATTGTCTTGTTTTAATTGCAGCATGTCCTCTTACATTGTTTTCTTTACACCATTGAACAGCAGCTTCAAGTTGTTTGTTTTTTTCTAATAAAGCTTTTCTTTTAATTAGTGCTTCAGCATTAGAACTTGGATTTAGTGACTTCATTTGCAAGCGAGTTTTGAATTTTTTGTTGCTGTTACTCATGTTTATTTATTTGCTTACAAATAAAATAATATTGCAAATTCACATACTGCAAACTGAACTAAAACTATCCTCTAAGCAGGAGCGTAAAATAAAATCTCTATATAAATTCATTATCATCAAAAAGATAGCTCCAACTATTACAAATCTACTTTAAATCATGAATTTTTGTAATATCACTTATATTTTTGTTAAAAATAATATAATTAATGTGGTTTTTGGGGTCCCAAGCATGTGGTTTTTGTAGCGCTTTAGGTACTTCCCTAAAATATAAGTTTGCAATCAAACTACCATATGAAGGGGATTTTAATATAACAAGCTATTCCAAAAAATTGGAAAGTTGCAACTAATTTCATAAAAGTTATAAACAATTTAAGCCATGCGGTTTTTGAGGTCCCTTACTAAAATATAGCAAAACTTTACTGAAAAAAAAAAGCAAACAAAAAATACCAAAATACTTCTAAACCCCTGGGAAGAACTTTTACCATATAAAAGCATATAAAAAAGCAAAATAAAGTTAAATTATTTGTTTTGTACAAAAGATACAGCAAAAGAAAAAATCATGTGGTTTTTGGGGCCCGTCTACCTGTAGAGTCTCATTCCGAAACACATGTTTACTACTAAGTGTAAATTTTAGTGTCATTTGTGAGAAACTGTTTTAGATTCAATAAATATTTATTTTTAATTACAATTTATTTTTAATTATATAAATAATTTGTAAAGTTAAGTAAATTTAAAATTTACCTGTAGAAAAAGACTTTAACTGTTCAACAACTCGATGTTAAAAAGAAAAATTATCTAAGATAAATTTTTTCAAATCTGGCAAAAGCTTCCAAATTTTGTTAACGTTTCTGCCATCCAGTCCACTTCCATTATACCCGTGCCAATTAATTTCATGTTTTTTTAACCTGAGAGCAACATTAGGTTCTTTACACAAGACTTTTGAAATCTCTGTTATAATCTTCATCAGTAAATAAAGTTCTGGAGGAGGAATTGCATCAAGCACATAAATCTCTCCTATCTCAACCAGGAAACATGGAATATAACATTCTTGTAAAGTTGCAGAGAGCATTTTTTAAATCCACTTTTAGCAAAGTTTTTATAC
This sequence comes from Hydra vulgaris, assembly GCF_038396675.1. NCBI lineage: Eukaryota > Metazoa > Cnidaria > Hydrozoa > Anthoathecata > Hydridae > Hydra > Hydra vulgaris. Next base: position 26,321,669 of record NC_088933.1, on the reverse strand, counting down.
ATGTTTTTCAGCATATTAAAGGTTCACAGTTCTTCAAGATTTGTTTTATTTTATACATTTTTGGCAAAAGCCAATATTATAACTTTGTTAATGCCATTAGTCTTGGTTTCTTTGGAGTCATAATTTACTTCTCTATTAAAAACATTCATAATAACTTTTAGAGATCCTTGGCCACTATCTATTCCTACACGAATAATAACGTTATCAATTCCTAGTCCCCTAGCAGTGCAACATGATTAGCTAGAAACATTAGATCTTTGACATAGATTTTTAATGACAGTTCCAATAGTTTTGTTTTCCTTAACTTTTTTTTTGGATAAAAATTATGCTTTTTCCACTGAGTAATAGCATGTGACAGTATCTTTTTTTTGGTGGAAGAATTAGATTTCGCACCTAATCTACCCAAATCTTTTCAATAGATTTTTCAATAGTAAAATCTGACATATCATGCTTTCTTTTGATATTATAGAAAGTCTGGCTAGAAATTTTGAGGGTTGGCTTTTTCCCAATCTGCAGACTCAAAGTAGTTCCTCCAGTTGACAATGTAACGTGTTGCCTAACTCAATATTTTTAAACTTTTGAATTTCTTTCAAAGGTTTGTTAAGTACTTGCTCAGCTGTTAGTAAACCTGAAAAGTTGTAAATATGTTTTAGGATTGCATAAAAATTTAAGCTTACAAAAAGCTATAATTAAGTTCTTTCCTGTTGACATTAGTAGTATTTTTAAGTTCTGTACAATGTCTCTCTTACTACAGGAATGTTGAATTCCAGATCCAATTCTCTGATAACAGGTACAACAAATTTTATCTATAACCTCCTTTGGTACTTCATGTTCATTAATGTACATGTTTAAAACATCTTAAATAAAAAAAATATATACTTATTTAAAACATACTTATTTAAACTATAATAAAAATTATAATTTTATAAATGTTTTAAATGTAAATAATTGATCTACATGTTTTAGTTCTTTATAAATTACCTGAAGGTTTATAGATCTGGAAATATCTCTTGACATGATACAGAGCAAGCAATCACATATTGACACTGTATCACCTATATTTATATATATAAACAAATATTTATTCATATTACCAAAAATTTTATTATATGCATAAGTAAGAACAAGTACAACTATTAGCTTTAAATCTTGGAAGTAATTTCATTTTCTCTGATGTGAACAACTACCTCTTTAATGTAACCAGTGTTAAGGATCTCCTTTTTTAGCAGAGTAGAAATAAATCTTGCAACTTGGACATAGCCCAATAGGTTGGAAAGAAGTGTCAAATTATGATTAGTGTTGGCATACAGTTGAATCGAGATTAATAAAGGAATCCCAGTTACCAATTCAATACATTTTAAATTCATATTACCACAACAAACACAAATAAGTTTTCTTGAAGAGAAATGATCCCTTGTTTTGTTTGGCATGTTAACTATAATAATTATGCTAGTTTGAATGTAAATAATTATATATTTAGTTAAAAATATGTATATTTGTATATACATACATATTAAATTTAGTAACACTTTGATTAGTTTCACTTTATGGTCATATCTTTTGAACGCCAAGATTTTTTATTGAATTTTTGAATATGTATCTGAAGTTTAACTTTTTTTTAAATGGTATAATTATTTTTTAAATAAATAAAGGGGAAAGGAGAGAAGGAAAAGTTGCCCAGACCGCCCTTAAAAATTGGTTTTCTCATTAGAACACACACCAAACAATTTGTTCTTTTCATTGTATTGTCTGTAAAATAGTCGTGAACATCTTGTAATAAAATATTTTGAAGTAATCAAATTTTCAACCTAAACAACCAAAATTGACTAGTGTTTATTACTGTTATTGTTTTGTTTTTTGAAAAAGCAAAAATAATTTAAAAGCTTTGCTTTATACCATTTATACCATAAAGACTTAAACTATTAAATGTTAATTTTTATTGAACTATGTATGCATTAACTACAATAAATTTGATGTTCTGCAACTAAAACAGGCTGCATTTCTTAAAAACTTTTAAAAACATTTAAGCCCAAAACTCCTATGGTATTTATTTCCCTGTACTTATAACCTGAGTGTGATGTTAAAAATCACAAATCTAAAAATATCCTTAACATACACTCATTTTTCTGAGATGTTTAAGACATTTTAAAAGTATAACTAGTATATATATTTTTGTTGAGTTTATTAAATGTAACTACACTAAAGAACCAATGAAAAAATATTTCAAGTTTTGACACAGTAAATAGCCAATTTTAAAAACAAAACATAGACAAACTAGTATCACAAATTAGGTTAATAAACTATGTAATAAAGTTTGTTTATTTAAAGAGGTTCCTTCCCATTTAATATCAAGTGCTTTTTTTTGTTTTTGTTTGGTAAGAATGTATTCTACCAAACACAACTGTTTTAAGACTGTATCCTAAGTCTTAAAATAGTCATCATTAAATTTTTACAAATGTTGAATTTAAATTGCTTGAATTTAAACATTGGTTATACTAGTTTTGTAGTTTTCTGATATTATTACTTCAAAAGATTTCATTTGCTTTTAAACGCTGAAGGGTTCAACTTCAGATTTACCATTTACCACTTTACTATGACCTACCAGTTAAAAAAGATAAATTTTCTTTTTTAATAAGTTTTGATATACTTATTTTAGTAAACATGGTTTAATAAAATGTTTTTATGAAATGTAAAAAAAAGTCTGAGAATAGAGCAGACAGACTTTTGTTAAGTACTTTTTATTTTTGCGCTTGGCTAAGCACAAGAAAAAACACACTGTATACATAGTTCAATTGTATGTGCAAAAGGTATTTGGTTATATGCTAGATTCAGAAGAATTAATGCAATTAATTTTTCTGAAACTGAAAATAAAAAATGAATGTTCAGAGCAAATAGAAAATTGTGATAAAGGTTTATCTGCATTAAATGAGATTAGCAAACCAGCAGAGCTGATATTCTCTAGTGAAGTATAGTTAGCTCAACTATAGGCCCAAGGGGATCACTATAGTTGAGGAGGCTATTTTTTCACCTTTTTTTTTTTTTGAGTTGAATGCCGTAGTGCTATGGACAAAGTAGGGATTAATCTAGGAACTTTTTGTTTATGAAGTGAGGGCTCTACCATTACACCGCTACCACATTGTACCAATTGTACATGAAGTACAAAAACATCAAATAATTGGAAGAAAAATAAGATGTATAGATTTTTGTGGGAGGCAGAGACAGGAGGCAGTACAGTGAATGTGATCCATATTGAAGAATAAAATTATTTGACCTGGTAATGAAAAGTTTGGTAAAAGTCAATAAAATAAAAAACAGTGATAAAAATATTCAGTTCAGTTTTAGGCTAAGAAAGGGAAAAGCAAGATGAAAATTTAAATTGTGACTTAAAAATAAAAAGTATTTAAATGCTAACTGTGTATAAAAATGCCACTTCAGCAATAATAGTGCAATAGTTTTAAAGTAAAAGTTGGTGTGATTAAAGTTCAGTGTTTAGTCCTTTGCTTATATTATTGTCTCGGAAGCATTCTCTAAAGGTTTAGTGTTAATTTACCACGGGAGCTAATCTATGCAGATGGATAAAGCTTGATCTCAGAGACAGATGTAGAATTAATACAAAGATTTCGATGTTGGAAAAATGGAATGAAAGAAATGAAATGGACTGAGGATAAATATGAATACATATTTTGATGATGATGATGATGATGATTTGTTGAAAATTTCGGAAGAAAGTTATTAAGAAAATAGAAACTCATATACTAAAAGAAACTTTGAAACTGTCTATTTTTCTGACTAAATTTCTACTTCATTATCTAAAAGAGTTTTTGAAACTGAAGACAGTTTCGAAGTTTCTTTTAGATTATGAGTTTCTATTAGTATATGAAGTAAGAATTTTCTTCAAAAATTTTAATTTTTATCATAAAGAATGGATTTTTGATTTTAAAATTTATATAATGGTAAATTTGTTTCCTCATTTTTTTAATTAACAATTAAAAGTGGTATTGATGATAAAAGTGCAAAGTAAGAGAAAAATATAGTTATCAAAATAAAGTAAGAGAAAAGTATAGTTGAGAAAAATAGTTATCAGAACAAAAATGTTGATTAAAGTTAAAAAAATAAAACAAACCAAAAAAAAAAAAAACAAGTATAAAATAATGCAAATCTTTTTTTTTATATGCTCCTTTTTGTGAAACTGTGAAGGCTGAGGGGTCTGTGGTTAAATCATTGATATCTTATTTTAAGTTTTTTTTTATTTAAGTAGTTTTATATTATTTTGCATACTAGGGCGGATCATTTTTCAACTTTTTACAGTAAATGCTTAGGTCATATGAATTATAAATGTGTTACCCCTTGTGTAAAAAATAATGCAAAAAAAAAGAAAGAAAAGTTTTTAAAATTTTAGATTTTCAAATTTTGACCTCAAAAAACATGGTTTTACATAAATAATGTGGCATACTCTGTTTGTTGCAACCTTTATCTGGTAATTCCGATTGACTCAAAATAATCTTCAATTGAATCCCTGATCACAAACACCATTTATTAGACACCTAGACCTAGTCATTTTAGCTTAAAAACTTATGATTTTAAAAGTTCACAAAGATTGTTAATTTTGCTATACTTTGCTGTAATACATTGCATAACAATATTATATGACTGTAGTGTAGAAAAAAAATTTCAAAAGGTTCCTTGACCACCACCCCAAGTAGAAACTTAAAAAACTAATTATAAACATAAAAAATTATTTATAAGTATTTATAAGTTAGCCTACGCGATTTAAAACACACATTTTTTTCTGCTATTTAAATTTAAAATAACAGCGAAAAGAATGCTTTGAATAAATAGTAGATAATTAAAATAAAATGATTAAAAAAAAAACTGGTAAAAAAGCCATTTTTAAAGGGATCACAAAGTGCCGAGACAACTTACCAATCTGATAATTATCAGCCAACTATGATGTCTGCAGGTCAAGCTTTATCACTTAAAATTCAATGTGATTTGAGTGATTTACAATACCAGATTATTCGAAACTCATCTCTAATGCAAAATGCTGACATTTATCCCCCATCAAAAACAATCCTAAAATCAAAAGCAGATTGTTATCCAGAGGGTTTGCATATTACAGAAACGTCTGCAAAGTGTAGTTTGCAGAACATGGTTAATCATAGCTTGCTTCGAATCAACTAAACTCTGAGCAGCTTCAAAATTTAGATGAAGCAGTTACTTATGGAGTATTCAATTTGAAATAAGACATGGATGGTGCATCTTCACAAAGTACTTATAATCAAAGGTTTGATGATACTGATTTTACTACTGGAGTGCAGAATGAACAGTCAGTATTTTAAACTGCAATAATTCCTTTGAAATTAAAAATTGGGGGTTCAAACATCTGGAATAATCCTAAACCATCCAGCCCTCATTTTTGTAGATCTCTTGAACTATAATACCTAAAGGAAACGAATGAACTCATTGTAGCAAAAGAAATAAATCTTAGAAAACAAATCGTAAATCTGCAACACTATATTTTAGATCTTCTCAGTAATAATTATATATTAAATAATTTAATAAAAAATATCAGGCAAGATCAAAGAACATAAGCTTTCTGTTATTGAGCAAAAAAATGAAATTCAGAATCGGTTTAGAAGCGATAAAATAATTGTTAAATTGAGAAATATAATGAAAGCTGTGTGCAGTGGATACCACCTTGATGTAGGGGCCTTCAAAAAATATTGTTTAGCTACTTCTGAAATATTAATTGAAAAATATAACTGGTACATAATCCCTCCTACAGTACACAAGCTATTAGAGCATGTTATCAAGTTCAGAGCGTTATCAAATTTCTGACTGCTTTGAACTCCCAATATGTATATATTCAGAAGAGGCACAGGAAGCACAAAATAAATACATGTAAGATTTCAATAAAAATACAATGGAAAACCAATATCATTATCTGCTGTTATGTAGTGATCCAATAGTATCAGCTTAGATTCTGAAGTTTTAAACCTTTTGCTTGATGAACAATAAATATTTTTTAAATAACAATTTTTACTATAATACTAAATTTTGCAAATATTGGTTTATATATATACATATATATATATATATATACATATATATATATATATATATATATATATATATATATATATATATATATACATATATATATATATATATATATATATACATATATATACATATATATATATATATATATATATATATATATATATATATATATATATATATATATATATATATATATATATTATATATATATATATATATATAAACTTTAAAAGATCTCAAGTTATAAAAATGCTGAAATGAAGTCTTGCATTTGTTGTTTGCAACCAACCCCCCCCCCCCCCCACTCCCGGGCCTTTTCTAATGTCTTTTCTGAAACAACTCATAAAACCAAAATGGAGCAAATTCGAGCAGCTAAAAAATTATTTTTATGCCCAATACATTCATAATAATGTGGTAGAAATTTAGGAGGGGTGAAAAGTGGACATTTTAAGCTTTATCACTTTTTGTGACCATGAAAATACATATTTTAAAAATTTTACTCCTTTCTTCAAAAACCCAAAATTGAAAGCTAAAAAATCGAGTTACTATAAAAAGGCTTGAGCGCAAAAGGGCTGGCTAAATGGAGAAGACTGTTAGTTATACTAATTATACAACAAAGTTAGAACTTATTACTTAAAAAAGCTTAAGCAAATTCTGTTTAGATTCTAAAACAGGAAAAAGTTCTCTGTAAGCCACAACTTCCTTCACAATTCTTTCTATGAATTGTCTGTGTACAGGGTGTTTTAGAACTTCCATCAGGATTTCTAAGAACTTTATAAGTTTTTATTTACTAGTGTTGCATGTGAGCAAAGTTTCTTAAGTATCAGTACTCCAATCAATCCATTCGATAATAGTTTCAACATTGCTGTTAATTTTTGGAATTTTTTAGTGTTAATTTTTGGAATCTAACAGCAGTACTTCCTAAAGAACTTATAAAATTTCTTATTGTAAGTATTGTCCTCTCTTCTTTATCTTTTCTACAAATATTTCTACATCCTCTCTTCTTTATCTTTTCTACAAATTAGTGCTTGAAGTATGGATTCACTGTGAGCATTCCAGGCAGAGCAACAAACATAGGGCAAAACTATTTTCTGAATATTTAAGCTAATTTTTCGGACAAGTTCCAGCTGTATAATAATATGGCATGGTCCATTAATCCGTTTTTGTTTTACCTAAACATTTTTTATTAGTAAAATTATCCACACACACACACAAAATGTTTCAAACTAAATATAAAAATTTCTAACCTGAATTTCAAACTATAATACAGAGTATACACCAGCACAGAACTGTACAAGGTGTTTTAAATTCTCAGCATTAATCCATGCTGTGAACACCAAGTTCTGCAAAGCCTAGTTGTCAAATTCAACTAGCGTGCGTGATTGTGGGGACCAACTTGAGCTTCTTTCATATCATCTGGCATTATTTTATCTTTAATTTGTTACCCGGTATAGATATCTTTGATCACTAGATAATTTTTTTAAAATACGTTTATTGGTATCTAATAAATTATTTTCAATATCTATATCTTAAATTACATTAGTGGAATTTTCGAGATCATTTGCAATAGGAACAAGTTTACCAATATTTCCAGAAAACTTATTGTTTGAAATTGTTTTCCTGTCAATAACTGAAATTATGTGCCTCAAAGGTCGTTCATTTGGGTTCAAGGCACAAATTATCCAAATAAGTTTGGTTTAAAGTTTTTTTTCTAAAAAATGAATAATACCTTCTTTCTAGCCTAAAAACCAATTGTTAAATATATGCATGACATTTAACATCAAATATTTACCTGTATTTATTATCAAACATTTACCTGTATAAACATCGAATCACAGCCAACTGCAACTAGAGTCAATTCTATATCATGTTCTATAATCCATTCATATATATATCTTCTGCTATATGCTCTGCTGGGATAATAAACTCAGATCTGTTTTCTTTGTCATTTGTAAAATGGTATAGATATAAACCAACTGGCTCTGCATAAACCGAAAAATGGTCTTCTTCAAGTCTGTGGTAAAAATTTTGAGCTTCTCCAATCAAAGAAAATTTTGTCTCATCCTTTCACCCATCAAACATTATACATTGAACTCCATTCTATCATTTTCAGATTTTGATTGTTTCATAACCATCAATTTAGAGCGCTCAATTTTCTTATGATCTGTCACTGTTTCACTGTCAGTCACATTCTTTTTGAAAAATTCTGCCACTTTAGCTGCTTTTGGTGTTAGTGTTGAAATTGCAACAGTTGCTCTATTTGATACACCATAATTCGATGATACTAATGCAATTTCTATCATATTAAATGACTTATTAGGAACTCGTTTGCTTACGTACTCGGAATTTTCATCGGAAACAACATCTTCATAGTCAGTGTTCTCAATATTGTCAATCATCACTTTCGTTTTGTTTTCTTTAGAATAAAAAAATAGGTATTCTATTTGTGACTACTTTTTTCTAATTTCCTTCCTTTTATAATACTTTCTTGTCTGTTAGCTTCTTTATAATCATGAGCACCCATTTGCATACAACTTTTTGTTCAAATTTTTACTCTTTGAGATTTCATAAACTGAAGTTCTTGTCTGGGAATTTTGTTTTCTCTTATGCAAATTCTCTTAATCAATCAAGAAATATAAAGAAAACAATAACTACATATTTTTTTGTATGTATCTTTTGCATTTGTGTTACAGTTATCATCTCTTCTTAAAAGCACACTGTATTTAATAACATCTCTTAATGTTGGTAACTCAAAATCTAAAAATTCACTTGCAAAACCAATCATAACACTTAACCTGGAACTTTGACTATTTTTACGTGTTCATTTAGCAATCAATAATAAGTTCTAAATGTGCAATAGTTTATAAATGATATTTGCTGTAAGTTTAACATATTTACAATATTTTATATTACAATATAACAATATTTTTTATATATAACTATTTTAAAAAATATTATTATATTACAATATAACAATATTTTTTTTTAAGTTGTATATATTTTGTATATAAGATAATATCTTAAAGAGGATTGTATACAATAACTAAATGTATAATTACAGTGTACATTAGATTTTTTTTATTATAGTTATATATTTTGTATAAAATTCATTTTTATTTTAGTTCGAATTAAATGTAGGGAACTTGTAAAGAAAATTGCGATTTACAAACATAGACTAGCAGTTAGTGCAAATATTTTCAATTTGTTTTCTTTTTTTTGTATTATACTATTAATATAATATTTGTATCATTTTTTAAATAATAAAATTAAATAGAATATTATGTACATTATTATCAAGTCTCACTCATTTCTTTTTTTTTTTGCTGCATTACAAAAGTAAGCCTTCATTTCCAATATTGAAATTCATTTTGTTATGCTATTCAAAAAACCCCATCGTTTTATGGTATAAATTTTGGACACAGATTGATTGATTTTTTTCTGAATTATTTCCTGAGTTTTTTTTATTCATTATTTTATTAAGTTCCTTTTTTTTTAAAGCATTTTAAATTTATCTTATTTTTACTGCAAATTTCTACTTTAGAATATAATTATTTTCTTTTTTTTTGTTTTTTTTGTTTACATAATTTGCATTTTTCGAAGTCATTTGTTTTACAACTATCACCTCTATACCTTTGATTATTTTCTGTTTCTAACAAAGTTAGTGGTTGCTTCCAAGAAGTTAGTGTTTTTTTTGCCTTGCTGCCATCAATATTCTATTATAAATCAATGTCAACACAAGCAATTTGTGTTAATTTTTTTCTTTTGACATTTCAAGACTTATAAATAATTTATTATTTATGAAACAGGTACAGATGCCTGAAAAGATAGTTATTTATGAAATCTATTCAAATGACAGTGCAGATATGACTTACAAAGTCAAGGTTTTTAATTTGTATTTTAATTTTAACTAAATTTTTTTGTACTTTTTTTTTTTTAATTTATTTAACCATATTTGTTTATGTTGAATTAAATTTCAATATTTCAAATAAATTTTAATAAAAATTTTGTGTTTACATCTATTTTATGATATTTATAGGATCGTATTAATCAAAAGGTTGAATGTAATTTGTTGGTTGTAACTGGAAATAACTTAATACTTTGCCAGGTAACTCAACATTAAAAAAGACATTTTTATATAACTTTTTTCTTTTTTTTTTTTCTTAATACCTTTCATTTTCTTTTTTCTTTTTTTTCATTTGTTTTGTGAAACAACTTGACAACTTTATATTTAGATGAATTATAAAATATTTAATTTATTTTTTGTTTTATGTTATTCAGCTGTGATTAGAAACAGATTATATCATTTTTATTTTATAACTTAATTTAATTTACAGAATGAACTCTAATTCACAGAATAATAATTTTTATGAAATTTTGAAAAACTGCTTTAAATTACATTTTGATTACTTTATTGACTAATTTGAAAATACACAAAAATATTAAATTTTTTATTTTAGGAAAGGCGTTTGCAATGTTTATCATTTGACGGTATCAAAGAAAGGTAAAATTATTTAATATACTTTAAAGTGAAAAAAATTTAAATTTATTATACAAAATTTATTAATAACTTCAATGTTTTTAGTTTTCAAATTTACTTTTTTTTCATCTTTATTGCTTTATTATTAAGCTTTCTAAGTTTATAAGATGATAAAGAGAATCACTCCTAATAGTGATTTCATTGTAGTAATAGCTTCATTGTTATAGTTATAATTAAAAAATCTGACAAAAGATAAACTTGTTTGTTAGGGACAGGAAGAGTGTAGTCATAAAAATGAAGAGTGGTATTGGAGCAAACGCTATTAGCAAAAAATCCAGTCTTACCTTTAGGAGAATAATATGTAACCAATAGGAGAGAAATAAAATATTAAATGTTGTCATTATTTATTGCAGTCAGAAACAACTAAAGGAGAATGAGGAGAGAGGAGAGTCTAGCTACAATGTATGACAACTAAAGGAAAATGAGGAGAGTCTAGCTAATAAGTATGACAACTAGAGGAGATTAAGGACAGTCTAGCTACAAAGTATTACAACTAAAGAAGAACGAGGAGAGTCTAGCTGCAATTTATGCTAACAAGAGAAAATGAGGAGAGTCTAGTTACAAAATATTACAACTAAAGAAGAATGAGGAGAGTCTAGCTACAAAGTAATCCATGCTAAAATTTCAGATGAGAAACAGTTAAAAGAAAAAAAAATTAAGATGGTTAAGAGTGAAAAGTGGTTATGAAAAGTGGTTAAGAAAAGACCCATGTATAAAGTGTTAAAATTGCCTTTGCTAATGACACTTTAAAAGTTTTAAAAAATCTCTAGAATGAAACTTCTGACATAAAATAGCAGATTTAGCAATCTGATAATAATAGGTCTTAGCATCAAAAATACCTTTTTGTATTATTTTGGAATAAAAAGATGTATGTACTCCAGAAAGTTGTTCACATACAAAAAATAAAAAGTATGGTAGTGTTTAAAATTAGCACAAAAAGGAAAAAACTGTTGGGTAGAATAAGGCTTGACTTGAACCAACAGTAACCAAAAAGTAGAATGAAAGTAAAAAAGAAGAAACCAAAAAGTAATAAAAGCTTCCATGCCTGGTTAAGTCTAAGATAATATATAGGAGATGTAATTTTTAGCAGAGAACAAAAGGCATCAGTAAAAAGTGCAATGATAAGATGAAATAGATGTAGATAACGTTAATGAAGTATGATGGTGCAGATGAAGTAAAAACAGTTTTATTGAAATAATACGATGATCTGAACCACCCAAAAAAGTACAAGGAGAAAATAAGCACAGAGATAAGATACAAATTAAGGAGTAAAACTAAGTGATTAGGGTTGTCTGAAAAAAAAAGTCAAACTGTTAAGTATCTTAGTAAGAGATTGAGAGAGACAATGATGACGTTGATGATGATGAAGATAATGATGATTATGATGAATCTAATAAGTTGTTACAAAAAGTCTTTGAAAATGAAAGATGCGTTCTATTTTTATACAATACCAACATCAATATAATGTTAATTTTTAACAAATTACTGGTGTACTAGAGATTTAACATAAACATTTTTGTAAAAAGTATTCCATAAAAATAATGCAATTTTTTTTTTTTAAATATTTTAAGCAATATTTTCTTTAGAGTTTTATAGCTTGGTGATAATAATTGTCATTAAATATTACTAATAATTTAGTTGTTTTGAATGTCCCTATAAAAATAAGTTAGCTAAAATAATTTGTTAAAAATATTTATTTGAGATCTTAAAACAATGATGAATAAATGTATGCCTAAGCTGCAACAGTGGGTATTGTATTCTTTGAAAGCAAAGCAATCAATACTGAGATCAAACAGCCATCAACACTGAGATTTGAAAATTAAACAGAACAACTAGGTGTGGGGATTTTTCATATTTTAAAATTCTTCAGAAAAAAAAATTACTAGGAAGGTCAAAAATATCAGAAATACTTACTTCAGTCAAGCAGGCTACTTTTTTTTTAAATTAATTTTTAAAACTGTTACAACTCACTTTCAATCCTTTAACTTAAAACACCTGTCTTGACCAACAAGGCTACTGGTCAGAGAAACAAGTTGAGTGTGGTACTACTAGGAACATGGTGAGGATCAAACTTTGAATTTCTTGCTTACGAAGCAAGCCTTCTCCCACAATAGATTTTTTGAAGTTATTTTATTAAGTTAAGTTCAATAAGTTTAAACTTCTGGTCTTATTATTGGTCATTATTAATTTAATTATAGTTTAGTGAAACCTTACTAGAAACATTAAACCAAGTTTTAGAGCTGCACACTAAGGAGATGTTCATTTATTTTATCATAAAATATGAAAGTTTACAGCAATAAATTATAAACTCAAGTAAATAGGTGTCACTCGTATAGTTAAAAACTAGTCAATAGAGTGACACCTAGAAAAAAACAAAAAAGAAACAACTAAAACATAGAAAGAATTTAAAATAAAAAAGAAAATAATAAACAAAGAAAACTGACATAAAAACATAGAAGAGACAAATATATATATAAAAGGAAAGAAAATAAAATAAAGCTCTAATAAATAAAGATAATATTATTAATAGCAATAATAATAATAGTAATACAAATAAAAAAACATTACAAATAATAACTATAATATGATAACCATTTTTCATTTTTATGACTACACTCTTCCTGTCCCTAGCAAACAAGTTTATCTTTTGTCAGATTATTTAAGTTTTTTTGAGTGTCTTTAAGTTTTATATATATATATTTTTTTGTAAATTTAGGGAATGGCAAGTGGATTCAGTTATCAGGTATATCAAAATAGCTGGTGGCGTTTCTGGTCATGAAGGCTTATTGGTTGGTCTTAAAAATGGGCAGGTGCTCTTTTCTTTGAATACTACTGTTTTTAATTTTTAAAGCTCTAAAATATAATGAGTGATAACTAAGTTTTGGCACAAATTTAAAATTAAATTTAGTAATGTTAGAAATTTTACTTTGTCATACATTAAAATATTGTCTGTTAAGTCTATTATATAAAAAAAAACAATAAAAAAATAATTAGGTCTATATCTCCTTATTTGATCAAGTTTGATAAAGCATGGTTTTGTACAACTTTTATATCTATATTGCCAAGGCATCAAACTTTTTAACATTCTTTTTCTCTAACTTAAGAAGGTTTTTTTGCTGTCTAGTTGTGCTTGTTAATCTCCATTATCAAGTTTCATTGAAAATCTTTTATTGGACAAGCTTCTGGCAAATTTGCTAGATTTGTGAATTTTAGGACATAAGGTATTTTCTGGTCACTAGTTACCTTGGAAGCATAATGAGCAGACATTTAGTCAGGCTGAAATACATAACCACCTGTACTATAATTTTTTTTAATAAGCAGAAGGAGTTTGTTATATAGAATTTCTCAATATCTGGTTAGTCGCGTTTCCAGATTTGCAAAAGAATAGTTTTGTCAATCCTTTGGGTAATATAGCATGCAACGCAAGCAACTTTTAGGGATATTTTTCTTTGAAATTGAATTTAACATTATCCAGTGTCTTCTTCAAGTTGTCAGTGTAGAAATTATCATTGCCTGGCTGATCACAATTACGATGATGCTTTAAAAGTTGTTTGTATTTGAGTAGAATTTGCTTTTTTTGTTGTACTGTTTGAAATGATTATTAATTTTATTTCTATACTTGATGTTAATACACATTTCACATCTTGTTATAATATGGCTGAGGCAATCCAAATATTCTAGCTGCTGTTCATTGAGAACAGCAGCTAGAATATTTCTACGAAAATGTCTATGATTAAACATATTTGTTACTTTTTTATGTTACTTTTTGTTGCTATTTTTACTGGACAACCAATGGGAATTTTTCTATTTAATGTACCAGTTTCTTATACTTGCTTGATCTAACAATATATCTTCATTTTAAGACTTTAGCTCCAACAAAATGGGTATTTTAAGTAATTTTCAATGTGTATAGAGTGTGAAGTAATAAAATTATGTAAACTTTTGTATTTGTGCCAAAACTTAGTGATTGTTATTTTAGAAAAAATGTTTCCTTGGAAAAAATGCTTCCTTCAAACAATGATTGTTTCTCAAGGAAAAGAATTTAATATATTTTTATATATTTTCATCTATTGTAACTTTTCTGCACATTATGGTTTACCATTAGAATGAAAAAAAACTTTTTTAAATGAATGCCATCGCAGAAAGTTTTTTTTTTTTAATTTTATATACTAGCACCAGCATATAATAAATAATAAACTTCTTTCAATTTTAATTTCAGTTATTATTTTAATGAGTTGTAATTTTTTTCATGGCTTTTTTATGTAAAAGTCCTAAAAAAGTCTGAAATTTTTTTAAAAATGTGAAACTTTTAAATGTTTTTTGTCATTAGAATGTTCACTACACCTTAACTAAACTAGATACAGAGTAAGCTTTGTGGGTATAATCTCAAAAAAATGTTTTTAGAACTTTTTGTAGAGAACTTACCATATCTATCATTAACATATTCAAAGAGGATTTATTGTCGTTTCTATTTTAAAAGCACTTTTTTCGTTTAATTATAAATATCATAGAAATATCAGCTAAAACAATCATTAATAACATCCCAATAATACTTGAATTCTTGATTGTGGTAGATACAAAAAATTCTAGCATATGTATAAAATTATTTAACAAAATTATTAAAAAAAAAAAAAAAATTAATTATCTAAAACAATTTTAAAAAATTATCTTTTATAATAAAACTATAACTTTGAAAAAATGTATCTTTGTTGCAGTTTCAAACATTTTTGCTAAGCTTCAAACATTTTTGCTGAAAAAAAGTAATACATTTTTGCCTATATATTTAATATATTTAACTATATATTTAACTGTAATATATTTAACTAAAGATTGCATATGCATATTAACTTGTTCTACTTTACCAATGAATAAGGGATAAACACATAATATTCCTTAACTAATTCAATCAATGGAATATATTAAATTAATTAGCCTCCAGATATATTATTTTTAAAATGCTTTTTTTTCTAATACTTATTTTATGTTGTAGTTTTATTTTTCCCATTAAATATTTAGATTCTGAAGATTTTTGTAGACAATCAATTTCCAATTCCACTTATAAAACAACAGACTGGTGTGAGATGTTTAGATATATCTTGCAGGTAATATAAACTGTTGTTAAATTGATTTCTTGAAAATAAATTTATAGGAAATTAAACTTTTTTTTAAATAAGTATTTATTTTAACTTTAATTTTATATATGCATTGTATTGAAATTGTATAATTTATAATTGTTTTTTTTGTTTTTATTTTCTATTTATGTTTTAGTCATAAAAAGCTGGCTGTTGTTGATGACAACAATACCATTTTAGTGTATCAAATAGATACAAAAGAACTGTTATTTCAGGTTACATTTTATTTTGAAATGTTACATTTTAAAAATATTTTCAGTTTTTTCGGCTCATTTTGATTATTTTATAATTTTTAATGTTTATTAAATGTTAAATGTTATTGAATTGACTAGCTTTAGTTGGTTAGAGCGTTACAACACGTCGTCTGATTGTTCTGTCCGATACAGGCAGCTCTAATTGCTTTTGTATCTCGACTGATGATATCCAGGGATCCTTCTTGATGGATCTGACGATCATAGAATTCTCTCTAGAACTGGATGAGCGCGTTCTTCCACCTTTGTTATCTGCTGCCAACTTCCCTGTAGAACGATATTTGGAACATAGTCTTGATACGGTCCATTTTTTTACGCCATATTTATCACAAATACTTTTTTGTGACATTCCACTTACGTAATCGCCAATAATTTTCATTCTTAGTTCCAATCCAAGACTGTCGGGAGCCATTTTTGCACTTGAAGTCATAAAAATAATAAAAATAAATAATCACACTTCTCAAGGCTTACCGTGTTACATTAACCTTGTGATGATACAATAATGCTCTGTGGAACACAACGTCTTGGTTGAATGCGGACTGTATTGATGTAATGAAACACTTGTTGTATTTCACTTCTTGTATTGATGTTCTTCGATAAAACACTTTGATAAAACTCACTTCGATAAACTGTCTTGATAATACTGACTGATTGACTTCCATATACTGACTGAATTACATGTCGATTTACATGTCTCTTATATAGTAGAATGAACCTGTGTGAACCTGTTCTGGAAGATTCTAGATGCTTCTTTTCGATGCTTCTGGATGCGTCTGGATGCTTCTGAATGTTTCTGGATACTTCTGGATCCTACTGGATGCTTCCAGATGCTTCTTCTGGAAACTTCTGGAAGCTTCTGCATGCTTCTGGAAACTTCTGGATACTTCCTTTAATTATTAAAAAACTTCTGTGACGTTGACACGGACCAAACTTAAGAAAATGAAACAAACCAAAAAAGTTGCACTTGTTTTGTCCGCTGCAAAATGGCACTTGTCAACGAAATTCTGCCTGTGTGCTGTCACCTGTCAGCTGATTGCTCATGTCATGGCATGCTATGACTCCAGAATCCTGAACTGTTTGCTGTCGTAGTGTAGCTTGTTTCGTTTTTAAGACATGTAAAATTAGGAACACTTTTTAGCATTGTTCCATGTTGGTTGCAAATGTTTTGTCCAATACTGTATATATATATATATATATATATATATATATATATATATATATATATATATATTTATATATATATATATATATATATATATATATATATGTATATATATATATATATATATATATATATATATATATATATATATATATATATATATATATATATATATATATGTATATATATATATATATATATATATATATATATATATATATATATATATATATATATGTATGTGTATATATATATATATATATATATATATATATATATATACATATATATATATATATATATATATATATATAAATATTGATTGAACTCAGAACCTCTTGCTTATGAAGCAAGCGCTCTACCACTACACCACTACTGCATTTCAGTTCTATCTGTAATATTGACATCATGATGATCAGACATCAAAGCCTGTATTTCCACAGCAGAACGGTGGTGATTCTCCAATGGTCCGATCCTTTCGATGTATTGTCTTCTTTGGCCATCCACTTCTAGGTCTATCTTTTACTTCCACTGTTTTCCTGTACTTCATTATTATTCTTGTCTTTGTGTTCTTCGAAATCTTCATCTCTAATGCAACTTTGCTGTAACTTTTGTCACTCTCAGTAACTTTAGCTATAATCATCATTCGCTCCTGACAAGACAGTTTGCTTATTTCCAACTGTTTCTTATTTCCAGCTAATTATACAAGTATGCCACTTGTATAATTAGCTGGAAAGCTAATTATACAAGTATGCCACTTGTATAATTAGCTTGTATAAAGCTTTGATCTTTACTGAAAAATTACTGAAAACTCAAATACTTTGTTGTTCAAATTCATGACAGACACAAACTTTAATAAAATTATTTAAATCTTCTCAATAGTTTTAACATTAAAAAATCAGGTACAAGGCCAATCATTATCAGAACTGAGTACATCTATTAATTTAATATGGTTTTTGGATCATATTAAATCTTTTAAAGATTCATTTATTTTTTTGCATAGTATTAACAATGCTTTCTGTATTTGTTTTATATCTGGGTTTTTTTAGAGGTGCTATTTATTTTTTTAATCAACTATTTCTAATTACTTGCAGGAGGCAAATGGAAACAGTGTAGCATGGAACACTCATAATGATGTATGTTGCAGATATTTGTTTTAATTATATACATACTTATTAATTTTAATATGTATATATTGTTTTATATCAATTTTGATAAAATAATTTTGTTTTTAATTTAATAGTATTTTGAAATTATTGTCCGATTTATAGTTTTTAATACTAATATTTTTAAATTTGAGGATATGCTATGCTTTTCTGGTGGTGGGATGTTAAATATTAAAGCTGGCAACTTTCCTCTTCATCAGCAAAAAGTTCCGGTAAATTAAATTTATTATGTAATTTTCCTAAGTTCAGAATATTGTGATTTCACGATACTTTGCATATAAAATATGTATGAAAAATAACTTTTTTTCATGTTTATATATTGTGGGGAGCACCAAAAAGTTGCTTTTGTTGTTCATTCGAATACTGATATAGCATAAATATATATATAAATAGGGTAATACACATACATATATGGCATAAATATTCTTTATGAAAATGGTATTTATTCTTGCTGTTCTATATAAAAAATAATTTTATTAACTTTTTGGAATTGAAGCTATTTTTCAACAGAATGTTTTTTTTTTGTTGTTATCTAAGGGTTTTGTTGTTGGATTCTGTGGATCACGTATTTATTGTCTTCATGTATATACTATGACATCAATCGAAGTTCCACAGGTAAAAATTATTCATTACTTTTTTTAAATTTTAACTTTTTAAGTAAAAAAGTTTAAAAAGAAATTTTTATGAAACCTATTTTTTTTTTCAGTCACAAATGTACTGATTTTTTTAAAATTTTTTAGTCAACACCAATGTATCAGTTTTTGGAGAAGAAGTTGTTTTTGTGAGATTGATATAATTTATTTTTATATGTTTTTAATTGTTATGATTAATATAATGCGGTAGTGGTGTCATGGTAGAGCGCTCGCTTTATAAGCGAGAGGTTCCGAGTTCGATCCCCACCACGTCCCTGGTAGTACAACGCTCAACTTGTTTCTCTGCGCAGCGGCCTTGTTCGTCAAGGTTCGTGTTTTGAAATTATAAAGTTGAGAGAGGGTTGTAACCACAAGTAGCCTCCTCATCTGTAGTGGCCTTATCGGCCTTGGGGAGGTGAAGTAACACAAAAAAAAAAAAAAATTTTTTTTTGTGAGACTGATTGATCTGTTTTTTTTTTTTGAAAAACAAAACAAAAAAACAGATATGATTTATGTTTTTTTTTTTTCTGAAATTGGTTTAATGTAAAAATGTAAAACTATTTTCTATATATTACATATTTTAAAAATATTTATCTTTATTATACTATCTATTCTAAGAGAAAAAAAATCAATAAAGTTATTAAAAAAAAAATTACACCTAAAAATATACTTTAAATATTGCAAACATAATATAAGTATAATATATATAAAATAAAATGTGCATAGAATGAAATGTAAAAGAAAAAAATTTTAAATTTATTTTTTAGGGATGCATACAGAATAGCTTGCTTGGGTGTAACAGATGGAGACTGGAGAACATTAGCAATGAGTGCTCTTGAAGTATGAGACGTTATTGAAAATTTATAAACAAATATATATATATATATATATATATATATATATATATATATATATATATATATATATATATATATATATATTTAAATAACTTATAAGTTTTTATTGAGATATTTTGTTAGTGTTATTTTTGTTTTGATGTTTAGAGCTTAGAATTGGAAGTAGCCAAATTGGTAAATAAAATTTTGCTTCAAGATAACTTTTCATAATAAATGTTTCATAACAATTTTGCTCTTTAACTGTATTTTTTTTTATTGTAGTCATTCATTCGAATACGAGATATGAAGTTCCTTGAGCTCATAAATAGTATTGAGGTATATGAATATATACATATATGATGTACTGACATAAAATGTTTAACAATTTTTAATAGCAGGTATTGAGTTCTACTGTTCTTACTAACAGGCTAGGAAGAAGAGAGGCGAAAATGACAATAACACGTTCCTTGGAGATATCTATGCATATCAGGTTTTTAAATATTTAATACTTAAAGTTTTGTAATTAATTTATGGCTTACTAATACGGTTTTAAAAAATGGCAGTAATAGATAATAGAGAAGTTAGTTAAAGAGTCATGAATAACCAAAACATAATAAGGTGAATGAACGGGATAGTTCCTTTTTTTTTTCTTTCTATGAATTAGTGAGAATTATTTAATACTTATTTTGCTTTTTTTAATTTATTTAAAAATTAACATTATTTAAAAACATTCCATATAAGAACTTGTAACAAATTTACAAAGATAGAATAAATTCAGGAATGAGGTTCTGAAGTATAGTAGAGAAAAATAGATATCATAGTCTGAAACATTTTTGTATGAGGCGTTTTGTATTGATTTGATATTAGAAACAAGAAAGTTAGTTTACAGTCAAGGATGGATAGAAGTTATAGAAAAATTATGGAAAAATGCTTCTTTTTAGTGAAAAAAAAGTCATGGAAGACTCTAAGAAAAAAGTTGATTTGAAAAAGAAAAAAGCAAATCATAGAGTTAAGAAGTTTAAAAGAAATAGATTAATATATACTTAGTACAATTAGATAATTTGGAGTTATTGTGTTTTAGATTTAATGTGACCTGTGGACTATATCCAGTTAGCTGCATATAGTCCACAGGTCATATTAATTCTAAAACACGATAACAAATATCATCATGAACATTTGATGCCTACCTGTTAAATAGAAATAAAATTTTTACAAAATAAATATTAATCTATAATCGAACAAACATTGGTTTATTACCTTTTTATATCAAAATAGGGCAAATTCCAAGAAGCTGCAAAGCTATATAAGCGTGCTGGTAAAGAAGAAAAGGTATTTTTATTAAGATAATACAAAGTTAAACTAATTATATTTTTATTCTTTTTTTTTTTAATATTTTTTTAGTTGATGTGTTTTAGATTTTGTTTTTTGATATTTTTTAGTTAATGTTTTTTAATTCTTTTTTGTTTTTAATGTTTTTTGTTTGTTGGTATCTAGTTATTTTAATATTTAGTAATTAGTTCTCTTAAATAAAATCTTAGTACTTAGTACTTTTTTGTACAATTTTGGTAATGTTTTAATTGAAAAAAATTTAATTTTTTTGTAAATATAGGCACTTGAGATGTTTTCAGATCTTCGCCAGTTTGAGCAAGCTAAAGAATTTCTTGGTAGCAGTGATCAAAATAATTTTAAGCAGTTGATTAAAAAACAAGCTGAATGGTGTCGAACAACCAATGATCCAAAAGCTGCTGCGTAATATGCCAAACTTTTTTTTTTACATTAAATATGTATAAAGTTTGTTTAAAAATTGTAAAACTGTTTTTGCTTCTTTAGGGATATGTTCATTGCGGCTGGAGAGTTCATAAAAGCTATTGATATTCTTGGTGAAAATGGTTGGTTTGAAAAGTAAGTATGAATGGGAGTATGAATAACATTTTACATTGTTGCACTCCAAACCGAAGCTTTTAAATTATAGGTCAAAATTTTGATATTGGTCAGTAAAATGTTTGAAATTTTAATATTGAAACTAAATTATAAATTATAAAAAAATATAAAAACTCAGACACTGATATTAAACAGATCTTCATTGTTAAAATTATTTAAATTAATTAAATAACACATGAATATTTAGTTTTATACACATATTTTTAAAATGATTTTCATCAATAGATGTAATTTTTTATTTAATTTTTGATATTCTCAAATATTTATGAGAAACTTAACAATATAAATTTATCTTTTAGAAAAAACAATTGTTGCATTACATTTTTAATTATAATTTAGATTATTGGAACTTGCAAGAAATTTAAATAAAGCCGATGTGGAACCACTTACAGCGTGTGCTCAACACTTAGCAAATATGAAAAAGGTAATTATAAAGTAAATATTGTAATATAATAATAATAATGAAAATGATGAAATAATAGCAATAAAAATAATAATAAAGATGTTTTTTAAAATGAAGGTCAAGAATTTAAAGTAATTTCCTGTCTTTGGTTCCCTGTTGTTTCTTACCTGTAAAGTAACCTATTTTCATGATGGTAAAACTATATACCCTAGTTTTGATGAGATTGTTATCAAGTTTTGGTTAGTTGAATTTTGTTTGGCTGTCAGCCAATCAATTTTTGATTGGTTGAATCGAAGCCAATCTTAAGTGTATTCTTTATGTGACAGATTAGGGCTTCCAATAGCTGGTGAGTTTTAACTTAAACAAAACTTTGTTGTTTACTTCCAATAATAAATATTTGCAAATTTTTTTATGTTCCTATTTTAATGATGGTGGTAACACTATAAATGAAACATATATCCAATCTATTGCAAAGTTAGCATCTGCTAAGGTTGTCTCTCTTTAGTTTGCTGACTTACTTCTATAAATCACTTATTCAATTCTGTATGGGATACCGTTGTTATATTTAGGTTAATTCTTTTAATCAACCCTTTTATTTTATGGACATGGTCTAAAAACAAGTTGTACCATATAGTTTATAAAATTATATTGTATAGTTTGGCATGTTCAAACTCCTAGGATTGAAAAAGAAATACAAACTTACATGCCTTGTCATTGTAAGGTTGTATCTCTTTTCTACAAACACTTATCCTTATTGCTGCTTAAACACGGTATTATCTGTTGCTCTACCAAATCATACTTTTGTGTGGCTTGCCATTTAGTAAAGTTGCATTCATATTTTTTCACCCTTAAAAAACTTTTATTCATTTAGTTTTTTCTCTTGAACATCAATGCTTTAGAAATCTGTCCCATTTTCATGTTATCCTGAATAATAGGGTTTATAGCTTTAAGTCTTTTGTTGTTTTATTGCTGTTCTTTACTTTCTAGTTTAACTCCTAACTTAACATCTTAACTTTCTAGTCTAACTCCTAACTTAATTTCTTTACTTTCTAGTTTAACTGTTAACTTAATTTCTTTACTTTCTAGTTTAACTCCTAGCATGAATTTTGGTTGGTCGCAGCATTGTTTTTCAATGATAAAATGAATTTAGAAATTTTGACAGCTCGTTATTTTAAACACAATTACTTGTGGGACTTGGAACTTGGTTCCTCTCTATTCAGCCCTCAGAATTAGGGTCAGCATTCGGCAATGCCAACCTAACTGCTGACCTAAAAATGCTTGAAGTCCGCAAAAAATTTTCAACCTCATTTCCAGGTTTTATGGTAAGACCTTTGTATCAAATTTTTTTTGCCAACCTGATGCTGACCTCTAAAAGATTGAGGTCGGCAAATAATTGTTGACCTTATTTGTCCTAATTACGAGGGTTGTCTATTTTTTACTATTATTATTTACTAAAGCTTTATAATATAATAATAAAAATATCATTTATATATTTCTTTATAAGATTTTTCACTGCTTTTTTTTTTTTTTATATATTTTTTTTATATTTATTTTTTAATTTTATTTTAAAGTATCTAGTATTAACAGAAATTTGCATAAATATTATGCAAATTTCTTTATTATTTTATATTACTATTTCTTAATCATTCTTTCATATTATTAAACAGATTATAAGTAGCGTATTTTATCCACGTGTTTTATCCATGTGTTTTATCCATGTGTTTTATCTACGTGTTTTATCCACATGTTTTATCCACGACTATTAAAGAGGTTATAAGTGTCTTTTATCTACGACTATTTAAAACCAGGACCTATTCAATTGGCACATTTTGATAACTGAAAGCAGATTTAGTTAACCTTTTATTTTGGCTAGTTTTTAATTTATCTACTTTAATAAGTTAATTAAAACTTGCTAATTCCAAATACTGAAAGCATAACTGTTTTATATTATTTTATATTAAACAGAAAGTAATATAAGCAGTTTTAATAAAACTTTAATTAAAAGAATTTCAAACATCAAAAAATAACAAGTTTTTAATCTAAATACTCTATTAAAAAAATTTTTGAACTGGCTCCTTTAAAGAACATGCTTAACTTTGAGTAATAATTTAAAAAAATATTTATGACTTTTCATACAAAACTTATTTAAATTATTTTTTAAATAACCTAAATTATGAAAATTGTCAGTTGATTGAAAATAGAAATATAGAGAATGACATAAAACAACATGGTCAGCAACATGACATAAACAAGGTCAGATCCAGCAGAATAAAAATTACATAACAAAAGAAAGTAAAATGAAGTAAAATGTCACTTGGCTTTGTCAAACTCTATTCAAGTCATTGAGATAAGCACCATACTCACTACAATATATAATATGTATTAGTGTCAAGATCTTCGTAACCAGTCTTCGAAGGTAACCAGCAATGATACTAAAGCCATTTTAGCAACATCTGTTAAACTAGATTCTAATATGTTCAAAGAATCAAGTAATTACTTTCTTTATGCATCAATTGCCCCCAACAGTTTATGCAGCTATAACCAACTTCACTTTCATGAAAAATTGAAGAGTTCACTTTCATAAAAGTCTAAATCATACTGTAAATGTAGTTTTGATCATTCAATTTTAGTTTTTTCCAATACTTGTTGAACCAAAATAAATTATGCACCACCAGCATCATGACGCAACTTGCTAAAAGCTTTTTCAATAGGGTTGGATGTAAAGCTATCAACTTTTACAAATTATTGTGTTGTACTTAACTGATATTTTGCTAATTTAACACACCCTTTAAATGTATGGGCTCTTGTTTTAGATTTTTCAAGAGTTTTATTTCTTTTGTTTTCATTAAAACAATTCATATCCTCACACATTTTCATTTTTGGGTCTCTTAACCTTTTATCATCATCAAGTTTGTGAACAAAAATTTTTAAAGAATCAATAAACTTTTTTAAAAATAAAACAGTTCTTTTAACGTTGATTTGGTCAGTATTAAGATGTGTTGATAATGCAAAAGAATTTCTTCTCAAAATATTCTCAAACACAAAAAAAGATTTTGTTGCTCAACAGGTTTTAGAAAGATTAAAACTGTATTTAAATCTAAAAAAGTTGCAAATGCTTTACTTTCTAAACAATAAAATTTACTAAGGTCATCCTTGCAGCTACATTATCATCAATGTTCCTAAACCGTATTTCCTGATTCTTTTCAGTAATCCAATTATTCCTTTTATTTTTCCATATATGAACATAATCATAAAGTAAAAAAATGTTATCTAAAGTCAACCATGGTTTTTCTGCAATAGTTTTAGAGAGAAAAACTTAAATTGGACTTCTTACTATCACAGAATTGCAACACAATTTCCATTTGCATTTGAAACTAACCTAAATATACAATTAAATAATTCACACTGAAAATCTGAATTAAAGTAATATATTGAAATCATGCAAACTTTAAAAGGGCTACACCAAAAAGGCATTAAATCATGGCAGCTAATATTGTTTTGCTAATTTGTCTGATTGATTAACAAATTTCACAAAAAGTACTCCACTGTTTTATCTTTTGTTTTATGTTTGCTAAACACACATAAAACAAATTTCTTTGTCATTTCTTAATTTAGAAGCTTTAAAGTAAATTTAGAAGCTTTAAAGTAAATTTAGAAGCTTTAAAGTAAATTTAGAAGCTTTAAAGTAAATTTAGAAGCTTTAAAGTAAATTTAGAAGCTTTAAAGTAAATTTAGAAGCTTTAAAGTAAATTTAGAAGCTTTAAAGTAAATTTGGAAGCTTTAAAGTAAATTTGGAAGCTTTAAAGTAAATTTGGAAGCTTTAAAGTAAATTTAGAAGCTTTAAAGTAAATTTAGAAGCTTTAAAGTAAATTTAGAAGCTTTAAAGTAAATTTGGAAGCTTTAAAGTAAATTTAGAAGCTTTAAAGTAAATTTAGAAGCTTTAAAGTAAATTTAGAAGCTTTAAAGTAAATTTTTGTAGAGTAAAAACATTGGGAAATTTTTAATCGCTTCTGATTCATTTATAAAGGGCTCTCAAAATAGCAAGAACTTGTTTTTTTCTTAATAATTTAATATTTGTTATATATCTTATAGCTTCAATAAAATTCGACCATTTGTTTAAAATAGTTACATGGTCTTTTTACAAACTTGTTACATAGTATAAGCATTCGCAATGATACACCTTATATTTTAAATTAGAAGAAATATTTAGTATAATCCTAATAAAAAACGTAGATAAAAAAAATCAATAAAATAATTTTTTAAACAAATTTATAAAATAATAACTTTAACAAAATAATTATTACCTTGGCTACAGTAAAATTCATTTGATTAAAAACTAGTTGTTTTTAACACATTTATAGACAATTTTAGTAAATCTTTTGTTTTTTTGGTTAAATACTAACCGCATCATTATAATGCAAATTGTCCATGGCTGTAAATATTTTAAGTTGATCAGCTTAAAAAGTTTACAGCCTACATTTTTTGCACTGAAGTTGCTGAAGCTATAATCCCTAATTTTTGTGGTGCAGGCTGCAGTACAAGGCTAGAATTAACACAATGAAATATAGATAGAGGAGGAGAGGGTCATTCTTTATCATAAACATTTATTTATTTGAAATTTACACGTTAATGTTCAGAACAAACAACATTGTACTTGCTATCAGAAATGTTATTTGTTAGAATAGCATGCAGCCACTTTATACCTTCTTCTTGATTTTTTGGTAATCTGTAAACAGCACTTTTTTTTTGTCAGTTTTTTTATTAATTAGTAGAATAGTTAGTAACACAACACTTCAAAGACAAAGTTCTGTCTTAGGAAAAAGTTTATTATTTTTCAACATTAAGTAAATCTATGTAAACTGCACAAACTTTTGCAAATTCTTTTGAACTAATCATTCTCCAGTTTTTCTCATGGATTACACGGTTAAGAGGCTTAGGTTTTAGATAGCCGTGGTTTTATCTTATTGGGTTATATTTAATATATGTGTTTAACCTATTGGTATTTTTATATTTATTTTATTGCCTTTATTATACTTAGCTTATACATATGTTTTATATGAAAATTACTATAAATACTATAAAAATACTAAACTTGATTATACATATGTTTTATATGAAAATTAAGTTTTATCTCTTTGTTTTAGTACAACTATGCAGCAGAAATTTATTTAAAAATGGGTGACAAGAAAAAACTTGTGCAGCTCTATGTTCAGTCACATCAATGGGATGAGGTGAATATTTATTCAAGTTATAAATTTGTTTAAAGTTTTTTTAGCTTTATTTACTTATGCAGCTTTTTTGCTTTTACCGTGTATTAAAAATTGAGTTGCATCTGTTTTATTTAGTGTAACATGCTGCATCCACTTTTGCAAGCAAAATATTTAAAATTTGGGTTTTTAAACACAATTAATAAAAAAATAAACTCTACAACTGTTTTTAGTATATTATTTAAATTCACTGTATTTTGAAATCCACTTTTTTTTAATATATTACAATAATCTTTTATAATACGGCTCACCGTAATCTTTTTATTGCATGTAAATTATCAGGTATTAATAAAAGTAAAAAATACAAAAAGTATATAACATGTAACTAATTTTAATTACTATTTTTTTAGGTTTTTCATCTTGTTGAGAAACATGTTGAGTTTAAAGTAAAAATTTAATTTGTATCTATAAATTTTTAATGTTTATGTTGTTTTTACTTGCTTTTAGTTAAATACCTAAATATTTTTAATTCAAAAACATCTATGAAAACTTTCTTAGGGGTCATTGCACAAACAAAAAATATTTAGGAGAATGATGTCATAAAATCATAATAAAATGAGGATGAGTAAAGCTGGGGGTTAATTATTTTATTTTTTTTAACATCTTTGGTTCTAAACTTGTGTGGTTTGAATCAGTTTCTGTATTGCAATATTCTTAATAAATATGACATTATGGAAGAGTTGAGATAATCAGAGAGTTTCTCTCAAAGGCTTATGGTACTCAGATCAGTTCACGTTTCTCAGATTGTTTAATGGTATTAAGATTGATTTATGTTATTCAGTAAATTGTACTCAAGTTATTAAAGATTTGTTTATTTTGCATAATCATATTCACTAATTTGTTTTTACATTCATCTTCTGGACACAAAATAAGTATTATAGTTTGTTTTTCTTGAAAAATCAAAAGATTTTTTGAATTTTTAAAATAGTTTCACATTGAAGGAGTTAGTAGATTGTTCACATTGAAGGAGTGAGTAGTGTTTACATTGAAGAAGTGAGTAGTTATTTACATTGAAAGAGTAAGTAGGTTGCTCACATTGAAGGAGTAAGTAGATTTCTCTAAAGGTTGTATTATATTGTTATGCAATGAACCCTTGTACCAAAAGTTTTTTTTTGCTTTTAAATTTCTGTAACTTACTAGGATGACGTATATGTACCTTATGCTCATTGGCTTGCAGAAAATGATAGATTTGATGAAGCCCAAGAAGGTTTTGTAATTTTTACAGGAGTTTATTTCTTCTTTATAAATGAATTATGCTGCCATTGTTATCTAGCAAGCATACATACTAAAACCTCAGTATATATGCTTGTAAGACAACAATCAAAAGGCTCAGTAGTTAAATGTTTTGGAGCCTTTAATAAATTACTTTTAGTTTTCATTACTTAATTGCTTTTATAGATTAACTTTATTCTGCTGTATATTATGTGTACACATATATACACACACGCACTATATACTGCAGAATTAGCTTTTATTAAGAATTAACTTCAATTAAGTTTTGTTATAAAATACCAAATGCATTTTTATTATTTAAATATAAATGGATTGAAATATTAGCTCAAAAGTTTTATATAATTTTATATAAAGTATTATATGTTTATATATTTTATACATACTATATTTTGATAAAGAAAAAAAAAAGCTTCATTAGGTTTTTTTGTGCTTTTGAAACAAAAACATTCTCTAGTTTATAAAACTCTAATTGTATTAAACATAAAGGTGTTTAATATAACTGAATTAACAAAGTTTTACAAAAGAGCAAATTACATGGTTATAAAAAAGTTTAAATTTTTTGCTATGCATCCTCAGAAGTAATTTATTTATTTATTACTTGGCACTTAATTGTAAATGCTTCGAAGATGGTGTGTGACTTTAGAAACTTTTGTAAATGTCTTTAACAAAATTTAATCTATAAAAGAAGAAATTAAAGGAAAGAATAAAGAAAGTAATTTAAAGTTATAAATAAAAAAAAGTCATTAAAAGTCTATAAAAAATCATTTTAGAAACTTAACAAAAACTTTACAATCTAGCTTTATAGAGTGTACCAAAAGAAAGTTATTGCTTTAGTTAGTGTTGTTCTCACAAGAATTACAGTAGCTTGCAAAACAGCTGCTTTGTTTTAAATATCAAATCTTACATCCTATGTATAGATTGTGCACAAAAAGGTAGATAGAGATGGGTTGTAGTAGTTAGATAAATAAAGCTTGTTATTTAGGTGATGTGTGTTAATCAGAGTGTGGAGTTAAGAGGTATCATGATCAAAAGGAA
Organism: Hydra vulgaris; assembly: GCF_038396675.1. NCBI lineage: Eukaryota > Metazoa > Cnidaria > Hydrozoa > Anthoathecata > Hydridae > Hydra > Hydra vulgaris. Next base: position 26,292,011 of record NC_088933.1, on the reverse strand, counting down.
GATGAGACAAAGAATTAAATATTAGGAGCAGTTTTTCTTAAAAAAGTAAATGAAAACATTAGTGATGTACCAATAGCACATTTGTGACCAATGCCAATACTGATGCCGATGGATGGGAAAAGGCTGATATTGATGCTGATAACGATGAATTAACTATTTATTAAAATTTTGAGAATATAAAACTATACAACATGGAATCAGTACTGGTAAACAAATACTTGTATCCAAAGCAGATCCAAATCAGATCCAAATTATTATTTCAAACGATATTAGAAAAACTCAGTTAAAAAGATATACATTTTTTAGTTTTTTTTACAATGAAAAGAAGAGTTTCAAAAAATAAATACACTTTTAGAGGAACGCTTTTTATTTCAATTTTAAAAAGAAAATGATACCGAGATAAGCAGTTTACTTCTTTATTGATTTATTAGTAGTTTAGATATCTAAACAACAATCGTATAGAAATATAGTAGGCTATACTTGAACACATAGATAACAATGCTTAAATAGATTACTTTTAAGTATAACAATAGAACAACGCTAAGTAAAGTTATTTTAAAAACAACATTTTGGTAATAAAAGTAAAAGTATATTCAGCTATTAAATTAAAACTTATAAACATCATCCTAAGAATAAACAGATTTGTCTGTAAACTAAGTCAAAATAAAGAATTTCTCAAAAAAACTTTAAGTAACACATAAAGTTTAGTTTATTTAGTATTTAATTTTATTGGTTGGAAAGTTGGTAAATTTATAAAAAAAAGGCTGACACCGATTCCTATTGTGCAAAAGTGGCAGATTAAGCCAATGCCGATTATTTGGTACATCACTAGAAAAAAATTAAATGTATCAAATGTGTTAGATTATACAAATTATTAAAATATACAAAAAGCTTGAGTCAAGAAAAAATAATTAACATCTAGAATGATCCTAAGGTTCTTTCCCTTTTAATAAAAGTGTGTAATTTGAACATTGTTAGACTCGATTTAGTAACCAAAAAAAGTTGTAGAATAGCTTTCATGACTATGGCCATCCCTTTAGCCAACATTAGAATAACTCAGAATCTTAATTTTAGTATAAATATTTTTCTTATCATAATCTAATGTTTTGTTTAATCTTAGAATATAAAATTTTACTTTATTCTTGTAATCGTAATTTAAAATTATAATTTATATTGTAACTTAGGATCCATTCATTGGTAATACCAAGTAGAAAAGCTTTTAAGATTTTGGGGCTCTAATGACAGGTTTTGGGGGGCCTCCAAACCACTTGCCACAGCACTGGTATTTTGTTCTACCTATTAAAACTCGTTGTTACCTATTAAAACTAGTTTTTCAGAACATTAGAACTTTATTATCAAAAATATTATGTTACGCATTGCACAACATGAAAGCTTCTTGTTGCTTTTATACATTTTTATTTGTTGTTTATAATCAGAACATCTGCATAAATTATATTTGTACTTTTTTGTTAAAATAAAATGTGAAATTTTTTTTTTTTGATGAGCAAAAAAAATCGGCATAAACTAAAGTGGTAATTTAACTTGTATAATAAATTTGTAGATTTTGTAGTTTTTAAATTTATGTTGATGATATTTGTTTATGTAGCTTTTCACAAAGCTGGTCGTCGAACAGATGCTGTTAAGGTACTCGAACAACTCACATTAAATGCTGTCATTGAGAATAGGTAAGTTGACTGTTTATTAGAAAAAAATATTTATTAACAGTTCAAAAACATTGTTCAAGTTAACTTCTTAAATATATAAATAAAAATTAATAGTTCAATTTTTATTTATACATTTTTTTTACAAAAAAATTAAGGTTTAATGATGCTGGTTATTATTTCTGGCAACTTTCAATGCAATGTTTAGATATTGCAGGAAAAAAAGAATCAGGTAAAGTTTAAAATTAAATGGTTGTAAACAAAACTTTGTTCAAAATTGCAATATTTACATTAATTCAAGTTGTTTAAACAATGATGGCTTTTTATTTAGGTGAATTAAAAGAGGTTGAGGACAGCATTCTTGATAAGTTTGTTGAATACCAAACAAAGGCTGAAGTATATTATGTATACCATATTATTCAAAGATTTATGGTATGCAAAATTTATTTGTGTGTTTATCCAGGCAAATTTATTATTTTTGTTTGTGCATCCAGGAAAAAAAATACTTAAATTTAATATTGCATTTTAGAAGTTTTTATCGATAAATGTTGCATATAAACTCTATTTTTAATGAATTTTATCATTAAATGTTGTATATAAACTCTATACTTTTAATAAATTTTAGGACTTGATTTAAGGAAAAGATTTGAGTTGTCTTTATTTATGGCAGAAGGTTTATCATTTTTGAACGTTGTTTTTTTTATTGTTATTAGGAAGAACCATTTACATCAAAAACATCTGAAGCAATATTTAACATGGCACGCTTTTTAATTCATATGTTGCTTAAAGATACTCCACATGGTGTTTCAAAAGTGTATCTTTTTTTATCACTGTTGTATGCATGTTAATAGTTGTTCAAATAAGTTGCTAGGTTAAATTCAATTATAATTTCTTAAAGTTGTTATTATTATTGTTAATAGTATAATAATCAGAGATGTGGAGTCCCAAAAAGGACTCCGGATTTTAAAGTCACAAAAAGATTACTTCATCCTAGTTTTTGATATCCAAGAGTTCTAAAAATATAAATAAGTTTATGGATTACTATTAGGAAAAAAATTAAGACTTTTAGATTAGAGGAACAATCATTTTTTGAGCCCGGAATCCTTAGGTATAATGGCGGCAAGGACTCCGGGACTCCAGGACTCCGGGCTTAAAAACAATAAGTTTCGAGTCATTAAATCTCATGAATTTTTTTCTTATAGCAGATCATAAGCCAAAAAATATGTTTAGAGCTTCTGGACACTACAGACAAGCCGGAGGGACACTACAGACAAGCCGGAGTCCTTTTGGGACTTCGCATCCCTGATAATAATATTAATTGTTTGCATTACTATTCATTTGTTATATTTATATTATTACTAAATTAAAATAAATATTTAAAAAGATATATCAGTAAGCTTGTTTTATAGTGTAAAAAATGTTTTGTACCCTTTTGAAATTTTATAGTTGCATTTGTTAACTATGGTTTAAAAACTTCTAAATAATACAAAAATTAGATAGAGGAAATATTTCAGGAGAACAACAATATCTGTGTGAGATATGTATTTTGTAGAATAATGCTAGAAATTTTATGCTTCTGATTTATAAGAATATATACGTGATTACCAAAAGTAAAAGGTTTACTGTTTTCTTTTACATTATAAACAGTCACGCACTTTTTGCTATTGCAAAACAAGGTAAACTTTTAGGTGCTTACAAGCTGGCACGCTATGCATATGATAAATTGCAGGTTAGGCTATTTTCTTTTTCTTACAGCCAACTTTTTTTTTTTAGTATAAATTATTGGCGAAACTTACGTTTTCAGTACTAATTAAAAATCCTTATATATAATATATAATAATACCTAATATATACATGCCCGCTATATTAATGCCAATTGCATTGATGTTATTGTTATCTAAAAGTTTGAGTTTATTGAAATACTTTATTTTAAATTCGAATATACTCTGATTTGAATTTTTGTCTCGGAAATTAAGACAAAACTGATGCATAAATAGTTAAAAATATTTTTTAGGGGCAAGGGAGCTTTTTTTATTTGAAATTTATTGGAAGGGGGGGAGAGAGAGGCTTAACTTATAGTTTCTTTATCTTGAAAATAATGTCTACACTATTTACATTAGTTGTAAATCCCACTCTTACCCTACCATGTGTTCAGCAGTAGTTAAGTTAATTAATAATTTCAAGAGGTAAAGTGGAAAAGGAACATTTAAGTTGTTTTTATTATTTCTTTGTGATCCAAAAGTTATTAAAACCGCTCACAACAGTCAGGGATATCAGATTTTTTATCAGATTTATCGCAGAAAAAAGATTTAGACTTTTTATCAGATTTACTTTATTTTTTATCATTTACTTCCATGGACTTTTTATTAAATAAAAAGGTTTAATTGCTTGTTTTCTTTATTTTGATATTTAATAAAAGCAATAATAATTTTAGTCCTTGCGAGTACCAGAACGTTTTCAAGAGAGTGTTTATCTTGGCTCTATAGCGATACGATCTAAACCTTTTCAAGACAATCCAGTATGTGTTTGATTTTTTTTAACTTTTCTTTTCCTGAAGCTTAAAGAAGTGGTTTTGTGAGGTGTACGTTACTGATTTTTTTTTAACAAATTTAGGATCTAATGTCACTATGTTATCGATGTTCAGCAACTAACCCACTATTAAACAACAAGGGAAACCAATGTATCAACTGTTTTCAACCTTTTATTCATTCCTTTAGCAGCTTTGGTAAGATTGGTTAATTTATATCTTTGTGTTGTTATTTAAATATATTTGGTCTACTCGATATTGCACTTGTTTGAAAATATATATTTTTTAAGCAACTCATTACATATTAGTTTAAATCGGATTTGTTGTAAATAGTTTTGTCGTATGTAACTACCCAAATGTTTATAAAGATTGTATAAGATATGTAACTACCCAAATATTTATAAAGATTATATAAAATATGTAACTACCCAAATATTTATAAAGATTGTATATAATACGTAACTACTCAAATGTTAATAAAGATTGTATAAAATATATAACTACCCAAATGTTTATAAAGATTGTATGAAATATGTAACTACCCAAATGTTAATAGAGATTGTATAAAATATGTAACTACCCAAATGTTAATAAAGATTGTATAAAATATGTAACTACCCTAATGTTAATAGAGATTGTATAAAATAGTGTGCTTTAGAGATTCTTCCTTTGGTTGAGTTTGTGATTGAAGAAGACATCAGGTATCGCTGGTGTTGCTTTGTTTAATTTAATTTTAATTTTTTTCATTTAGGAAAGTAGAGTTTAGACTAAAATTATATCAAAGTATTTTTAAGTATTAAAATTTGACAAAATTTTAGTTTCTTTTAGTGATGAAGAAGCTTTAAAACTTATCTCTATGGATAAATTAAAAATTAACAAGCAACGTAAGCAACGGAAACAAGAGTCAATAAATTCAAGTATGTTTTAATATTCTAATCAAAATAACCATTACCATAAATGTTAGACTTGTCTAAAAAAATTAACTATATATTCAACCAGATATCAAATACACACAATTCTATTAAAAGTTAATTTGAATGAAAATATATAATTATTTTAAAGTTTTTACTCGACTAAAGTTTTTAGTCGACTTTTAGTCAATTAGTAGTAAGGTCGTAATCGATTAAATCGACTATTCGATTTTTCAAAGTCGACTAAGTTCAAATTTCGAATAGTCGACTTTTATTCGATTTAGTCGAAGTCGATAACAACACTAGTTATTTGTTGTTTTTTAAGTTACGTATAATTTTTTGTATTTAAGTTGACACATGTGTCAACATTTTTAACCATTTTTAAATGATGGTTTTAACCAATACAAAATAGAAGATTGAGAAATTTATTTAAGAAATGCGTTTTTTTATTAGAGTTTCAATCACTACGTCTTGACGATAATCCAGATTCTGAAGATGATGAAGACGACGGTGATGACCCATTCGCTACAAAACTAATGTCTTTTGAACAGGGTGGCGGAGATTTTTTTCCTGTGTGTGTTGGACGTACTGTTCTAAAAAAATTGCAGCGAACAGAAGTTTTTGTTCGAAAGTGGACGCGTCCTTTGAAATATCAATACTTTCGAAATATACTTCCAGATATCAGAATAACTATGTGTAAATCTTGTTACAAGGTTTGTTCCTATTGTACTTTGTGAATCCTTTGTTATTAAGCTTATGTACTTCAAAAGTAACTTTCAACTTTTAGAATTTTATTTTTAAATTTAGAGAAAAAAAATTTTTCTTTTTTTTATAAATAATTTTATATCGTTTGTAGTTTTTCCATTCGGAAGACTTTGAGCTGTTAATGTTGCAGAATGGTCATTGTCCATTCTGTCGAGCCAAACAAGAAGTTGTCTAATATGAAGCACTTCAGTGGTTTGTCATTTTTCTTGATCATCCTGAGCTTTTTGACAAAATTTAAACATAAAGATTTTTAAGACGAAAATTAAATACCAACCAACTGTGTCACCATACAAACCAACTGTGTCACCAGCAAATATTTGTTAAATTGCTGTCAAGTGTTAAGGTTTTTAAACCTGTGCTTTTCGATAAATTTTAAAAAAAACTAATTTATTTACTTATATCATGAACATTGTATATATAACACATTATATATATATATATATATATATATATATATATATATATATATATATATATATATATATATATATATATATATATGTATATAATAAACAATATATTAAGTATTTAGTGTATGTTTTAATCATAGTCAATAGAGATCCGTATTGCTACTCTTTGCTTAGCTTAACTTTGTTTTAGATAAAAATTCCATTCAAGCTATTTTAAGTTAAGAAGTGTTAATAGAATTTTTAAAATGCTTATGCCATTTTCTTGCTTTAAAAGATGTTACCTAAAAGTCAATTTAATTTCATATCGCATCATCGATCAACATCTTTTTTAAAGATGGTTATATAGTTTGTTATATATATATATATATATATATATATATATATATATATATATATATATATATATATATATATATATATATATATATATATGTATATATATATATATATGTATATATATATATATATGTATATATATATATATATATATATATATATATATATATATATATATATATATATATATATATATATACACAGTATAGGACAAAACGAGTGCAACCAAATAATGCTAATTTAGTTTCTTTATATAAAAGTGCTGCATTTTTTCAATTTAGAGAAATAACTACGTAACTGTTTAGAGACAAAGTTCTTCAAGTTTTATTCATCACAAAGTTCATTATTTGTACACGAAAATTAATAAATTAATCAAAAGTATTAAAAAAAGTTGATTTCCTTCTGGACAAAACAAGTGCAACTCGACAAAATGTTGACCAAGCTGTATTTCGCTATCAATATTTCCTGGCGAATCCTTTGTTGTCGATCACAGCCTTGCATCTTCGAGGCATAGATTCGATCAGGTGATCAATGAAACTTTTTGGAATCGCTGCCCAGGCCTTTTGGATTTGTTCAAACAGTTAATCCTTATTACGAACACCTTCACGAATAATTCTGCAGTTGACGATCTCCCACAGGTTCTTGATAGGGTTGAGATCTGGAGATTGAGGCGGCCAACCCATCACCGATAGGTGGTTGTCTTGAAACCACTGCTTGACTACTTTTGCAGTGTGTTTCGGATCGTTGTCTTGCTGAAAAACCCATTTTATTGTCATATTCCATTCAGCATGAGGTAACATAACATCTTTTAGGATATTTTTATACATGAAACGGTCCATTATTTCATCGTTTCGATGTATTGGACCTAGACCGTTAGCAGAAAAACACCCCCAGACTATTGCATTGCCTCCACCATGCTTCACGGTCATATGGCAGTAACGTAAATCGAGGCGTTTTCCGGCCGGTCGACTTACACGGCAAATGCCATCGCTCCCAATGATGTTGAACTTCGACTCATCACTGAACAGGACAGTTAGCCATTTCTGCACATTCCAGTCAATATGAGATGTAGCAAACAGGAGTCTTTTCTTCTGGTTTTTTAGTGAAATCAGCGGTTTCTTTGCAAGCCGTCGAGAAAACAATCCGGCTTCAACAGCACGTCGTCTGATTGTTCGGTCCGATACAGGCAGCTCTAATTGCTTTTGTATCTCAACTGATGATATGCAGGGATCCTTCTTGACGGATCTGACGATCATAGAATCCTCTCTAGAAGTGGTGGAACGCAGTCTTCCACCTTTGTTATCTGCTGCCAACTTCCCCGTAGAACGATATTTGGAACATAGTCTTGATAAGGGACATTCCACTTACGTAATCGCCAATAATTTTCTATCTTAATTCCAATCCAAGACTATCGGGAGCCATTTTTGCACTTGAAGTCATAAAAATAATAAAAACAAATAATCACGCTTCTCGAGGCTTACCGTGTTACATTTACCTTGTGATGATACAATAATGCTCTGTGGAACACAACGTCTTGGTTGGATGTGGACTGTATAGATGTAATGAAACACTTGTTGTATTTCATTTCTTGTATTGATGTTCTTTGATAAAACACTGTGATAAACTCACTTCGATAAACTGTCTTGATAATACTGACTGATTGACTTCCATATACTGACTGAATTACATGTCGATTTACATGTCTCTTATATAGTAAAATGAACCTGTTCTGGAAGATTCTAGATGCTTCTTTTCGATGCTTCTGGAATTTCTGGATGCTTTTGAATGTTTCTGGATGCTTCCAGATGCTTCTTCTGGAAACTTCTGGAAGCTTCTGCATGCTTCTGAAAACTTCTGGATACTTCCTTTAATTATTAAAAAACTTCCGTGACATTGACACGGACTAGACTTAAGAAAATGAAACAAACCAAAAAAGTTGCACTTGTTTTGTCCGCTGCAAAATGAAACTTGTCAACGAAATTCTGCCTGTGTGCTGTCGCCTGTCAGCTGATTGCTCATGTCATGGTATGCTATGACTCCAGACTCCTGAACTGTTTGCTATATATATATATATATATATATATATATATATATATATATATATATATATATATATATATATATATATATATATATATATATATATATATATATATGTGTGTGTGTGTGTGTGTGTGTGATATATATATATATATATATATATATATATATATATATATATATATATATATATATATATATATATATATATATATATATTATATATATATATACACATTTGTATTGGGGACATCGGACTAGTTGGCAGATAGGGTAAGTTGATGAACTGCTGAACGAACGTTTATCTTCAGAGCCTTTTATCAGAAAGTGAAAAGATTACACAGAACCTTCCTAATTGATTATTTCATCATTCTCTATAGTATTGTTAGGATTCGCGCATGCGTATAGGAGGTATTAGGATTTATGTGTTTTTTGGACAAAAACGTAACTTTTGGAACATCGTTTCCTTTTACTTTTTTAACTTTACAAACTAACCCCGGTCTCCCCTACTGGGTAAAACAAACAACTAAAGAACAAAAAAAGTTATTTCCAGTTTTTTACTTAAGAACTTTTTGCTCAAGAATTCGCTTGGTTATGTTTCTTTGTTCTCTGTTACTACAGCACTCTAATGTATACTTTTTATCTTTATGATTTATTTTTATTAAGTACTAATAAGTGACGCGTAAATTTATTTTCAGGGTATTTGATGCAATATCTTTTTTACTAGATGTATAAACTGAACCAAACAAGTTCTTACGAATAAACCTTTTTAGGCACCGATTCAATCCCCTTAGGTTTCCAGCCAATTATAACTAAGTATATAAATTTTTGCTTTTAGAGAGACTGTGCCATTGGTGTAAAGTGGGACGAGTGTAAGTAGAAGTGGGACAAATAAATTTAGAACAACAATTTAACACAAATTATTAAATAGAAACTGATAAAATCATAAAATCCTCCTAATCGACATAAAAATGTTCAAGAGCTTTCACCCATCGAAATAATCAAATGGCGACGGGAAGAAGCGAGACATAATTAGTTCTTTTTTCTATCCCACTTTACTTTAATTTAACACTTTTTAAGATACATTTCAAAATTTGGGCTTCTTGCGCACGCAGGGAAACAAAGCAATTTCTGCTAAACAGAAGGGAAGAAATTTAATTGTTTACATTAAATAACAGTATTTAGGCACTACTCCTAATTAGAAATTTCATACTGTCCCACTTCTTCCTTATGGCTAGTTGTTCGGTTTTCCAAACAACTAGCCTAAAGGCGAGTTGTTCGGAAACCAGGACAGTTGTTTGGACTAACTTAAGGTTTACACAATTTATACAATATCGGACTAACTTAAGATTTATACAATTTAACTAGGAGGACAATGATTGATGTCAATATTGATTTCGGTATCCATCAAAAATAATGAAGTTGTTAAAGAATTTTATATGAAAATTTTGTTAAAGCATAAATTTTCACATATTTCAAATGTTTTGATGAGATTCCGAAATAGTCCTGAAGTTTTATTTTGTGTTTGATATATTCATTCTTAAATGATATTCAGTTATTGTTATACCATCATGCTTTGTACATGGTGGAGTTATCCTAATTTTCTTATGAGTTATTTTCGGAGTATTTAGTAGTTTTTATTGTTTGTTTTTGTTTTGTTTTTTCGTCTTTTTATAGTTTTTTTTGGTAACTAATATTGAATTTTTATCTTTATTTAAAAATTAGAAAATATTCCAAAAATTTTTTGGTTATTTTACTATTCAATTTTACTAGATTGCTTACAAATTTTATCATCTTGAGACAACTTGATAATTTTTGCAAAAGTTTTTTCTAGCAGCTAAATAGCGAATAAAAATTATAGAGTTTACATTACGCTTACTCATTTCCTGTAAATTTTGCTTCCCGGAAATTTCTGTGATCCCGGCATTATTTTTGTTTTATTTCATCAAAAAGCATAATTAAGAAATAATTATAAAAAAGTGGTTTCTAGCTCAAATATTAGTACACTAATCTAAATTATTTTTTGATTTAAAAAATAATTACTGGTTTATCAGTTAAACGAATTTTTTTCGTTACAAGTCGCCCATCAAAACTAATTCAATCGATATCGGCTTGCTGCTTATTAATGCAAGTATATTGATGGCTTAATCCGCAAACAAGATAACTCTAACTTTTTTTAAAAAATGATTTTTTCACGGTAACAGGTTTTCTTACTTTTAAGACATCATGGTACAAATGCATCATTTTGTTTTTAGTTATGATTTTAAATACATAAGTATAAAAAAAAAACAATAAAAATCCACGTAAGTGTATATATGTGCATTAGGGTTATGACTTTTTTTCAACCCCATACTCCGTATAACCCCATACTCCTAGTTTGATGAACTTTTACCTAAAAGCACGAACTTTTTTCAAAAGATATGCAAATAATAGTTAATATTTGATATGCAAATAAAAGTTAAAATAAAAGATATGCAAATAATATTTATTATCTTTTGAAAAAATTTCACCCCGCCATTGAAAAATCGATTTTGACATAAGTACTACATTGTATTACATAATAGTACTTATGTCAAAATCGATTTTTCAATGGCGGGGTGAACTTTTTTCAAAAGATATGCAAATAATACTTCATTTCGTGCTTTTAAGGTAAAAGTTCATCAAACTACAGTACAGGAGCACGGGGTTAAAAAAAAGTCATGACCCTAATGTGCATATAAAATACTTTTATGTTGCTCGTGCACAGTTTGATTTACTGGAGTTATCGCGTTTGCTGAATAAGCCGTTGATGTGTTGTCTAAACTTTCGTAAATTAGTAAAAAAGTAAATTTCAAAAATATAAATGCTTTTATGTGGGTTTTGTAAACAGCAAAGGTTTTATTTTTTATTTGTTTGACATTACAAATAGTAGCATCTTTTCAGAGACAAACCACTTTGAATAATAACGTAAATAAAAAATTCCGCTTTCATTATAACAAATCTCGTCCATTATTTACTGAGTTATTGCTAGCTTCTTCAATGTATAACCTGGTATAAATTTTAGCTGCTTCTTTTATTCCGTGTTTGAGTTTGACAATAATATGAATTGATATTTGGTTCGTGATTATAAGCAATTGAGTTGTTTAAAAATTTTAGCAAACCAAATAAACAAGGGCGGATTCATGGGGGGGGGGGGGGATTGGGCGATTGCTCCCAACCCCTTTCTTAGATATTTTGAAAAGAATATTTTTTTTAGAAAATTTGCATATTTAACTGAACAATTTTTTGAAAACGGTAAATTAAGGAGGTTGTTTAAATGTGATAAAGTTCTATAAGTATGGTGGAAAAAAAAAATCGGGCTGATGGTATATTGATATATAACGTAATTTTATAGTTGCATAGAAATAACAATATTTTTAAAATATCAATTTAACAATCTTGAAATTTTTCTCCTTCCCTCCAGTTTACTAGATATTTTGGATCAACCAATCCTTCCTTATTATTCCTAAATAATTTGGATGCACCAAATAAAGACAAAATTTTATTCCCCCCCTCCTCCCTCTTACTAAATGGTCTTGATCTGCCCTCGCAAATAAATTGATATTTCGGCGTTATGCTGCACAAATTGAAACAGTTTATTATCTGCAACATTGTTTTTTCCTGTCAAGTTGTTTAAGATGACTATCAATACACGTGTTACGTCAAGTAAAACAGGATTACTTTTTGTCAAGCATTTCTAGTCCAACTTTTATTGGTTTTAGCGATCTAACAATAAGGAACACCGTAACCTGCTAGATTTTTTTTTTTTTCCAAAATCACACTTTGTTTTGCTAAACCATTATTTTATTTATTGTACTCATAACATGAGATGGGTTTTTGAGTATTACCATTTTTCAGACAATGATTTTGTAATGAATTCAGTTTTTGTTACGACATTTATGGAAAAGCCGTCCACCATTGCTAGCTTTGAAAAAGTTTCCTCAATAGTTTACTGATTAACGAAACGATTTTTAGCGCATTTCAAATTATCAACAAAAAAATATATTGCTAAAGATAGTTCTAACATTGCAAAAGTTTATACACAGTTCATTTAATACAAAAAATACCTAATTTTTCAATAACACAATGCAGCAAAAATTTTATTAAAAAATATTTTGTGTTCATGAGGGTTTATTATTTTTACCTATTAAAACGAAGTTTAATAACTTCGTTATTAAACTTATCTTTATTTATTTCATTTCTTATTACCAAATTTGTTTATTTTGTTACGTCAGAAATTATTTCAGAGGAAATTGTGGTTCATTGCGTTCGAGCTTTTTGGCAAACTGGCAAACGTTTTTTTTGTTAAGTTCATTTGAAGCTTGCTACACTTACTTGAAACATCTTTTAGTATGATTCGCCTGAGAAACTCATCAACTTTATCGTCAAGTATAATAGCTATAAATGGAATTATTTTTTTGTCTGTTTAAAAGCTTTTTAAAAAACCATTCAACTGTCTAGAAACAATTTTAAAAACTTTAGTTTGCCAGGCAAAACAAGGTCGTGAATCATGGTTTTCAGTCTCAGCCAGCTTGTATTTTTGAAATCAAATTTTTTTTTTTCGTAAGACTTCTGAAACATTTAATAAAATTTTTTTATCCATTAAGGATTTAGCTCTTTAAGAACAATTTATGTTTTCACACCACCTATGGCAACAAAAATAATTTAAATAATTTTTATTAAACAATCAAGTGTTCCACTGATTTTTTTCATAGGTTGCTCGTCTAGGAGGAGACTAAAAATTGCCACATCGCATTAAATTATTTAGCTCTCACCCTTTTGCCTCCGATTTAAAACTACCTTGATTGATGTGGAGAGTATGTATTATTATATAGTATATATTCTCCACATGTATAAGAGGATCAAGTTCTTTTCTTATCTCCGTTAAATAATCTAGAAAAAGCAATTTTATATGTTATCCATCTGATGACACCTGTATAACCTTTTATTTCTTTATATCAGAAATATAGCATAAGATTGTTTGCATAATGCAGATGCTGATGAGCGCGCCATGAACTCTGATTTATGATAACAACTTTTAACCATACTAACTTTGTCATCCCATAGTTGATCTAAGAGGTCTCTTGTAAGTGTAATATATAGCGCAATAGATAGCGTAAATAGTAATTGAATTTGAAAAAAAGGGAGCAAGTCAAAATATTGGGTTTTAACTAACCTTGGAGGTTTAAATACAACTTAGCAATGTCACAATGTGGAAACAAAGTAAAGAAGCTGCGGAGAAAACATAAATTGGAATATAACTGACCTTGGTGGGTTATCGTTAAAATAACTTAGCAATGTCACGATGCAGAAACATTTTACTAAATAAATTTCCAAAATAAGTAAAAAACTTGTTGAACATTTAGAACATTCAATGAATTTTTTGACTGATGAAGTTAGGCACCCAACGACTTTCAGCTTTAAAAGTGAATGTGTTTATCAGCATTTTAAATATTTTTTTTGTTGGTGTCCTGCTTTATTTGAGCGTTTTGACAAGTGCTCAAAAACAGGAACAGATTTAAGAACAGGTGAAATCAATGATTTGATACTTGTTCCTCTTACCTTTAGTGTGTGATGTTACAGCAACTTCTCCGGCATAAACAATATTAATATCTTTAGAATAATAACTGTAAATCGCAATAATGTTCAGTTTTTTTCTTAAGCAATGTTTAAATTGTTTTTTATCCAGTCGTTTTACTTGAAAAAACATTAATTTTTAGGTATTTTTTTAATTATCTAATATTAAAAAAATTTATTCTATGCAGCTTATAAGCCAAAACTTTTATTATGAAATCTTTTAAATGATATTTTAAATACAAGCTGATTATTAGAGATGGGAAATGAACCGAACCAGAACCGAACGAACGGAACAAGGACCTTACCTACCACCAACCAGAACCCGAACTTTCGTTGTTACGGAACTAAACCCAACTTGAACGATTTCAAACCCAAACTTTGAAATTATTTAATACGAACCGAACGAGCTGTTCTTACCCTAACCAAACCAAATAGATATTTGGTATAAATAATTTTTAATTTGGTGTAAATAAACTTTTCAATTTGCACATCATTACTAAGTCTAAAATACAGAACATTACTAACCGAAACGGATATGGTATTAGTAAACATTGGCAATATGTAGGTGTTATCAATGTTTTAATTTTTTATATCAATCTATTTTTTAATAGTTAAATAAATTACAGAGTACCGATACGAGTAAAATTAAATTATCTCGTAAATGGAATAAAAAAAGATTAGGAAAAATCAATAGCAGACGAAGCGGCTTGCTCAGTTTTATAAATAATCAATAAATTAATAAATACCCACATCTCACAGGTATTGCATATTGCAAACAATATCAAACTGAGCAGCGTGCAAGTTTGACAATTAACTGATTATTAAATGCTAAATATAGACCTTAGTTACAAAACAATTTATTTGAATTTTGAATAACTGTGAGTCATCATGTTGTGATCAAGAGGTTGTCATGGAGTTTGCCGTTTGTAAGCAGTGTAGACTATGGTTGTCAGTGTCAATTGATCGTAATAAATCTACAAAGACATAATGCTCATCCAAATGATCAATACACTACCTGGACAAATCAAAATGATGAGCAGTCCTGTACATGAATACTAAAGACCTTTATCCTTTTTCGTGTGTGAAGGTTGATTGGGCTTGTCAATATGCTCAAGCAATGATTAACATTGGCTCGACGTATGCATTAGTGTAACTTTAGGATATCATGTGTGATTAAACAAAGTTTTACATTGAATGTGATTGAAAGCTGATAGACGAATTTGCTGAGGTTACTAATGTCGCAATAACAGCTGGTCATAGGACTAATGTCATTCTGAAATACTCTTAACAGGCTTTTACAACACATAGCATTAACAGTAGTTATTGTCTGATAAGTAATTGTGTTGCATTATTTGAGTTTATTGAGTCTAAAACTGGCATTGGCGTAAAAGCAAAAAGTACTTAAAAATCTTTTGTCTCAGACTATAACGAATGATAATTTGTGGCTGATAATGGAAGTAATATGAAGTCAGCTTATCGCAACGATGTTAGACTTTACTGTACAGGTCATAATCTGAATTTAGCTGTTAAAAAAAAGGCTTTGAAACTTTCTGGTGCTAATTTAGTATATGATATGATCACACCCTGTAAATATCCATGGCTAACATCACCCGAAAGGACCGAACAAATCCTTTTAGATGGGCATTATATAGACCTAGTGTGAAAATTTAGAGCTGTTTTTGAAATCTTTTAACTACGTCCGAGCCATTTTTTTCATTTTTAAGTTATATACTGAAAATAACCAAAATCCAAGATTTTCCAAAAAAATAAACAGCTCAAAATCATAAATTACAGTGATTTTTTTAAGTTGTAGGTATATAGAGATCATAATAAAATAATTTTAAGTCATTTCAAACATCCCAGAAGGTCAAATAATTATTGGAAATTAAAAAAAATGAATTTCATTTGAATTTAGTTACTTTGTAATGACTAAGCATCAGCAATGATTTTATGTACATGTACGCATGCACACACGCACGCACGCATGCATGCACTAACTTTTCAAATTAAAAAGGGTTAAATCCTTCCCTGTCATCCCCCTTCCATTGGCATAAAGTACACAATAAGATTATGTACACAAAAAAATTGTGTACACATAAAGATTATCATGAAATTTATGAAATAAAAAACATTCATAATTATTTTTCCTTGTTGAATGAAGATCATTTTTTAAAATGAAGACATAAAGCATCAAAAATGCCAAATAAAGCAAAAACACATGAAGAATGCAGAAAGTCTGTTTGTTTTCTTTGCATGAGGAAAGGAGACCGAGAGTTAAATGACTTTATCATTGGAAGAATTCACAAATTGTTGAAAATAGACATTGACTTTGCAGATGAAAGAGTCCCACAGGCTATTTGCAATGCTTGCCGAACTCTCTTGCAAAAAAGAGATGCTGGGGGCATGAGTGTTTCACTTCCTGCAATCTACAACTTCTTTGCAATCATTGTCAAGCCTTTGACACGAAGATCTGGTCCATGTGACTGCCTCATTTGCCAAATAGCAAAACTCAAGCTCAACCAGAAACATCCCTTGGCACCAAAAGAACAGAACAGAAACCTTGACCAAGGTGAATCTTCTAAGCCTGGCCCTTCACCAAAGTCCCGCTTACAGTCATCAGAGAAAAGATGCGCACAATGTTTGTCCATTCTTGCAAGAGGTTTCAGACATTCATGCACAATCGGAACAAGACACCAAAACTTGCAAGCATTGGTCCAGTCAGATCCTGTTGGTGCTGAGCAAATTGCATCTGCCATCATCAGCTCAAAGGATGCATCTCCAGGAGGAACTGTCCGGCTGAGTCAAGCAAGAGGAGGGCAGTTATTTCCATTAACACCAGGTAATAATAAACTTCTGTGGGAATCACTTTTACTCATAACTATTGTTGTTGTAATCATTCACAAGTAACAAAAAGTTGTTAAATTTATTTCATTTGCTTTTTAGGCCCAGCATCTATACGCAAATCAACCAGTTCAACACTTACAATGCAAAGCTTGTTAAATGTTCAGTTGAACACAGGACTATCCAACACGGGAATGCGACAACTTGCCTCAACACTTAACAAAGCAACAGAAACTCGACTAGTTGAGCCATTTTTCCAGCAAAAGTTTGCTGCTGAAGGAAAATCGTTGAATGATTTCTTTCAACTATCAGTTGTCAACATTTCAGCAGAAAAAGGAAAAGCTGAAGAGAAGAGAACAATCATTCACTGCAAAAATCTTGAGAACTTAACCAACAAGGTGTTTTTGTCAAGGGAATACGGCTCCAATCATTTTGTCAAGCTTGGTATTGATGGAGGAGGATCATTCTTGAAAATGAGCTTAGCAGTTATCAAGGTAACTGATGAAGATGATGAAACAAGAAGTCCTCAACAAAAAAGTCTTCGCTTGCTGACAAGCTCATCTGCCCGAGACACAGGTGTCAAACGGCAGCTCATAGTTGCCATCGCTGAAAATGTTTCTGAAACATATGAGAACGTCAAATTGATGATGAACATCATTCAATTAAATGATGTTTCTTTCTGCATTTCATGCGATCTCAAGATGGCCAACATCATTTGCGGAATTCAATCCCATTCAAGCAAACACCCTTGTTGCTGGTGCAACATTGATTCTGACAATCTCTCAGAATGTGGAACATCCAGAAGTTTCGGATCAATCAAGGAGAGATTTGAAGCCTATGTTGCAGCTGGATCGGATACAAAATCAGCAAAAGATTTTGACAATGTAATCCATCCACCACTGATTAAAATGGATGACTCAACACTCATTTTGGATGTGATTCCACCAATGGAACTCCATCTTCTTCTTGGAATTGTCAATCATCTTTTCAAGAATCTTTCTGAGTTATGGCCTGGTGCCAAAGAATGGCCAACTTTGCTGCACATTCAGCTCCAGCTATACCATGGCGGACACTTTGCTGGCAATGAATGTTATAAGCTTTTGCAAAACCTTGACATTCTCCAAAGAATGGCAGAAAAAGCTTGTGCCTATCAAGCATTTGGTTTCATTGAAACTCTAAGACATTTCAAAGAAGTTGTCACTTCATGCTTTGGAACAACTCTGCAGGAAAATTATAAAGAAACGATTCAGAAGTTTAAAACTGCTTTCCTATTCTTGCCAATATCGGTGACACCTAAGGTCCATGCTGTTTTCTACCATGTTTCTGAATTTGTAGAAAAACATCAAACCTCCCTCGGAATCTTCAGCGAACAAGCAACCGAAGCTATGCATTCAAGGTTCAAGGTTCACTGGGAGCTGTACAAGCGCATCCCAACTCATCCAGAATATGGAAAACAACTCTTCAATTGTGTTGTTGACTATAACAGCAAGCATCTGTAACAAACAACACCTACAAACTCAACTTTTTCAGAAATATATGTTTTGGACTAAAAAAAATTAGAAATCGTAAATTTTAGAATTTTTTAAGAAATTTAAAAACTGTTTTTGGATTATGCATTTTGTGAAGAAAGCTTTTAATTCTAGTCTCAAATTTGCAATATGTAAGAATCTGTTTATTTTTTATCATAAATATTGTCCAGACCAAGCAAGTTGTGAAAATATACTTTATGGAATTTTACACTTTGTGGTTATTTTACCATAGAACGTTAAAATGAGAAAAATGGCTCTGACAAACTTTTGGATGTTTGAAATGACTTAAAATTATTTTATTATGATCTCTATATACCTGCAACTTAAAAAAATCACTGTAATTTATGATTTTGAGCTGTTTATTTTTTTGGAAAATCTTGGATTTTGGTTATTTTCAGTATATAACTTAAAAATGAAAAAAATGGCTCGGACGTAGTTAAAAGATTTCAAAAACAGCTCTAAATGTTCACACTAGGTCTATATAATGCCCATCTAAAAGGATTTGTTCGGTCCTTTTGGGTGATGTTAGCCATGGATATTTACAGGGTGTGATGATCAAGACTTTAAAGGAAGTGGCAGGCTTCTTTGAACATAATGGGAAAAATTTCACATTTACAAAGCTACTGTGCAAGTATCACACAGCAATATCCAACATTCTCTGATGTATCAGTGGTTCAGCAGACAATGACAGTATGCGTGATTTGAAGGCAGAAAAAAATTTTCACTCATCTTTTCTACAAGGTTTCAACACTTATTGTTTCTTGTTATAAATACTTGTCTTTCGTCAATGCAGATGATCACAATTTTGTTTATTTAGAGATGGATAGTGTGAAAATAACCGTGAACATGGGCTTCTGAAGATTACATTGGTTGCTAGAAAGTTGTTGGCTAGACTAAACCAGAAACATTAGAAATGCTGATATTTCTCAAATACAACATGCAGCCCATGCAAGTTGGCTACTTAAGCTACAGTTATCTGTGTTCAGAAAGTTACAGCTTTGTTGTTTTGTGTTGTAACGTTTTGTTTTTTGAACTTTTGAAGTTACAGTCTAGCTACTGCGACTCTAAAAAGCATCGCAAATTATTTGTCCTTTTTCATTGTAATTGTTAAGTTTTGCGACTAATAAATAAACAGTTAAATTGATATTTAAGACTCAGTTTGGATACTGCCTAATTTCAAAAAATCGAACCGAACTCAAACTTTAGTTGTTGAACCCAAACTATGGTTAAGGCCAAACCGACATTAGATCTAACCGAACCAAACTTTACAGAAAAGGTTCAATTCCTATCTCTACTGATTATGCCTTATTGTGTATGTGCAAGTTATTCTTATTATGTATTGTTCAAGAAAATAAAGTAAGAATATTTATTGAAAATCATAAAAAACTACGCTATTTTCATAAATTTATAAAAAAACGTCTAAATATAATAGAAACAATCAATATATGCTAGTTTCCAAGACTTTTACAGAACAACTGAAAAAATACAGGACTAAATTTAAATTCAAAGACTTTGCAGGATTTGTGTGAATCATGTGTCCAGATCTTCGAAGAATAAACGCACGCTTTTTCAATGAATTTAAATATCGAATTATAAAATTGTTTGGGTGCTAACATATTCCGTCTAAGTTTTTTTAACAACTACTTTTGAATGCATTTATTTCTGAATTCAAATACAAAAAGAGTATTATGAAATTTAATTATGCAAACCATTAAAAAGATACATGATATATAGACAATAGTGGGTACATATAAAATACTCAGTGTTGAGATTTATGTCATTTTGATCAGATTTAGTATTACTAATTTAATGAATGCTTCCCAAGCATGGCAACTTTACCCTAATAAGTGTACACCTCTAATATACACTTTATAGTCTAAAACACAGCGACAGTTTGACGATACATCTGATTTCACTTCAAACCAAATATGTTTCCGAACTTTTTTTTTAACGTGTCAGGGATTTAAATCGGAGATTAAAAACCCCTCATAGCTAATGTCGTATCGATCTTCTAAAAAATCCAAAACTGCAGCAACCGAAGATAGATTGTTAAACAACATCTTCTCTAAAACACAAAACCATCATACAATTAAAAAAACACATTCTTTTTGATAACCATTAGGCTATCATTTTTATAAGCAAAAAATCAATAAACCTCCTTTGTTTGAAAGCCATTTATCTAACATAAAAATAAGATGATGATGAAAAGTAACAAAGGGAGTACCAAGCGACAGCGCAATGTTTACCTAATAAAAAAACAACAGATTTTAGACAATAATAATTTACATCAAAGTATGTTGCATTACATTTGATATGAAAATGTTTAAAAATACACAAGCTTATATAAAAAAAGCACCCAATCTTTCACACATTGCAATGGTGTAATCTCATAACCAGCATACATTGCTGGATTATTAAGCATGCCTTGAGCCGCCATAACTCCTAAATTTAAAGAATAATTTATACACAATAATTATAACACATAAGTATATATACACACACAAATGTTTAAAAATGATGTATGTTATGTGTATAAAATATATATGTAGCATGTATAAAACTCGTATTTAACTTTATTACTCAACTTCAAGTATCTTTATTACCAAAGTCAACAGGAAAATGTAATGTAAAAAAAAAAGTCAATTTATATAAACTTCACAAAAAGTAATAGATAAAAGTAATTTTTTTAAAATTTAGGTATGTATAAAAAAGAGAACACTTTAAAATTAGACTTTATTATACTCTATTATATAATTTAATAATGCTTCAATTTTGTAAAATTTGTAAACATATACGCCCGGTGGGGGGAGTGGGCGGTTATAAAAGGGGATGTGGAAAATTTCATGAACATGAATAAAGAAGTCACAGCATAAATCATGTTTTGTGTACTTTGTGTATGCCCAAATATAC
Source organism: Hydra vulgaris (assembly GCF_038396675.1). Classification (NCBI taxonomy): domain Eukaryota; kingdom Metazoa; phylum Cnidaria; class Hydrozoa; order Anthoathecata; family Hydridae; genus Hydra; species Hydra vulgaris. Next base: position 26,270,486 of record NC_088933.1, on the reverse strand, counting down.
ATGTTATTCTTCAAAATTTTTAAATATTTTTTAAATGCTGCTTTAACAGTCTCACTTTGTGGTAAAAGGTGTAAACCAGCACAACTGTTTGCAGTGATGGCACCTCCAATTTATAATTAGTGGATATTTAACAGGTTTCTACAGTTTCTACAACAAAAAAAACATCTTCAAACTACAGTTATTAATTATTCACACTTGTTGCCTTCAATTAAAAGTTGTCCTCTAGAACAAGGTGTGATTGTTTAGTGTGTTACCATTATGCATAACTTTGACTTACAAGTAATTATCTATAACAATTATTAGTTGAATCTTTTCGGCCATAATTGTAACTATAACAACTATAACAAATCTTATTTATCATAAGTAGTGTATATCTATCCTAATAGACTTCATATTTTCTAACAAACACAAAGGCTGCTTCTAAATATATAAACACAATATTAAAACAAAAATAAGACCTATTCTTAGATTTAACTTAAAAAAAAAAAGGCAAGAAGAATAAATAACTTTTTGTTCTAATTTTTTTTTACTCCATTAATCATTAGATAATTTGGTAAACTTTTATCCATTAATTCTCTAAAAAATTATCGTAATTTATAAATCAGATGCGCTTAAATATTATAGAAAAAATAATTTTTGCATAATAAATTTAAAATAAATTGTATACAAATTATACATTATACAAATACTCCTCTTTTTTGCTCCTTAAATATTGTAACCAAAATCATTTTACTTCAATAACTAATAGATTTAAAAAACTAATCAACCACTACTGAGGAGATTAAAAACTAATCAACCACTACTGAGGAATTTAAAAACTAATCAACCACTACTGAGAAGATTAAAAAAGCTTGGATTTATTTTTTGGCAGTAAAAAAATGTATAAAAAAAAATATATATATGTATATATTTTTGATATATTTTATATTTTATTATATCATTGATACATTTAATAAGTGTGTTTTTAAAATTCTACAGTATGAAATATAAAATTTAAAAATAGTTAAAGTGAATTGTTTGATAAGCACTTGGTTTCAAGATTAGTTACATTTTTAAATATTTTTATATTTATTCAAGTTTCCATATTTTTAAAGGCAAGTAAACAGTAAAAAGTAAATAAAAACTAATAGTTATATAAGATATATTCAGATCAGATGCTCAGATGCTAAAAATAGTTCTAAAAACTAGAAAACACAAAAAGCCATTGCCCAAGCCCTTACTTTTTATCCTTCAGCCAATATTGTTATTGTTGGTGACTTTAATGCTCATCACACTGAATGGATTGGTTCTAATGTCAGTGACGCTGTTGGAGTTAAGGCCCACAACTTTTGCCATTCTAAATTTTAAACACAAATATTCAACTTTCTAGACAATCCGAATGATTTTCCAGCTTTCCAGACAATCTGAATCATTTACCTTTTCTACTCAACTTATGTTTTTTTTATGATTATAGTCAGTGTTCAGTTTCTCCACACTCACCATTAGGTGCTTATGATCACTGTTTGACCTCTCTAAAACTTTTGTCTCAATCTTCTTCATCATCAGAATCCCCCTATAATTGTATATTTTACAACTACCTTAAAGCCGACTGGGACTATATCCATGATTTTCTTTGTGATGGCCCTTGGGTAGAAATCTTTTGTCTTACTGCTGACACATGTACTTCTAATGTAACTTCATGGACTTAGGCTGACATGAAATCTTTTGTTCCTTCTGGAATGTTGACCAAGTCAAATCTCAATTTTCTCCATCGTTTTCCTCTCATTGTGCTGCTGCAATTTCCAATCGTAACCATTACTTTTATATCTATCAGCAAAACAATTCTCCAGAAAATAGAAGCCTGTTTACTATTACTAGAAACCATTGTAAGAAGGTTTTGTCTAACGGCAAAGCCCACTATTCTTAGGTCACGAAATTTTGTATTTCATCTCAAAAATTAGACTCCTGAGACTTCTGGAGAATCTTTAACAGTGTCTATAATAAGGGCAAATCTGTTTCCACCTAAGCCTTTCCTTTCAAAAGACAAAGATGAATTGCTTGCTAAGAACTTTTCATCAATCAAATCTCTTAATTCTACTAATCACATCCTACCTGATATAGCTGACAAACTAGTTATGTCACTCCAGCGTCTGTATCTAAAGTGATTTCCTACTTAAACTCTTCTAAAGCTAGTGGTCCAGACAACATACCTGTTATAGTCTTGCAGAAGTGTTCTCCAGAGCTGTTGTCTATACTTTCAAAACTAATTAACAAGTGCTTAGAAGTCTTGTTTTCCGGCCTACTGGAAAGCGACATCTGTTGTCCGTGTTTTCAAAAATTCTGGAGAAAAATATGACTTGCCTAACTACCATCTGATTAGTCTTCTTAACATATAAGCAAGGTTTTTGAGTCTTTAATTAACTTAATCTCTCATCTTGAACCTAATAACTTACTTTCTGATCATCAATATTGATTTCAATGGTAATAACCAATAGGTTTTATCGTGCATTAGATAGATGTGGTCAGGTCAGGGCTATCACTCTCAACATTTCTAAAGCCTTTAATAAAGTTTGGCATGCTTCTTCTCCATAAGTTCTCTTCTTAAGATGTATTAGGTATCATCTTTGATACCTAATACATCTTCTTAAGATATATTAGGTATCATTGACAGCACTCTTCTTCACATCTTGTAACTTCAGGGGTTCCTCAAGGTGCTATCCTTGACCCTATACTTTTTTGAATTTACATTAAAAATCTCCCAGAAAGTTTTATATCAATGGTGGCATTATTTGCTGATGATACTACCATTTTTTCTTGACTTGATAAAAAACCAACACTCTTTGATCTTTGATTGGGCTCTCAGTGGCTGGTGAACTTTAACTCAGATAAAACTGTTTTTCAACTAATTGTTATCACAATAATTTAGATCTTCCTATAATTATAAACGTTATGTACTTGACGAGTCATCTACCCTTCGCCTTCTAGGATTAACTCATTCTTCCAATCTTTCTTGAAAACCATATATCATATACAATCCATCGCAAAATTAGCACCTGCACCTCTTTATCTTTATCATTTACGGTTATCTCTTTATCTGGAGCAGATCTTAGAATGATGCCCTTTCTCTTTTAGGCAAGATGCAAAACCGCATTTAAAACATAGTTGGACCTGCTCTTGAAGCCAACCTTTAATCATTGTCACATTGTAGTAATGTTGCTTCTCTTTCTCTTTTCTATAATATCATAATAAAATATTAAATATTAAAATATTAAACATTACAATATTATTAAGTTTTTTTGCATATTATGATTTAAGAATACTTCTAAGGGTTATACTAATGTTCCAAAGTTTACAAATTAACTTGATTCAAAAATTGTAAATTTTTCAGAGAAAATACAAATAACAACAGTAAAGTTATATTTATTATGATAATAATAAATATAAATTTGTTTGGTTTTAAATAAATATAATTGTTTGGTTTTATTAATAAAACTACCATAGTTAAAATGAAAATATAATTTAATTAGAAAATAAATTTTTTCTGACAACTAAAATAAAAATGTTTTCAAAGATAACGAGTGATAAACATGCAAACAATTTAGGAGTCATGGAATATGCCTTCGGCTTTGTCACCGCTTCTAATTTTATATGCTGGCTTTAACAAATCTTTGAAAGAAAAGCTTTAATGAGAGATTAACTAAAAAAGTTTAAAAAAAGACAAGAAAGAAATGTATTAGAAATATTGTAAAAAAAGAAAGAAAATATTTGTAACAAATATTTAAAACATGATCTATCATGTCATAGTTGCTGAGACCTAAAAAGTGTCAAATCAGAAAATGTTTTTTCAGCTTCCTGACTTATCACCACAAAAATAAGATTGTTACTGAGCAGGACAAACTTCACTTTAAAAAGAATGCACATTAAAAATTAATTGATTAAATTTCATTTTATCATTTCTTTTTAAAAATAGTTAATTTTAATTTTGTGACTATTGTTTAATAGTTTAAAGTATAAATAATGAAATGTGTTTTGAATACAATATTTTTAAATTGCACAATTTAGAGTAATTTTAAAAATTGTGTGAGATTACCAGTAGTGATTTCGCCGGTTAACCGTTTCAAAAACCGGATAACAGTTCCCATCATTTTGCGGTTAACCGACTATTTGGTTACGGAGGGGGTTAATAAAAGGAGGGGGGATTTTTTATAAAAAATTTTAATTTATAAATTCAAATTAAAAAGTTTTTTACAAAACACGAATAAAACTTTTTAATTCTAGCGCAGCTTGCTGTCAAATGCACATTTTCTATCAGCCGTTTCATCATAATTTCAATATAATTTAATTTGCTTTTACTTTGGTGGGAAATAAACTAAGTTCGACGATTTTTAAAGCTTGTTTTCGCTGAACTTTTTGTTTTTATTTGTAACTGATATAATTATTTTTTAATTTTTAGGCCGATTTTCATAGAGTTATTTTTTTTAAATCTAAGGATATAAATTTAACTTTGATAACAAGTAAAAATTAATAAACGGGGGGGTCTTAATAAGCTAGGGAAAAATAATCAAAAATTAATAAACGGGGGAGGGGGGGGGAGGTGACGTTTATTAGGAACTCGAGAGTAAAAACATGGAAAAAGACATTACAAAAAAATTACACATAAAGTCGTACAAACATATTAACAACCACTATCAAATTTATATGCACTATAATTACAAAGCCACTTGACATCACGGAACATTCTAACGTTTAACTTAATATAATTACAAATTATAAGCCCTGCAAATGTTTTTTTATCAAAATGTTTTAATATCAGCGGATTTTTAAAAGCATTCTCTCATCTAAAAACATTTGATCAGGAAAAGAAAGATGTTATAAAGTTAAATTGCGTGTATTTAAAAAACTTATTGTTATGCGGACATAGATTGAAGCATGGATAAACTTGAATGTTCTCAAAACATCTTGGTCCGGAAAAATAATTTAAAGAACATTTGATAACACTAAAATACCGCCAAATCTATAAATAAACGAATTCTATTGGTTCAAAAAACACGCAGAGTAAGCAAAAAAAGTTCCAGAATATTCCGAAAAATCTTTCTTAAAAATGAATTGTTAAAGTTGCATAAGTAATAAGTAATACTTTGAGATTTCTATTGTAAATTGTTATAAGAATATATTATCAAACAAAACTGATTAAATTAACATTTAAATTAATAAAAGAAGTTTATAATCTTTTATCAATTAAGATATGTCAAACAATATGCGTCATAAGTAAGTTGTTACTTTCTATAAAAATTTTAAGTCGGTTTTTATTATTCGAAAATAGATATTTGATATTCGAAGAAAATCCGGTTAACCGAAAAACCGGATAACCGGCGAAATCACTAATTACCAGCAGGCTTGGTTGGGAAGCAGGAGCGATCGCTCTCGATTACTGACCACGGAAATAATATTTATATGCGAAAAACTGGCCAGGCTTTGTAGTCGTTTTGGGAACATTTAAGTTTATATATGTCTGTAAAATGAAAAATTATTGTTGTAAAGACATACATAGAAACATACATAAACTTGAATGTTCTCAAAACATTTTGGTGTGGAAGTATAAAAAGAATATTTGCAAACACTAAAAACCCGCCAAATCTACAAACAAACTAATTCTATTGGTTCAAAAAATACACTGACTAAGCGAAATAAAGTTCTCGATTTTTCTGTTGAATTGTTTTAAAAATTGTATTATTCGAAATATTTTGATGTTACTAGCATAAATTGTTTTAAGAATATATATCATACAAACTAATACTTTAATACTACGGCTCATTCTCGGAGCCACATCTGTAACTCGTAAATCTTTTGAACTAATATTATCTGTTTACAAAAATAAATGTTTTAAATATATATTTTTAAATTGTCAAAATTTTGAAAGCTTATTATGTATTATTGATTTTTATTAGTATATTCAAATTTTTTAGTTAAAAGTATGTATTTTTATGTAAATGCAGTAGTGGTGTAGTGGTAGAGCGTTCATGCTATAGTGCATATATAATATGCGGTGCTATAGTGCATATATAACATGCGGTAGTGGGGCCTTGGGGAGGTGCATAAACAAAAAAAAAATTAAAAATGTAATTATGTGTAACTGTTTTTTATTCTAATGTAATCTTTTTAAGCAATTTTTACGATTTATTTGTTAAACAAAAAGACTTTCAACAATAATTGTGTTTTCAATGAAATTGTTAATAATCATCGAAGTTAATAAAACTAATTATGAAATAAACTTAAAAGAAGTTTCTAGTTACTAAACACAAACATGCATTCAAAGTAACTTGCGCTATATATAAATAAATAAATAAATATATATATATATATATATATATATATATATATATATATATATATATATATATTTAGAAAGTTTTTAAAAGAAAAGCTTTTAAGTTTTTAGATATTGGTTTCCTAGCTGTAAATATTTTCGTTTCAGTTGCGATTCTTACAAACTCGTTATCCTTTAACTAAAAGTTACTTTTTTTTTGTTTTAAATACTAATTAAAATTAAAAAGCCCACTCGCTAAACATTATTAGCGATATTGTAAAGCAGTTCCGCTTCCTCTTCATAAAGTATTTTTTGTTGATTTCTATCTTTTTAGTTGATTTCTATCTAGTTAATTTAATTTCTACAGTAACGCAATAATTTAATTATTTGATTGTTCATCTTACTAAGAAGAATTGTTTCAAATATGTTAAAATTTTCACGCGAAACATAAAATTGTTATTAAAAAAAATTAACTTTTTTATTTATAAAATAATTTAGCTTAATTAAAACTAAAGCTTGCATTAGTTTTATTAAAAACTTGTTAGACTTTTCGGGGCCGGGGGCTTCTTTTATATTGGAGGCCTTTTTATGTGCCACACAGTAAAAATGACTAAAAAAAAAGTCTTCTTGACTATTTTGGGGCCCCTAACATTGCAGGGCCCGGGACTATAGCCCCCTTTAACCCCAATCCTCCTTAGTCAGCACTGAAAATAAGACACGAGTATATAAATAAAAATTATATAAAACTCTTTAATAAATAAAAGAACATTTGTTTCCTTATTAAGCAATCGTAAGATGTTATTTTATATAAAAAAATGTCGCTTAATTTTATAAAATAATTATAAAAGAGCGATGTTTCGAAAATATTTGTTCTAAACATTATTTATTTTGCTTTAAGTTTTTTCGCGTTAAAATTTAATTTCTAAATTTTTTTTTGGTAATTGTCACTCATCAGTCCAATTAATCTTTTTTGCGCTTTCTTTTTGTTTTTTGAAACGTTTTCAAAACAACTAAAAAATCTGGCCAGCTTTTTGTAACTAAATATTATTCCCGTGGTCAGTTATCGAGAGTGATCGCTCCCGCTTTCTGACCAAGCCTGGATTACCAGTATCTGCAGATTATCTAGTAGGGAATATTTTTTTTACTGAGTTACTAGTAATGAAAACATTCTGTAATTTTGCAATTTCTAATAAATAAAAATTAGTTAAAAGTAAAATGCCAAAAAAAAATCTGATTGGCTTACAAATCATGAAATACTTGTTTATTCAATAAAAAAGGACGAGTTAATGCAAACAAAATTGAAATTGATCACAAGCTAATAAAAATTTCTAAAGATTCTTATCATATTGAAGTATTTGAATATATATATATATATATATATATATATATATATATATATATATATATATATATATATATATATATATATATATATATATATACAGGTTTATAAATATGTTTAATATAATAAAAAATAAGAATGATACCATTAACTCCAGTTTTTTTGACAACCTCGCAAACATCTTCTTTATTTTTTATATCACCATTTGCCACCACAGGTATTTGTAAACTGTCTTTAATCTAAATATACTTTAGGATATTAAAAATAAGCTAATGAAGTATACAGTATAAAAAATAAGGTCAAGTGTCTTAGAAAAAAAAAGGAAATAAACAATAGTTTTAAGAAAAAATAATAGTATTACTAAACATTAATAATGCTTCAATATGGTCTTGAGCAGTGCTCAAAGTGGAGAAAATAAGGTAACGGGATGGTCTTTGTTAAATTAAAAATACCATCCCGTCTAATCATTGTTATATATAGAGATTTATAAAAAAGTGGCGGGGTGGTTTATACTTTAAAAAAGTGACAGGATTACATCCTGCTGCATCCCGCCCCACTTTGAGCACTGGTCTTGAGAATTGATTTTTAAAAACTCCTATATACAACTGTTTTTATTTTTACTCTCACAGTGATTTTGTTTAAAAAAAATCACAAGCTCTATGAAAAATTATATTCCATGATTATGCGAATTGTGGAATACAACTTTTTATTTACAACTGTGATGTAAGGATTAAAAATGAAATTTTTTAAAAGATTTTAAAAGAATTGTAATAACAGGCCTTTGTCTAATTGCATCTAGCACACAACCTTAAAGTTACTTTGATAAATAAATCAGCAGTAAAACAGGAAGATTGAAGTTTGTAATATTTGTAATAACCCAAACCCTAACTCTAACCCTGAAGTTGTTAGACTCAAAGAGAGTTTTTTTGTTAATTTTGAAATTTGTTAAATTTGTTAATTAAAAACACAATCTTAAACAATAGAATAAAGACTGGATTTGAAGCTTAAGTATTCTTACTATTATTATAAAGAGTGACTTGAAAGTTGAAGTTTTACTTATTATTCATGTTTTTGTAAGAGGATGTGAGGAAATTAAACTAAAACAAATTTCATACAACAAGCTTATTCTATTGCAAACAATGTCCATGCAAATCAATACTGTATTTCTGATAACTGCATGTAAATTGTACATTATGCAATCAAGTTATGATAGAGCTATTAAATACAATATTTCTCAGAAAACTATGTTTAAAATAGGTTGCTTTACCAATATAAAATTTGCAAACAATTTATAAACATATGCCATTATGATCACCAAAGCGCTTGATCCTTCTTGATCCTTCTTTGTAACAAGTCATGGCAAATCATTGACTTGTTTATGATGGTATTAGTGGTTCTCAGAGAGTTCAAGTCTCAACAGAATAAAAAAACATACTCAAGGCAACATTTTCTTTGTTTTTATTTTTTAGATTACTAAAGAAGTGATTAAAGAAGAAGTGAAGTAAAGGAGTGATTTGGATGTCTAACAACTGATTAACCTGGTTTTTTGAGGGGATTGGAAAAGTGTGGTCATTAAATTCAAGAGATATAAACTTGAGGATAAGTTTTAACAAATAGTTATCTATTATCCTTGGGATAGGTAATAAGATCAGACCCATGTATCAGAAATAAAATGTTAGACTTAATGAAAGATTTTCCAAAAGTCTGTAGAACCTAGCTTACGCGAAAAAAGATAAAAGTTATTAGAATTAAAAAAAGCAGCAGGACAAAAAAGTGAAAGCCATGGAGTAGAGGCTTTACTTAAAACCATCAAGAAGGAATAAATTGCCTTCTTGAATCCAAGAGATTATATAGGAGGCAAAATTATCAGAGACAACATCAGCCTAAGGACTACACAAAGAAAACCAAGAAAAAAGAGTCAACTTTAAAGAATTCCTCAAGTTGGGATCACCCAGTCAGCAAGGGATCTTGAAGAAAAATTGTGCTCATATCTTAAATTACACTTTCCGAAACAAAATATTATTGAAGTAATAACATAAATTTTCACAAAAGAAAATCCAGGATCATATCCTTTAGGAATTACAAAATATTTTGGCATCGGTACAAAAGGTACAAATTTTTATCACTATTGAACTAATTTTATATAAATTCAATCATGTGCATAATATACTTATCATGTGTTAAAACCATGTGCATAATAAGTTTATCATGTAAAAAATCATGTTTAAATATATTTAAAAATAGTGTTACGCTGCCTTTTTATTGAAATCAACTTATATATATATATATATATATATATATATATATATATATATATATATATATATATATATATATATATATACATATATATATATATATATATATATATATATATATATATATATATATATATATATATATATATATATATATATATATATATATATATATATATATATATATATATATATATAACTATATATATAACTATATATATATATACATATATATATATATATATATATATATATATATATATATATATATATATATATATATATATAACTACTGTTTTAATAGCATCATAGTTGACTGGTTCATTTCTTTGTGAAGGCAATCTACCATGAACAGTAATCCATGACACTCCTGCATGCTCAGCTTTCTGACACAAATCCACTGTTTTTCTAAAAATTACATTTTAGTAAATAACTCATGTTTTGTTTTAAGCTCAAAAAACAAAACTTTAAAATAAAATATATTTTATACCCTTAAATCTATATAAATAAAGAAGATTAGTAATAAAAATATATATTAAAAAGAAATTAGCAACAGGACACTGAAGAATACAAACAAAACAACACAAAAACTGAATCTAATACCATAAACAAAGAAAGAAATAAAACAACATTAAAAAATTAATAAAATCAATTTTATAACCACCTGATATCAGAATGTATTCTAATTTTAATTTCACATGAAAAATCTTGAGGAAGTCGTTGTCTTGTTTGCTTTATCATATCATTTATAAGTTCTGGTTTTGATATGAGTTGAGCTCCATAACCTTCAGCCATTGCCCATCTAAATAAATAAAAAATAGTGCACATTTTTTACCAGATTTATTGAGATTTATACTAATATTAACAACAAAAATACACCTTTGTGGGCATCCACAATTCAATCCAACACCATCAGCATAGCTAAAATGATCATACTATATATATACATATATATATATATATATATATATATATATATATATATATGTATATATATATATATATATGTATATATATATATATATATATATATATATATATATATATATATATATATATATATATATATATATATATATATATATATATATATATATATATATAAACACACATTATTTATTAGTGGCATTTCAGGAAAAAAAATTTAAACATGTACACATGATATAGAAATTAGGGCAAAGGTATAAATAATGGCTCACAAAACTTGTGAAAAGTTAGATGTAAGTTAACAAAGCATATTAATTAATAGTGTTAAAAGAACAACAACAAAAATTCGAAGGTGAGATGATGAAAGTTACTATTAGTCATGAATAGTTAACTGCCAATTGTCAAAGTTAAATTGTCAATGTATGTGACTGAGATGCATAAAAAGTACCAGAGGTGGAGTAGAAGTTATAGTTGAAATAGTATGCTATCTGTTTTATTATAAAGATAAATATATATTCAAAATAAGTCTGTTGTATCGATGTCTTATAAATACTTATGTATAAATGGATGTCTCATAGCACAATATAAAAACAAGAGGAATCCAGTTTTCATCTAGACTGGTATCCCATAAAAAGATCCACTCTAAGACTTTCCTAAGAGCATCCCACCAAGACAATTGCCACAGACCTCCACATAAACACTAAGACCATAAAACACAAGATGGTGTTCAGTATAACATTTAAATCATTATAAATGGTTGATTAGTCAAATAACAATAAGAACAATGGCTGGTCACAGTATGTATGAGTAATACCAGTAACAGCATAACAATAACACAACAATGATAAATACATACCAACTGATAATGAAAATCTTATAAAATATATCAATATATGTAAACACAAACAGGGTACAGATATGTAACAAAAATATATTTTTTGTAATTTGTAAAAATACCTAAGTATTTTGGTGGAACTGCTAACAAATAATAAAGGTTTAAAAGTGATCACCATTACTATTTATGATTATGAATAATTAAGACAGTAAAACTCCATATTTCTGTATGTAACCTAATTTTGGATGGTTTTAATAAAAAGTTTCATCAATTACTTATTATATCAATTTATCAACTTTTTTTTAATAAACATCTAAAGTCAAATGGAACAAAATAATATATATATATATATATATATATATATATATATATATATATATATATATATATATATATATATATATATATATATTTTTTAGATTATTCACCTACCCAAGGCCCGAGGGGGGCCACTACAGTCCAGGAGGCTACTCATTTTTTTGTGTTTTTTTTTTGTTTCTTTTGTTTTAAGTTGTTATTCCTGGTGCAACCCTCTCTCAACTCTTAAACATTGAAACACAAACCTTGCCGAGCAAGGCCGCTGCGCGGAGAAACTAAGTTGATATATATATATATATATATATATATATATATATATATATATATATATATATATATATATATATATATATATATATATATATATATATATATAATATTGCAATCATAAAAAATTTCAATTCAAACTCTATTATAACTAAACTAACAAAAAAAATAGGAAAAAAATAACTTAGAATAAAAATAACTTAGCATGGAAAAAATCAAAAAAAAATAATTAGATATTCATTTGTATCGATTGAAAAAAATAAAAAATAAACTAGCAAAAAAAGATTAGACACTTAAATCCAGATACAGGTATCACCTGGTTTGTACTAGAAACCATCAACATCATGTGCTGTGTTCTCAGATTCCACTGAATTATCAAGCAAGTCATCCAGTGAAAAAGATTGGGACTATAATACTGTCGAATGAAGGACGAGTAAACGTAAGCACCATTCTACTAAAAGTGCAGTCAACTTGGTAACAAAGACAAACTTATAAACGAAAAAAGGATCTAAAGTTATGGATATTTAAAAAAAAGATGGTTACACAGTTCCAATGTCTTTTCAATCTAATGTGTACAAAGCTTTATATAAAGAGGCAGAAATTTTATCCAAACATTTTAAATATTGCCTTTGTAATTATTAGTGGTGTTTGCATTTTGATGGTAAACATCTGGAAGGAGAAAAAGAATTTGTTGCCTTTAAGAACTCTACGCATGAAACTCGACTTGCTATTCTCTCACTAAAAAATGGAAAAGCTGACACAATATATGGTGGACCAAGATTACAGTCGTATCCAAAAGTCTTAAAGTGTCTTGATAAATATTGGAAGCAGGAAGATTCTGCCATAACTAGCATAGAAAGAAACAATCATTGTGTGGAGAGAGCTATTCATGTGATGCAAGACTTTTTTTCTATGTGTAAAACTGGTACTAAACTGACCAACCAATTTCTACTTTTTAATAATGATCAACTTATTTGTATTAATTGATTACATTGTTGCATAACAAAAACGTTGTATTTAGTATTATTGTTATAATTATTATTTAATAGACCTACTTGACAGGGCCGTACCAAACAACGAAGACATGTGGGGAAGGGTGCAAGCGGAAAAAGCTAGTTTTACCAATAAAGGGCTCTTTTTTTTAGAAGTCAAATTTTAGTTTTACTCGACAAAGTCCCAAGTCTACCAACTTATCGACATAAACCTAAAGAGTATAGTACATTTAGGGGGGAGGGGGCAAACCCCCACACCCCTTCCCATGTTGGTATTACCCTGCTAGCCAAACTCTATAGCATCAAAGGGAATAACACTAATATTATGAAATATTATGTGCAAATTCAATTTATCTGTACTTTGAAGTCGTAAAAGTAAGTAGTGTTTGCTTCAATGCTAGCATTTTTTTGAAAATTTTTATTTGCACCAGTGGGGGAACTTTATTTCGATTTGGAAAAAAGTGCTAATATTTTATGTTAATGCAAGTAAAAGTTCATCTTTTGCCGCTATGCCATTTCTGATAAATGAAATTTGCATTTTAGTCATACAGGGGTAATATATATATATATATATATATATATATATATATATATATATATATATATATATATATTTTATATATATATATATATACATTAGGGGTACAGGGGTAATAAATAAATATATATATATATATATATATATATATATATATATATATATATATATATATATATATATATATATATATATATATACAGTATCGGACATATATACTGTATATATATATATATATATATATATATATATATATATATATATATATATATATATATATATATACAGTATTGGGCATATATACTGTATATATATATACATATATATATATATATATATATATATATATATATATATATATATATATATATATATATATATATATATATATATATATATACAGTATCGGACAAAACGAGTGCAACCAAATAATGCTAATTTAGTTTCTTTATATAAAAGTGCTGCATTTTTTCAATTTAGAGAAATAACTATGTAACTGTTTAGAGACAAAGTTCTTCAAGTTTTATGTATCACAAAGTTCATTATTTGTACACGAAAATTAATAAATTAATCAAAAGTATTAAAAAAAGTTGATTTCCTTCTGGACAAAACAAGTGCAACTCGACAAAATGTTGACCAAGCTGTATTTCGCTATCAATATTTCGTGGCGAATCCTTTGTTGTCAATCACAGCCTTGCATCTTCGAGGCATAGATTCGATCAGGTGATCAATGAAACTTTGTGAAATCGCTGCCCAGGCCTTTTGGATTTGTTCAAACAGTTGATCCTTATTACAAACACCTTCACCATTAATTCTGCGGTTGACGATCTCCCACAGGTTCTCGATAGGGTTGAGATCCGGAGATTGAGGCGGCCAATCCATCACCGATAGGTGGTTGTCTTGAAACCACTGCTTGACTACTTTTGCAGTGTGTTTCGGATCGTTGTCTTGCTGAAAAACCCATTTTATTGTCATATTCCATTCAGCATGAGGTAACATAACATCTTTCAGGATATTTTTATACATGAAACAGTCCATTATTCCATCGTTTCGATGCATTGGACTTAGACCGTTAGCAGAAAAACACCCCCAGACCATTACATTGCCTCCACTATGCTTCACAGTCTTATGGCAGTAACGTAAATCGAGGCGTTTTCCGGCCGGTCAACGTACACAGCAAATGCCATGGCTCCCAATGATGTTGAACTTCGATTCATCACTGAACAAGACAGTTCGCAATTTCTGCACATTCCAGTCAATATGAGATGTAGCAAACAGGAGTTTTTTCTTCTGGTTTTTTAGTAAAATCAGCGGTTTCTTTGCAAGCCGTCGAGAAAACAATCCGGCTTCAACAGCACGTCGTCTGATTGTTCGGTCCGATACAGGCAGCTCTAATTGCTTTTGTATCTCAACTGATGATATGCAGGGATCCTTCTTGACGGATCTGACGATCATAGAATCCTCTCTAGAAGTGGTGGAACGCAGTCTTCCACCTTTGTTATCTGCTGCCAACTTCCCCGGAATTTTGGAACATAGTCTTGATACGGTTCATTTTTTCACGCGATATTTATCACAAATACTTTTTTGTGACATTCCACTTACGTAATCGCCAATAATTTTCTTTCTTAGTTCCAATCCAAGACTGTCGGGAAACATTTTTGCACTTGAAGTCATAAAAATAATAAAAACAAATAATCACGCTTCTTAAGGCTTACCATGTTAAATTTACCTTGTGATGATACAATAATGCTCTGTGGAACACAACGTCTTGGTTGGATGTGGACTGTATTGATGTAATGAAACACTTGTTGTATTTCACTTCTTGTATTGATGTTCTTTAATAAAACACTGTGATAAAACTCACTTCGATAAACTGTCTTGATAATACTGACAGATTGACTTTTATATACTGACTGAATTACATGTCGATTTACATGTCTCTTATATAGTAAAATGAACCTGTGTGAACCTGTTCTGAAAGATTCTAGATGCTTCTTTTCGATGCTTCTGGAAGCTTCTGGATGCGTCTGGATGCTTCTGAATGTTTCTGGATACTTCTGGATGCTACTGGATGCTTCCAGATGCTTCTTCTGGAAACTTCTGGAAGCTTCTGGATACTTCCTTTAATTATTAAAAAACTTCCGTGACGTTGACACGGACCAGACTTAAGAAAATGAAACAAACCAAAAAAGTTGCACTTGTTTTGTCCGCTGCAAAATGGCACTTGTCAACGAAATTCTGCCTGTGTGCTGTCACCTGTCAGCTGATTGCTCATGTCATGGCATGCTATGACTCCAGACTCCTGAACTGTTTGCTGTGGTAGTATAGTTTGTTTCGTTTTTAAGACATGTAAAATTAGGAACACTTTTTAGCATTGTTCGATGTTGGTTGCAAATGTTTTGTCCAATACTGTGTATATATATATATATATATATATATATATATATATATATATATATATATATATATATATATATATATATATATATATATATATGTATATATATATTTCTTTACTGTTAGTGATGGTCATGAGTAACCAAACTCTGTGTGCTTAGATGTGTCAACAAATAATATACAAGCTGAAATGGAATTTTTCATTTTATAAATAATTACTATGTTGTCTGTGATTATTTAGTTTAAAAACACCTGCATAGCATTAGGGTTAACAGGCCCGTGTCATTTAAATATAAATGTTTGAAGTTATGAATATCTCTTGGTTATACACTGGTACAATAGTGTTTTAACAGTACTCAGTCTAGATAAAAATCTATTGCATAAGAAGTGAAAAAACTAATCTAGCTAGGTGTAAGACATGGAATGATGTTGTAATCTAACCATAACATAGCAGTGTCTGCTATGATATGGTTAGATTACTTTTTTATAGTAGTTAGTGAAATGTCTTTAATAATCTGATAAAGTGTACAGTAAAAAATAATAGTAACTATATTCAAGTAAAAAATATATGGTACTTATAGTAAAGGTCTCACCTTAATCTATCAAAATATGAGTATTTTAAATTCTTTTCTTGGATGGCTTACTCCAAGGGGCGTCCACTCTATCTGGGTGCTGGGATAGTCTGTTGACAAAATATCCTCATATATTGTTCTCAAAGACTTCTAATTAGTAATTATTTATACATCATAATGAAAAAAAATAGTATTTGAGATGTGAAATACTGTAAGAGTTGAGATGTAAGAGTATACACAATTTTGACACATAAATACAAAGATAAATACATTTTATTAGAGATATGTAAATTTATGCATATGTATATTAGGGTAATACTATTTTTTATTTTTTCATGAAACCTTTACCATAACATGAATAAATGTATTCTACGAACAGTTTAATAAAAAATAATTAAATAATTTAAAATTTTATTAGGTCTAAAAAAAAAGTTACTTAATAGAAATAAGAAAAAAATACTTAAGTATAATTATCACTTAAGTATAATGATCCTTTATTAGAAATATTTATATTGTTTTTAAATTAGATGAAGTTAATAGTTACTATATTATAAATTTAGCTTAACTATCATCGTTAGAGTAGAAAAAAAAATTCTTTTATTTAATTTTCTTATTTAGTTATAAATATATATCCAAAAATATGTCCCACATAAGTGCTAATGGAACCCCCCAAAAAAAAGCAGACAACTCTAGACCACCATGTTTAAAAGAATCAAGGGAGCTTCTAGTTACAGGAGCTCCATATGGATTACAAACAAAAGCTTAGCTGATTTCAAGACTGTTCCAGATAGGGTTAGGACTATTGTAATTGTAATTGTAAAAATTAAATACAATTACACATTACAATACAATAATATTGTATTGTAATTACAATAATATTGTATTGTATTACAATACAATAATATTGTATTGTAATTACAATAATATTGTATTGTATTACAATACAATAATATTGTATTGTAATTACAATAATATTGTATTGTATTACAATACAATAATATTGTATTGTAATTACAATAATATTGTATTGTATTACAATACAATAATATTGTATTGTAATATTACAGAAACAATAAAAAAATTTTATTTTGGTATTGTATTGCTGTGATGAAAAGCCATTACAATAAGTATTGTATTGTTTTTTTTCTAACAATACAATAAAATTCGAGAACTATTGTATTGTATTGTTTTAATGAAATAAAATTACAATAACTATTGTATTGTATTGATATAAACAATTACAATAACTATTGTAGTGTATTACTTTACATTAAAGTAGAAAAGCTAACGTATTTTAACGTATTTATATTCATTTCTGACAAACTTACTATTATTTTTGCTATTTTTATTTTATATATATTGCAAATTTTATTTTTTACATATTTAGATTTCGCATCACCTATCTTGTTATGTATTTCTAAGCTCTAAATGGCCGCAAAATATTGCCTGTCTGATGATAGCCTTACTATTATGAAAAATAACATTCATAAATTATTTTATTCAGCCCTTTTATTTTTTCCTCTTGATTTTAATGCTGCAAAGGAACTTAAAATATATATGAAAACTAAGTACAGTAACACAAACAGTTAAACATAATAATTCTTCTTAAATAAAAAATGTTAATGTCTTTTATTACAATAACAATATATTGTTATTGTATTACAAAGACGAATTACAATACAATATTTATTGTTATTGTAGTGGGTCATTACAATACTTTTTTTCTTCAGATATTGTTATTGCTTTATTAAGATGAATTGCAATACAATATTTATTGTTATTGTTTTACAGAGTTACAATAGTTGTAAATCACAAGTATTGTTATTGTTTCTAAATTAAGTTAATACAATAACAGTAACTATTGTTACTGTTATTGTTTTCATTACAATTACAATAGTCCTAACCCTAGTTCCAGAAGTTCGGAACATTCTTGGCTACTATCACCATTTAGTTGACACACCCTGCATCACCATAAAAGTTTTTTATACAAATAATAGTGATAGATTTAGAGCAGCTCGGGAATATAAAGTTTAACTTATTGTCAGTAACCAGAGCTGGTATCACAAAAAAATTAAATAAACTTGTGGTTGAACATAAAACAGGTTTGAAGAGAAAGTCAACTAAGGATTTTTTTATGCCACTTAGTATTCTTGACAAAAAAAGAAAAACGAAGAGCGAAGAACAAATATTTTATATTCATCAAATGGCTAATAAAAAGAACTGCGTATCTACCAGTCAAAAAATTGCTGAGCATCCTGCTAATAGGCAATTGATACTAAAAAACCTGGATTTTGATTATCTCAAAAGTGAGTAATAATTCTTCTCAAAATAAAAATTACATTTTTTTTAAATATATTTACTCTGTTTTTAATTTAAGGCGAAGTAAGTTGCTGTGATGTGCGCAGAGGCTGGAATCTCTAACCACAAAGGAGTTATAGTAGCTTGTTCATTAAGTTATTTCCATGATGATACTCCCACTCCACATCAATCTGCTACTTTTAGAGCTGGTAAAAGTTTGGAAGTCATATCTTTTTTTAAACTTAAGACAGCTTTGTCAATGTTTACATCTTTTATCTTACATTTTGACAACAGATATTTTTGAACAACTTCTAACTCCTTTCTCTTCCCCACTTTAGGAGTGGATGGGGAGGAATTGTAAAAATTGACCAATTAGCACATATTACACAATATATATATATATATATATATATATATATATATATATATATATATATATATATATATATATATATATATATATATATATATATATATATACACACACACACACATATATATATATATATATATATATATATATATATATATATATATATATATATATATATATATGAAAATACCTGAAGAAAATCAATTCAAAAAACAAAAGCATTTGCCAATATAATAATTACAACAGCATTTTAACACATTGTCCTGAGAACTATATCTCACTCCAGATATATTGCAAACAGCAATATATCTGAACCCAATACCATGAATTCTAATAGTTATTTTATGCTAAATAAAGTTTTATAAGGATGCATGACTGGAAAAGGTTTTTTTTATTAGTGACAAAAAAAGCTGACAGTTTTTGTACTATATTTCTTATTTTTTATATATCAAATTTAAATTTTTTTTTTCATATTTTTTATTTATTTTAACTTTGTTTAAATGCTAAAACCATTTAATTACGATTACTAGTAGCAAACTTATCAATGTTTTTTTTTTAATCTATTACCAACTCTGTACAAATATTCATCAAAGCTAAACCATTTCGGTGGTGGTCCTGTACCATGGTGCTTCATATAATTTTTCAGGCGCCAAAGTGAATAAAATGTGCACTCACAATCACATGAAGTAAATGGAAAGATAGCAAGTAAATTTTTAATATTTTCATAAGCATGAAAATTAATCACTTTTAACAACTCAGTAATATTAAAATGAACATCACCTTTTAAATTTAACCATTAGATCTTGCATAAATGAAGCTCACAGGTAAATCATGGAAATTAAGTAAATCTGTTCCATAAAAATCACTAAAAGATATGATGAAGTCCTTCTAGTGTCACAAAATTAAACTTCTGAAATCATTTTTGAAAAAGTCAACTTTTTCCACCCAACTTTTTCTCCAAAAACGTTTAAACTGTTTTTTTAACAGCCAACGGAACAGTATTTTTAATATGCTCCTCTAACATTTGTTGCCTGGTAGGTAAAAGTTTAAAAAGTATAATATCTCATTAATGTGTGCCAAAAGATACTTGGCATATTGCACTTTGTATGAGGCACAAATAACTAAATTAAGTCAATGACTGTTGCAATGAGCATATGAAGCTTTTTCGTTCAGATTTAAAATACAAGAGGAAAAACCTTTAGTGTAACCATCGATTGCTCCAGCACCATCATATCAATGACCTCTGTAAATATAAGATAATCCTTAACTAATAACACCATATGTGCCATCTAAAAAACTGATAAATTCTCTTATTGAACTTTGAATCAACAAAGCATAATATAATTTAAAAAAAAAGCAATATAATTAATATAAATTAAATAGTTGTTCTTTACTTAAACTGTCATAGGCTTCATCAGCAAAAAAAGAGAATGTTTGAAATTTAAAAAGATTTTTATTATTGCATAATAACTTCTCCAAAACAATTTATTACTTAATGATGGGGTGTCTAAGATATGTAAGAAGCATTTTTTTTTTTGATAATATCTAATTTGATATTAAAGAATTTTAACAGCAGCTTCAACACGAAAATGTTGCAAACACTTGTTTTTTTAAGAAAACTAAATACTTTACAAGAGTTGTATCTTTACAAGAAATTATATTTTTTTGTAATATATCTTTCAAATAGATAAATTTTGTTTTTTCATTTTGTAGCATGATGTTTTCAACTATATGATTAAGTGACATTTTAGACTAACACTTTTAACATCTAACATAACATAAGCAGCATTTTAAATATCATAATAAACCTCAAATATTTATGGTGTAAGTGTTGCAGGATGTCCAACAGTGTTTTTTTATAAAGAAAATCAAATACTTACTAACTAAATATCGAAAACTAAACTAAATAAAAAGATAAATCATAGAAAAAAAATAATATTTGGGATGTCCGTTGGTGTATTTTGTCATGTATTAACTATTAAAACTTATTCTACCTCCTAATTATCCTAAAACAAAGGATTTTGAATAAGATTTTATTTAGGGTGTACTACTTTGGGAACATCTAAAAATTGTTATAAGTAAAGAAATTTATATCTTGCTTTTTTATTAAAACAAATAAAAATTTGAAAACGTATTTTATCATTCAATAAAATAATATTAGGGAAGTCCATTAATCCTTCTAATTAAATTTATTTATTATTACTTTAACCTCCAGTTAAGATATATATATATTTATATCAACTTGAAAAACCGCTCTAAACAAGAAGGAATTTTTTTTTGTTAGTGTTAATTTAACTTAAATCCGATAATAAAACTTAAATCTAATTTACTTGAAGGTTAAAATTATCTTTATACGCATTGTTAAAATATTATATTTACTTTTTTTTAGATTTAATTTTATTCGAGGGTACCTCTACAGACGTGCTCTTGAGAAAATTTTCTCAACTGAAATGTTTATTCAACAATAAAATGTCTAGCCAATAATAAACTAACTTTTTAAACTTTGTTTTATTATATTTATAGTTTGTACGGTAAAAAAAAACAAAAATATGAAAATAGGATTTTTGTCTTATTTCTATAAACTAAGTTTTTTGACCTAATAAAAATTTAACCATTTTTTATTTAATTGGGTTTTGGACACAATTATTCATGTAGAAAAATATTTCACATATTATTCTAAAAAAAAGTTATTATAGCATCACCCTAATGTATATATGAGTTACCCAGCTTTGCTTGGTATTAAAAAGTACATTTAAAAAAAAAAAAACTAAATTTAATTTTTGTTTGGATACAAATGACTGTCTAGTCAGTGAACTTTTTTAATTTTAACATTGAGATGCATTATTTGGTAATTCAACTGGCTCATTTATAGCAATTATCAAAAGTGTCTATACGGCATCTAAGCAAAAAAAGATCAAGAACAGAAGATTAGAACAGATCATGCGAATAATTAAGTTGATAAATGCTAACTTAACATTGATGTTTTGGGAGCATGTTTTTAAATGAAGCCTAAATTAATTTAATTAATTTAGCCTAAATTAATTTAAGCTTCATTTATATTTAATAATTGTAATTTTTGTTTTGTGGCACAAAATAAAGTAATTTTAGTTATCTTAATTTTGTCATTAAAGAATTTTTTAAATGAGAAAATTTCATAATTTTAGAAACTTTTTTTTTTTGGTGGCTTGAAAATTAAATTTAATGAGCCTGTATCATATCATTTTTATTCACCTCACAGGAACAAAGTTATTAAATCCAAAACAAATAATTTGTTTCGGATTGAGTTCCTAAATAATCATTTTAAAACTATTAATTACATTTAAGATAGTGAACATTAAAAACTTAAATAAATTAATCAAAGTACAAATTGCTTCATAAAAAATCACTGCTTTATCAGCACAATTTTTTTATTGAAGATTATCCTATACTTCAAGTTAAATAACTAAATCAAGTTTTATTTATCTAATATACATTTAAAAACATACATTATACATTTATGCGGTAAAAAACAAACAATATACATTTATGCGGTAGTGGTGTAGTGGTTGAACGCTCGCTTCATATGCTAGAGGTTCCGAGATTCGATCCCCACCATATCCCTGGTAGTACCGCGCTCAACTTGTTACTCCGCGCAGCGGCCTTGTTCATCAATGTTCGTGTTTCGGAGTTATAGAGTTGAGAGAGGGTTATAACCACAATTAAGTAGCCTCCCCGTTTGTAGTGGCCTTCTGGGCCTTGGGGAGGTGAATTAACAAAACAAAAAAAAAATGTTTTCAGCACATAAAAATAATGTAGACAGTGTTGCGATTTCTGAAACTCTAAATCTGAGGGTTAAATCAATAAAAAATAATTAAATTTAATAGATTTAAAAAAAAAAGTCAGTGGAACTAAAACTTTTTTAACTTCGAGTAGTAACTTAAGTAAGTACTTCCAGTAGTAACTTAAGTAAGTACTTCCAGCATTAACTTAAGTAAGTATTTCCAGTAGTAACTTAAGTAAGTACTTCCAGCAGTAACTTAAGTAAGTACTTCCTGTAGTAACTTTGTAGTTTATAAAATAAAATAAATAACAATATAAATAAAATAAAAACTTTATTTGATAAAGACTTGTTACCAAAAAATTATTACGGGTAAATAATTTCAGCTGCTAGAGCAAGGTCTTCAGCATTATTTGCAGCAAATTGAACAATTAAGGGTCTGTCGTCTGTTATGAAAAAGATAAAAATATTACAAAAAAAAAAAATTTATAAAAATAAAGCATAACCAATAACTTTCTATGTACATTAAATGATACAAAAACAAACAAAAAAAATTTAAAAAAATAAATAAAAAATCAAAACATAAACACAGTGCGCTAAGTTGACCGCAAGGTTTTATGTCCACCATTTTTTTTAACTTAATTTTTGTTTTTTGCTACTTAAAAAGATACCTACTGAATTTTTTAAAAACAATTTTGAAAATATCTATCAAGGGATGTCAGAAAAATTTTAATTGTATAGGCACACATTGACCTCTAAAATGGTGGGGTGGATGTGTACTGGAAGAAAATGATTTAACACCATATATTACTATATTACTTTAAAATTATGTTACATTTGCATAATATACAAGATGTTTACTAAACTTATAAATTATTGGCTGAATTCTTTTCAATTCAAAACTTTTGAATTTTTTAACCATCAGGATGATGAAATATATATCAGGATGAGAAATATTTATTTTGTTACGTACATACGCCTTTTTACATGAGCATGAATTGACTTGCATGTTTGTTGGGCAAACCTATGCAGACCACAAGTATGATGGATACAAATAAATAAAATGATTCATTATTATGTGGATTTTCCAGGTTGAAGATAAATTTGTGTCAAAAGTTTTTGAAAGAACTTGAGTCTGGCGAAATGAACTTTTAAATCTATTAAACACTTTAATAACATTTTAATGGAAGTCATATCTAAAGCAAGCATTTACGATTGTCCAATAACCTTTTAAGCAGGGTACTATTGGAATAAATCAGGAAGGGACACTCTGCTCCAACAAGTCTAGTTTCTTCAATAAACACTTGATGTTAGCTCCATCTTAACCAGATCCTAATCACAGTTATATATTTCTTTAAATATTTATAACAAATGTACAGACACACAAATTATGACTCAATTATCTTCAAATGATGAGAATCCCTTACCTTGATATCGATGTATTAAAATTGAAATTCTGAAAAATAAAATCCAAAGTTTTACCTCTAAAAGTTAATCTTCAAATACATTTACACACTCATTAAAAGATGAAGTTTTAGTTTAGGATTTGATGTTGAATTTCAATGTCTGCATCAACATCAAGATAATAAAAACTAAAAACTATTAACATTACTATTATTATTATTACTATTATTCTACTTTATTATTATTTTACTTTAGACTTAAACCAAAATAGCAGAACAGACATTACTAATAGTTAATTTCCAAACAAAAATAAAAAATCTAATTAACATCATCAATCAAACAGACAGAAAAGATGTGTACAATAAAGAAAATATATACATATATAGGTGGTGTGAAAATGATGCTTTGTAAAATGAAAGGTTTTTTATTGTTTTTTTTCTTCCTAATCTTATCTATAATGAGTAATGAAAACAGTAATCTTATCATATTCACACAAAAATCTACCTCTATCCTGTGATAAAACATTTAATTATATATATTTACTTAAATATTTTAAAATAAAACTCAAAATTATATGATTACTTTAATGTTGTATATACCTTTCTTAATTAAAGCAATATTATAAAAGTTAAAATAAAACAAAATACTACAAACATAATCATTTGATTAACCTTACTATATAAACATAAAACAAAACAGTAGCCTTAAATATTTAGTGTAAATATTGAATATTTGAAAGTGTATATTCTGTTTATTATATACTAATTTATTGTATACCTTTAAATTGAGTCTATCAGTTATTATTCTTACATTCATATAAGTATAACAAAAAAAGTAAATGAAATGGAGACAATAACTTCTGAAAACCGCTAGTTTTTCTGAAAACCACTAGTTTATAACACATCGAAAGGAAGAGTACCTTTGTTTGTGGTAAAATCACTATCTCTAGCCTCAATAGATTTTATAAATGAGTCTGCCATTATCATTGGTGTGTAAGCTAGATCACAATTATATCTAAGCAAAAAAAAAAAAGTGATATTCAATATAAATGTACTTTGACAATAAAAAAGACCAAACCTTAAATAATAAAAAAAAATTATACCTTCTTACCAGATGTCTAAAAGGTTGTCTAAAATATATTACAAAAATTGTTTTAAATATTCATAAACATTTTAAACTCATAAAAAATATTAAAAATATATTTTGAATGTTTTTTGATTGTTTATTTTTAATATCAATGAGTAAAAAGATAGCATTTTTTTATTCTCACAAATTTTAAAAGTTAAAAGTTTATAATTTTAAAAGTTATAAAAAAAGTTATGAATGAGTTATAAATGAGTTTAAAAATTGCTCTCCAATAAATTGAAAGATTAAGAGGTGGCCTTTTACCTTTTTCTCTAGAAAACATACGTTTGAAACGAAAAAATTTCTTTAATTAAAAAAAATTGGTTTTTGTTTATAACAAATGTATTTATGGCAAAAATGTTTGATTAATAACAGAGCAAAATATTGAAATAATGATATAGGTAATTAAACTAAATAGTACCATAAGAATCTTTTCAAAAATAATAATTTATAATTAATATCTAATAATAATTATGTCATATAACACATATTTGATAAATGTAATATATAAATTTAATTATATAGAATAAACCAATAAATGATAACTAATATTAAATACTCATAAAATAAGAAATCTGATAAAAAAAACAAATAGTTATAAATTGAAAAATCTTACTTTGAATATCTGACCATTGGTGCACAAATATAAACTAGATCTTTTTCTTCAAACAAATTCATTTTTTTATCTTTTTATATTATTAGTTTTTTTAAAATTAAGCAATTATATTATAATTTTAATAAATTTCATAATAATCAATCTCTAGCTTTTAATCGCAATTTTATTAAATGAAAATGAAATGAGGAATTCATTGTGATAGTAAACTTTTTCAATGTTATCATTAGGGTGTACAACAAATACCATACGTAACATCTTACTTTGAAACATTTTTACTTTTTTGTTGGTATAATGATATTTATTTAATGTTAATACTTTAGAATTAAATAAAGAAAAATCATAATAACTCGAACTAATATCTCATATAAGCCAAAGTTCAACTTTCGCTAACCAAAATTCACAATATTTAAATATTTGTTAAGTTAAACAATTTTCCATGGTCTGCCGGAGGTTCAAGATATCAGGAATTAACTGTAGTTAAATTTGACGGAGAGAAAAATATTGAATACTAATTACATTTAATGAATTTTTTTTAAATGTTTTTATAATTTATATTTGATTTTAAAAAAGTGCTATTTTAATAACTACTTTAATACCTAATTTTAATACTTTAAGTACCTTTTAACATAAAAAAAAAACACACAAAAAAAAATTTGATAGCAAGTTGTTAAATAATCTTTTTTACGATATGAAAAATAGAGCAAATTAACTAATTTTTAAAATTACTTGATTTCAACTTGATTTTTTTAAACCATCACTAATTTTTTTGTTTTAATGAAGTTCTAATTAAATTAACTGTAGGTATAACAAATCAAAAATTTTAAAACATTACAGAAATATTAATAAAATCTATCTTTAGAGTTTTAGGGTTTATATATATCTTTAAACCTCTAACACTAAAATATCTAAAATTTGATTGCTTTCAACCTTTATTTTTATGAAAATATTATTTAGATACTACAAACTTTTCAAGAACATTTTTAAAATTTAAGATAAAGGTTTTAAAACACTGCTTCTGATTTCAAGCCTCTTATTCAAAAACTCAAAAAAATTCAACAAAAAAAAAAAGATTTTGGCTCATTTATTTTTAGATCTATGGCCAACATTATAATTGTCATTACTAGATTACTTTTGCAAAAAATTAATAAAACAAATACAATATCATAAGAACAAACAAACAAAATTTCACGATTTACAGCCTTTATAGAGTTTAATTTGCGAAATTAGGTTAAAAGTTATACAAAAGTGAAAAAAGATGTAAACATATTATTAGCTTATATTATTATTATAGCTTATAGTATTAGCTTAGTAACAGTTAATTTTGGCCACATTACTAAATAATATGAACTTTATTAATAAAATTTTAAACTTTCTTAAAAACCTTGTTTGTGTAAACTTTAAGATATTTATATATGAACTTAACAAAAAAAAAACGCTGATAGAACTAATAATAAAGTGAAGTTTACTTTAAATTAATAAACAAGATATTACTGTGATAGTAATTAATAGCCTATAACTATTTTACAATTTATTAACTATTGATTAATAATCAAAAAAATTATTCACTTAAGAATTAATTTAAACATTTAGATTTCCTAAGAAGGAGATTATAAATGTCAATAAACATAAGTTATACATTTTCACTAGATTGTTTGGTTTTCTTCTCTGGCGGAGATGAGGAAAAGGGTATTGAAATATTAGAGTCCTCATCTTCTTCATCATCTTCAAAGATCATTTCATCTTCTTGATCATTTTTTATTTCTGTTGATAATTTATTTGCCGCTGATGTTACTTTAGAATTTTTTTCCTCTTCAACAAGATTGTTTATTACCTGTTCAACTTGTTGTCGAATAGACTGGATTCCCTCAGAAACTGATTTTAAATTGTGATTTTCAGTTAAGGGAACTTCATATTTAAGAGCTAGTTTTCCAGAATTTGTTATACTGCACGAACACGTGGGAACCACCACATCCATGTTTATGTTATTTGTCTAAGTTTGCACAGTCGCTTATTTGGGTTCCGTTTTCACAACAACAACAAAAAAAGATTTTTTGCTTTGGGCACTCTCGCGAGAGTAACCTTAAGAATTCACTACGCCGAGCTCGGTGTAGCGAATTCTTTTATTTGAAATTAGCATGATTTTATCAGCGTGTTATGTCCAAACAAGAGCTTTAGATTTTATAACTTTTTTTGCTCCAGGTTTTTTAACATTTAAAGAGACTTTATATATATATATATATATATATATATATATATATATATATATATATATATATATATATATATATATATATATATATATATATATATATATATATATATATATATATATATATATATATATATATATATATATATATATATATATATATATATATATTATTTTCAAACCCTTTTTACTACCCCTAATAGTGAATCTAAAAAACACCATTTTGGAGTCTTTAGATCACTTTCGCTCATCGGCGTTAACATGAATTTAGTTAAAACCTTTTAAAAAAGTGCTTAAACCCACTATAGATCCTAGTTCTAATCGGTTCTGGCGTATATAAACTTTATACAGTTGTCAAAATTAGACACTAGATAATCGGTATCGTATAAGTCGATACCGAGAAGAATAGTCTCGTATCGCGTGGTATCACTTATGTCAATACTATCAGTATCGGTTCGATACCACTCGATACCGAGAAGGAAGGTCTCGTATTTTTGGTATCGCTTATGTTCCAATGTCGATACTATCAGTATCACTTCGATACCAAACGATACCGATAATAAAAAGAATCGTAAAGTATCGCATGGTCTCGAATCGAGACTCTCAATAAAACAAAAAATTAAAATGTAACTTATTGAATTTTTTATTAACAAAATACAAGTACAACTGCTTTTTAGAGATTTAGTTATTGTTTTTTAATAATCTACAATACTTTGGCTACCGTCCATTCGTTGTTTTTTTCTTTGCCGTACTCTCGTTGGTATTTTAGGATTTTCTTCTTCATGTCCTATATCACTTTCATTTTCTTGTTCGATTGGCCATTTTTTAATGTAACTTTCAAGAGCGGAATAGTTCTGCATTATAAATATGAGCTTATCTGCCTTGTCACTATCGAGATTGTATCTACGATCAGTGATGACAAGGGCAGAAGCAGAAAATACTCTTTTAGATGATGCAGAGGTTGGTGGAGTTGCCAACCAAGATCTTGCAACACCCGAAAGGATAGGAAGTTCCACTGCATGCTGCTTCCACCATGCTAAAATGTCAGTTTTTCCTGCATTTTTGGATCTTATTGTTTTTTGGTATTTTTCCATTTCAAGTTTAATAGGAGGGTTTTCGTGTATATGATGTGAATTAGTATCTTGCTTATACTTTGCTAAAATAATATTGTACTCATTTTCCTCCCAACCTTGTGCATTATCAGGAACGGAATCGTTACTACCATTGTTATTACTGGAGCTTGAGACAGACAATGAAGAATTCTCAAAGTATTATTTGGTTGTGGGATGGTTTTCAACCAGTTTTTAAATATTTTTATCGTCAACATCAAGAAGATGTGCGCGAAAAAATGGATGAAGGTAATGTCTTAGTGCAAATGCGGGTAATTTACGGCCTTTGTCTGGGAATCTCTTATTTAATTCTGATAACAAATCCTCCAAAAATTTTTCTACTAATTTGTTGTTTGCATGAGTAACGTAATTATTTTTTTCTTTCTCGATGAAGTTGATGAGTGCTGTTACTTTCTACAGTGACATGTCAATTCGGATCTCTGTGTCAGAAGATAAAAAAACTGATAATTCTTTGACAGATTTAAGCACTGGAACAATAGCTTCAAAGAGTAAGAACTGTTCATCTGTAGATACGGTTTTCTTCCAATTATCACCTTCTGTATCGCGTAAGTATATATAGTGGAACCTTCAGTCGAGTCATGACGTGCAACATATCGTAATGGCTGTTCCATCTCGTGGTTACTATGGAGGGTATTTTGAGATAACTCACATCTAACCTAGAACAAGCATTTTTCAACGAAGCACTGAAGGCTGTAGATTTATGAAGTCTGGTAGTAAGTGAGCTGGCTTTAAGAAAAGCATCTTTCATTTCCGGGGTACCCTCAACTGTTCTTTGAAGGGCAGTGTTGAGTTTGTGATCACTGCATGTAACAGAACCTTCTTCTTTAGTTATTAAAGACACACTGTTGTTTAGAGCACATGCCATATTTGATGCCTGATCAATAACACACAGTTTATTGCGTACTTTTTTTAATGATTCAGGGTATGAGATTGTGTTATCAAGTGCTTTTGCAATGTTGATACCAGTGTGTCGCTCTTTGAATAGGCTCACTTCTAATGTAAATTTTTTTAGGGCAAAGTCTGGCGAGATATAATGTAATGTCACGGACATGTATGAATCATTTGCCCTTGATGTTCAGTGGTCGGTGGTTATGGCAACCTGATTAAGATCTATGAGCTCTTTTTCCATAACTTCATGCATTACTACCTTCAGTGTATGGTAAAGCTGAGGGAGTTTATTTTTTGAGAAAGTCGTTGAATGTTTTATTGTGGCATTTGGTAATATTTTGTTCATAAACCTTTTAAAATTTTCAGAATCAGCAAAACTAAACGGCAAGCACTCAGTAGCAATCAAAGTAATGATGTCATGATCAACTACTAATTTACGCCGATCTTGAAGTGGCCACTTTTTTGTAATCGCTTTCTTCGGGAGAGTGAGAGTTTTGAAGGCTACATCTTTTGCGGATCCAGAAGCGCCTGCCTCGATTACGTAAAGTTCTTCATCTACTTGTGATCTCCGCTCGTCTTCTTTTTTTGAAGTTCGATGAATAACTTCGCATGATGTGTTTGAATATGCTTTCGCAAGCCAGTAGTATTTGCTTGCTTTGTTGCAAGCTTATTTCCACAAGTTTTACATAGAGCAGATTCTTCTGAAAATGTAAAATACAGTTAAATAACAAATAAAATGATTTTACTTTTTTATTATTATTTTATTTTTATTAAAAACAACAGAGCCGGTGTCATGAAATAAATTAACCCCCATAATAAATTAACTCCCTTTGCATAAAAAATTACCCGGGGTGTTAATCTATTTTGAAATAGATTAACTCCTCTTGAAATAAATTAACCCCTGTCGGCGAAACAAATTAACTCCCAATAATATTTTAACTCCCATGGAACAACTTATTCGAATTACACATTATATGTATATATATATATAAAGGGGAAGTGGGGGCATAACAGCCCCCGTAACGTTTAGATTAATGGAGTATGAAAATAAAAACGGCATGCGTTTTTTTAACAGTGTATTTCGATAAACACATCATTAAGCTTTAAATTGCTGCAATCAAGAAAAAAATTTATTTTGTGCCCCTATAGAGAGGCACAACCGCACCCTAATATATATATATATATATTATATATATATATATATATATATATATATATATATATATATATATATATATATATATATATATATATATATATATATATATATATATATATATATATATATAGGGAAGTGGGGTCATAACAGTCCCTGTAAGGTTTAGATTAATGAAATATGAAAATAAAAACAACCTGTGTTTTTTTATCAGTGTATTTCAACAACCAACAACAACAACAAAAACAAAAAAGCTTTTAACTTTAGCAATTTAGAAAAAAATGCAACAGTTTTTGAAAATGTTATTAAACAAAAATCACAAAAATCGCTGAGGGTATACTTTGGTGGTACAATTTCTGCAGGTGTATCATTTTTTGTTTCTACAGTCTTGTCAACTGTTTGAGCGCTTTTTCTTTTTTTAGTTTTTATAACCATCTTTTTTGCCAGTTCTGCTTTATATGGTGAACTGGTGAGTATACCTGTTTTGCCCTTTTGGCATCGTTTGCAAGTTTGCTGAGTTTTCTCATTCGAAATACTTACAATTTCTGCAGGTGAAGCAATTGTGAAAGAAGACATAGATGTCGAAGACAAAGTTTCTGATTCAGAGCAAGATGTCAGGGATAATTCTTGCAGTGAAATAGTTTGTGTTTGAGACTTGGTAGTTAGATTTGGTGTTGCTGAATCCATCTCAGGAAATGACCTGTTAGTTATTTCTGAAGGCTCAAACATCCAATCATCAAAAACTTCAGGATTAAGTGGACATATTCCAGTCTTTCTAAAACGATTCACAGCTGTCAACATGTTTGTAGATTTCATATAAGCTATTCCAAATAGTTCTGGAATCTGATATTTGGTCACAAATCTAGGATAATGTGTATGCAGCCAAATACAAACTTCATTCGAATAGTTGCTACTAAATGGTGCCGTGAAGGAGACATCGAGCGGCTGCAGACGGTGTGAACAATGTGGTGAAAAGCAAATAACAGTAACATAATTTTTACGTGCTTTCATTATGAACTCCATATTTTTTGTATGTGTTGCATGACCATCTAATAATAGCAGTACAGGCCATTTTTTGGATGGCATTACAAAGGACAGAAAATGGTCAAACCACTTCAAAAATATATCTGCTTGCATCCAACCACTAGGGTGATATGATGCAATAGTATCCAGAGGAGCTTTTTCGATAATATTAACATTCTTGGGAGCTCTAACACGGGGGAAAACAATCAAGGGGGGCACATATATACCAGAGGCACTCATACACATTTCGATTGTTATGATTTTTCCTTGTTCAGCTGATGTTAGAGTTTCAACTTGTTTTTTACCCCTCTTAGCAATTACTTTTGACACTTTTTTTGGTACTGAAGAAATTCCTGTCTCGTCAACATTTTATACATATTATTTGGAGTTACGTTATTTTCATCTATGCTTTTAGTCAATAGTTCAAAAAATTTATTCACAGCAGGTTGGTTAAATCTCATTGCTCTAGCTCCAGAAGTTCCCTCTGGCATACGCAAAGAAATAACAGGATTGTGTTTTAAAAAGCTTTCTGCCCACTGGTAGCCTGGCATTCCTGTTTTTTTTGTTAAAGCTATGTGGCATCTTGTTTTTTCAGCTAGCTGATATGCCAATTCTCTCAAATTTTTCATTGAAACTGGAAGCAAGCAACTCTCGAGAAAAATTAGGTGTTTAGCTAACTCTTGCTCTTGTTCAAGGTTAAGAACTGATTTAAATTTCCCAAGTTTTTTTACTGCACAACTACTTAGTTCTAAATTCCCTTGCTGAAGTCTTTTTATTCTGCATTGCAGTGTCGTTGTTGGGATACAAAACATTAACGATGCCTTCTTATACCCCATTTCCTTCTTCACTACTGATTCAATAGCTGCTTTCATTGAATTTTCTTACCAGGATTGTCGATTAGTTAGATGTTTGTATTTTCTAACCATATTAGGTAACTGTATGCACAAAATAATAACTTTTTCTCTATTAAAGAAAAAATATAATAACAATATATAAATATACAATATGTATCTATATATATATATATATATATATATATATATATATATATATATATATATATATATATATATATATATATATATATGTATATATATATAATATATATACATATATATATATATATATATATATATATATATATATATATATATCTATATATATATATATATATATATATATATATATATATATATATATATATATATATATATATATAGATATAGATATATATATATATATAGATATATAGATACATATTGTATATTTATATATTGTTATTATATTTTTTCTTTAATTGAGAAAAAGTTATTATTTTGTGCATACAGTTACCTAATATGGTTAGAAAATACAAACATCTAACTAATCGACAATCCCGGGAAGAAAATTCAATGAAAGCAGCTATTGAATCAGTAGTGAAGAAGGAAAAGGGGTATAAGAAGGCATCGTTAATGTTTTGTATATATATATATATATATATATATATATATATATATATATATATATATATATATATATAGAGAGAGAGAGAGAGAGAGAGAGAGAGAGAGAGAGAGAGAGAGAGAGAGAGAGAGAGAGAGTATAATATAGATATAAACTCTATAACCTTAGACATTATTATTAGCAAAAGAGAATGGTTCTGAAGTATTAGTATCAAAACAATAGTAATAATAATAGTAGATCAAAACAATAGTAATAGTATTGCACGAACTTCAGTTCGTGCAATATTATTACTATTGTTTTGATATCCTTTTTAAGGGGTCCGCCAAATAACTTTTTTTTTCGAAAATGCTATAAAAAAAACTACTGAATATTTTCTCAAATGTCTTTTTTTATTTGAAAGTACAATCCTTCCGGTTAATAATGGAAAATAATTTCATTCAAATGGCTGCCTCGGCTGGCCATGCAGTAGCCTACACAATCGGTCCAATTTTTAAGCATATTATCGATTGTGTGCAGCTGTATTTCACCGATGGCTTCATGAATATTGTCCTTTAAAGCGTCAATTATCTCTGGCTTGTCGGCGTAACACTTTTCTTTGAGGGCACCCCACAAATAATAGTCCAACGGTGTCAAATCGCAGCTCCGAGGTGGCCAAACGACATCAGCTCTGCGGCTGATAATGCGATCTTCAAAAACAGGGCGCAAAACATCGAGTGTAGCTTCGGCTGTGTGGCACGTAGCGCCGTCCTGTTGAAACCAAATGTTGCCAATATCCTCCTCTTCAATTTTTGTGAACAAAAATTCGGTCAACATGGCCCGATAATGATCGCCATTGACTGTAACGGCCACTACTTGCTCATTTTCGAAGAAAAATGGCCCAATTATGCCTCTGGACCAAAATCCGCACCAAACAGTGACTCGTTTTGGGTGCATCGGCTTTTCAATCGGTGAATTGATGTTGATGGCGCTTCACGCACACTTTCTGCCACAGCAGCAATATTCTCGGGTATGCGTACTGTTTTTGGCTTTTCACGCTTTGGTTTATCGATGAGGATGCCAGTTTCTTTAACTTTTTTCACAAGATAACGAACATACGGAGCTGACGGTGCTTCTCTTCTTCCAAAATCCGTACGCAATTTTCGCACACATTCTGCAACATTACCATGATTTTCAAAGTAATGTTGCAATATTTCCCAGCGTTGTTCAAGCGTATACACAACCATATTCGTTCAGCGGAAGGATAAAACTAATTAAGTGTTACCATTCACGAAATAAGCACTAGTTGAAAAGAAAAAAGTTAGATGACGGACCTGTTATATATAATATAAAGGCTTGTCAAAAATAAACAGTTATAAAGTAATTTTATACAACGCTCACTAAATATTTATATATTATGTATTTAAATATATATAATACTAAATATATTTTAAAAAAAATATTAGAATAGGATACTTACACAATTTTGTAGATATAATTATAAGTTAAATTATTCAAAATGCGTATTAAAGGGAGTTCATTTATTTCAGTGGGGGTTAGAAATACTTGAGCCTCCGGTTTTCGCTATATTTTAAAATAATTTAACTCCGGTCAATTTTTCCGGTCCATTTCGCTATATTTTAAAATAATTTAACTCCCAAGGTTAATTTATTTCGAAATAGATTAACCGGGGAGTTAAAATGTTTTAACCGGGAGTTAAGTTTTTGGGGAGTTAATCTATTTCGCGTCACCGACAATTACCTTTTGAGATAAAGTATAAAAAAATACTTAGTAAGTAGTGCTAAGATGTTGTAAAAGGCATAACGAGTGAAGATTAGTTTTCTTTAATAACTAAAGTATACTTATGTTTAATTGTTTAAAACCAAATTTTAGTTGTTGAATGTTGAACACAGAAAAAAGCGAGATTTACGATACCACGAGAGATTTGATTAAAGTAACTATACCAGATGAGAAATTAAAATATGAATGCGATATTACACAATTAATTAAATTAAAGTAACTGTAGTGACTGTTACGAAATCAATTCCCTTTGAACAATCATTTCTAATAAGCGTTTAGAATAATTATTAACAATTGCATCACAAGCTATTCCCTTTGGAGAATTATATGAAAAACTCTAATTAATGATAGTTACAAAACTAATTCCCTTTGAACAACCATTTCTAATACTCGTTTAGAATAATCATTAACCATTGAATCACAAGCAATTTTCTTTGAAGAATTATATGAAAAACATTCTTTAATGATTGCAAAACTATTCCTACTTCTTACTAAACTATTTTTAGAGATTATATCCGCACAGAAAATTTTCGCTTGAATGGAATAAAAATTCGAAAGAGTTAGAATAACGACATGGAAAATTACTCATTGCAGGGGCTGATCCAGTTTATTGTTATAAGGGGGTAGTCGGACCAAAAAAGATATAAAAAATAAGGTTTGGGTTTTTTCGAAATAAAACAACTGCTTCATTTGATATTTAGAATGATTTTAGAAAGGTTATAATATAGTTAGTAATAGTAAATATATTGAATGGTTATGTAAATTTTTTTATTTTTTGTTATTTCTTTAATTTTATCAATAATATTTTGAAGTTTGACGTTTCTTAGGTAGGGGAAGGGAGTAGTTACCCCGAATACCACCCACCCCCCTCCCTTACTTTTTTGTCCGCCCTTAAACACTGTTTAACATAATTTAATAATTTGTAAAAATTTAATGTAGAAATAAATGTTGAAAAAATCTTTTCTTTCCTTTTAATCACGGTAGAAAAAATTGTAATAAGGATAACAGATAAGATATTAAAATATTGAAGTGGTACCACACAATTAGTTAAATTAAAACAAAGATACCAGATGAGAAATTAAATTTTAAACATGATGTCGTACAACCAGCTTAGAGAACTTTTTTTATAATAAATGAGCCATATATATATTTCATTAATTATACGAATTTACTATTTCAAATTACAAATCGTTTATAAAAATAACATGGAAGTTCTCATGATGACCCGAGTTGCAATACCAAATGATACTATCGGTACCAAACAATACCAACGTAACCGATAACTTTTGATATTAGCATCGATATCGATACCGTAAGGTATCGCACCGAGACCAAACGATACCAACATAACCGATACTTTCGATATCAGTATCGCGTGATCTCGATATTGATACTGTATGGTATCTCAGCGATACCAAACGATACCAGCATAAACGATACTTTCGATACCGTTATGCGTGATCTCGAAGTCGATACTGTAAAGTATCGCATCAAGACCAAACGATACCAAACAGTACCAACATTAAAGGTACTTTCGATACCAGTATCGCGTGATTTCGATACCGATACTGTATGGTATCGCACCGATACCAGACGAGAAATCGAGACTCGAGACCGATTATCTAGTGTCTAGTCAAAATACAATAACTCTATCAATTTTCACAAAAAAATACTAGAATTTCAACCAAGAAAGAGCATATAATTAAGAAAAATTGCCAATAAACAATCAGAACAGATCATATTATTAAACTATGATGTTCATTTTACCTAAAAAGCGTATTTATTTAAAATTTTGATCAAATTTGGACAAGCGATTGTGATTTTTAGAAGGTTTTTTTTAAAAAAAAAAGAATCTTCGGTCAGGGTTTTTTCGCTACAAACATTTATATTTTATGATAACACAAAGTTTATCCTTTTAATTTTTTTCGTCTTTTCATAACTCGTAGACCTGATCATTTAACGGAAATATGTCGGAGTCGACAAAATATCATACAGACTCTAAAATATTTTAAAACTGCTTTAATTACACCGAGCTTGAGGCTCTGGTGGCCTGGCAGAGCCGTGGCTAAGACACACAACACCCCAATTAAAGGGGTAGAGGCAGCAAATTTAGGGTTTTCATTAACAAATTTTTTCACTCGTATTGTCTTGAGGAAAAGTTTTTAAAATTTTATGGCCCTAAATATAGGTTTAGGGGAGGGCCTTTAGCCACAGATCTGCCGCCAGATTTTATGTCGTGTCACTAACATAAAATCTTTTTTATTCAAGAGTATGGGGTAACTTATAACTCAACCTAATTTTGAAATTTAGTAAATTGTAGATTACAGCATTTTTAGTTTTCAACCGACACTTTTTAATTTTTATATTTACACCTAATTAAAACGTGTATTACTAATTTTGCAACCTACTAAACCGTTGCTCTACTGTACTTTTGACCTACTGAATTTACAACCTACTATTTTTTCAATTTTATAACTACGTCTTTCCGGTATGTATTTTGTATATTTTGTTGTTGATTTGATTACGAGCTGAATTTGATCAGCCTTGCCGCATGGTTTTTTTTTTTTTTTTTTTTTTTTTTTATTTTTTTTTCCGATTGAAAATAATTTACACTCGTAATTTATAAAAACAAATATTTACATGACTGGGGCTTGAAGAAGACAAAATTCATCTTATCATTAAGCCCCCCCCCCCCCCCCCCAAAAAAAAAAATGCATATTCATCAAATAAAATGTTTTAACAAAATGCAAAAAATAAAATATATAACGTTTAAAATATTTAGTAATTCAAAGAGTTTTTATATTTAAGAACTGATTAGTAAAATAAGATGATATATAAGTATTAATATTACAAAAAGAATTTACAATAACTTTTTTTAATAAAAATTGAAATTATAAAATTTTACAATATTTTTAGTAATTAGTATTTCAAATAATAAAACTTAAAAAAATCGTTTGTAAATTCAGAACTTATAAGATAAGAAATACATTTACAATAGCAGACTATTGTTTAGAATATTAAATATAATATTAAAGAGTAATTAGTTGGTTAATTTTTGTTTTTGTTTGCTAGTTTAAAAAGCTTTTTAGAAGAACTTTAATTCATTTTCATGTATCATCAGTAATTGCTTAAGTTTTGTTTTAAACTGGTTTAAAGAATAATTAGATTTCAGCTCATTATTTAATATTGTATTCCACAGCTTAGGACCTCGGTTAGCAATTGAGAA
Source organism: Hydra vulgaris (assembly GCF_038396675.1). NCBI lineage: Eukaryota > Metazoa > Cnidaria > Hydrozoa > Anthoathecata > Hydridae > Hydra > Hydra vulgaris. The sequence continues at coordinate 26,231,330 of NC_088933.1, read as the reverse complement.
TTTGGTTGCTGAATAATGTGTTTTGGATTGAATGTAATTGTTTTTTGAAAATCTGGTAGGGTATATGTGGTTTATTTTTTCAAAAAGTGAATTAAATAACATTGGTGATATTTTTTTATCAAGTTTAAACATGAAGATAAGAATATGGTAAAGGTTTAGTTTATATACATTTAGAATATTAAGTTTATTAAATAATGTTTGAGTGTGAGAGAAACGGTCTACGTTTGTAATTATCCTTATAGCCTGTTTTTGTTTACTAAACAGTTTTTTTACTTTTGTTGCGTTTGTGCTGCACCAAGCAACGTTTGCATAATTTAAGTAGCAATGAATTAAAGAAAAATATAAGTTTTTTAAACAAGATAGATTTAAAAACTGCTTGGCTTTATACAAAACACCTATATTTTTTGATATTTTATTTTCAATTAGACCTATGTGGTCCCTCCAGGTTAAATTTTCATCCAGAACCACACCTAAAAATTTTATTGATTGTTCTCTTTTTAATAATGCGTTATCAATAAAAAGATCAGGAAGTTTTAATGGAATATCTTGTTTTTTATGAAGACGATGGAACAAAGTGTATTTGGATTTATTGATGTTCAAAGATAGTTTGTTTGATTTGAACCATTGGGTTAATTTTTCAAGTTCTTTGTTTACTGTTTGAAATAATTTACTGATATCTTTACTAGAATAAAACAAGTTTGTATCATCTGCAAAGTTTGCAATTTTGTATCATCTGCAAGTTTGTATCATCTTCTGGTTGAAGCGCTGTCTTTAGAATCGGGAGGTATAAGATTTGATGATTGCTTTAAATACTGTTTTAAAAAATCTTTTTAAAAAAAAAATGTTGTTGTTTAAAAAAATCAACATTCAAAACACAGATAATCGGTTGAAAATTAATTTATCTCAAATCGGTTGAAAATGAAAATCTATAAAATAGGTCGAAGAATAAACCGGTAAAAACGAAAAAGTAATTAATCGGTTGAAAATAAAAAAGACTATAATTGGTTGAAAATAATTTAGGCCTAAGTAGGTTATCTAAAACTTAGTTCCACTTTTTATTGGATGTTCTTTTTGTAGAACAACTTAGTAGGTTGAGATTTTTGTAGGTCTAACCATTTGACACGTATTTGTCTTGTAATAAAATAAAAGAGTTTTATTAAAATTCGAAAAAAGTGCCGAGTCATAAAAAAAGGGTGAATTTGAGGAAGTCTTTAACCATTTAAGCATTTTAAAAGCTCATCATAAAAACATTTCCACTAGATATAACTTGAAATTTTTTTTTGCCTGCCTCTTAATTGAAGCGTGTGAGGCAGCCTAGACACGGCTCTAGTTGTAACAATTTATCAAACTGCTGAAATGTTTAAAAATTGTTATTTGTGGGCAGCATCTGCTAGCTCTGCTGTTAATTATTTTAAGAAGACTGACATTGTACCACTTAATCAAAATGTTTTTGCAGACAACAATTTTACTTTAGTACTTTTAACTGGTATTCCACAGCAATTGCTGCTAATAAAAACAACGCTAAAAAATGAGATTAAGTAATAACTATTATTCACAACACAGCAGATTCTAGACATTGCTTAAAATTAGGATCGACTCGTTTAACTTCAGGGCCTCAAAAGTAGCATCAGATGTTGATTATGTTCTGACAAAAAATCTTAACATTTTAAAGTCTGTTGTGTCACCACTTATTTCCAATTAAAACCATTATTTTCCTATTAACTGAAAATGTATCTATTCTCAAAGTTACTACTCCACGAAAAAAAGTTTCAGGAGGAAGGTTAACTGCTGTTTTGTTCAAGAATTTATACAAAAATGGAAGATAAACAAAGTACAATAAGCTGTTATAAGCTGAAGCATTGAACAGCTAACAAATCTTTACTACTACAGACAACTGTGACAATAATTTAATAACAAATAAAAATCGAGTTTCATTTAAAAAAATTTTCATTATTAGTTAGGTGAGACGACCCCTAGGATCCATTTTAAGCTAATTACAGAGTGAAATGATTTCTCTTTGTTAAAAGGTTGTTTTTAACGTAAGGCATGCATACACCTTTTTTTATTATTTTATGTATAATTGTAGACCATATATTGAATTTACTGAAAAACCTATCGTTTGTAAACTTGGGTTACGTGCACCAAGTTATATATGTTATAATCTGTTAAAATACTAAAGACCATGTACGGGAATGCATGCTTGATGAACTTCAGTTAAGGCACACAGCAGCAGAAGTCAAACATTTCCTCAAATATTTCTATAGTAAAAGTTTGTTTAAAGCCTCCTAGAAAAAGGTATTAAAAAGATTTGCCGCATAAACTAAACGCTAGTCTAGATTGTGCGGTATATACCAGCATGAATCTCTAGCGTTTTCCTAGCACATTTAACTGGCTTAACCGTTTTGTCACTGAAGACAAGAAGTAGATAATCTACGTAAACCACAACAGAAAGCGCCATAGGCTAGGGCCAGAACAACCGCTAAAACTAAAATTCAACTCGATAATATTTGCTAATGACATAAATCTATTCCTTTAGAACAATGACATCAAACAACTTTATTATGAAATTAATTTTGAATTAAATATGGCAATGAATGATTTAAAGCTAATAAACTCTGACTCAATGTATATAAAATAAAATAGACATTATTCCATAAAATCACAAGTAAAACAATCTTCCTTTAAAATTACCTGAACTCGTTTAAAATAACTCATTTTGTCTTTGAAAAAGTTATTTAACGTATTTTGGATTAATACATTATTATATCTTATATATTATTGCTGAACTTAAAAGTGTCCTTTCGGGCGTGTTTGACATGGTCACTCTTGATAAGGTCTCTTTTGGCAGCCATTGCAACCAAGGTAAAGTTTAAAGAACAAGTTTTATAGCTTTACTTTTACTTAAAAACTGCATTGTGAATTTTTTATAATTTCCTCTTCTAAATATAGGTTAGGCAAAATCTTCCTAATTTTGATCTATAGAGTTTATTTACCTTTTTATAAAGTTTTTTGCATATTAAATAGCGTTAAAACTCATCTCAAACAATACACCTTGGTGGCCGAAGTGGTTACACCTTAGTGGCTAGCTCACAGAGTTTCTGTTACAAAGCGCCGTCGTTCAAATTCTACCAATTTTTTTTTTAAATCTATTTTTATTTTTTCAAATGCAAATTAAAGCACTTTTAAAGTTTTATAGATATTATATACATAACATATATAAAGATATAGTCTGAAACTTAATAATAAAAAAATTTAATAAAAAAAGTCTTACTACTCCAAAAGATGCTGCAGTGGAGGCAATAAAAAAAAAAAGCCTGTAGCTAGAAAAATTTTTAATTTAACAACTAAAAGTCTTCTTTTCGATGTTTATTTTTTGGCTGTAAATATATATGGTCAGATCGAAAAATTTAAAAATATATTGTGTTTAGAGGCGGATTTAAACCCGCAAAACGACATAAGTGACAGTGCATTAAAACGCTGACTTATCGAATTTATGAATGTAGTTGAAAAACAAACCATTTTATAAACTCTTATACCAATTACAATTAATCAACACTTTTCAAGTGGTTCTCTAAAAAAGTGCAGCTTTATTGCATAGCGTCTAATATAACGTAATATAACAATAAACAAATATGTTATATGCATATGTAAAAAATCCACTTGTATAACTTTTGATACAGGATCCTGCGTAATGTTAGAAAACTTTTCTATCAGTTACTAGTCTTTTTTGCTTAAACTGTTTTGTTTTGAATTTTTGTATTTATGTTATTGTAGTTAAAAAAATTGACAAGATTGAAAAATTATGAAACATCCAACTGGAAAACTTGAAAACATCTCATCCAACTGGAAAACTTGAAACTTTGATTTTAGATTTTCCATGACTTTCCCCCTTAGGATAATCTCTGTTTGCTAAGTGTACCTCATCTTCTTAGTTCCACCATTTGTATAGCGTTAGGTACAAACGTCCATAAGTGTAAACGTATACTGAACGCCGGGCGTATACCGAACGATCCTGTATATTATATGTATTATATGAGGAAACTTCTAAAAATTTTTATTATAACAATCAAGTTTTTTTTGCTGTATATACTTTTTTGCTATAAATATATACAGTAAACTAAAAAAAAAATTAAAAATTTGTTACGCTAAGGGGAGATCTTGAACCTCCAAAACAACACTAATGACAGCGCACTAAACTGCTGAGCCGTCGAAGTAATGCGTCTAGGAGCAATATAAACCATTTTATAAAACTTTTATAACCTCTATAGGATAAATAGGATAACCTAAAAATGCAAAAAAAATTTTTTTATAGAATTTAAACATGCTAACGTTACCTATCTATTACACACCATATAAAAAATCTATCCCAAAAATATTTCCCTTTTTTTTTTTTTTTTTTTTTTGTTTTTTTTTAGGTGCCCCAAGAAGTCCTAACGGTCTTGTCACAGAGCACCGCGGAAGTGCATTTAACCAGGAAGTTCACGCCTCCTTCCTTACCGTGATGCGAAAATATGTCCAGAGCTCGTTTCGAACCCGGATCTCCTGCTTATAAAGCAAGCGTTCTAACCACTGCGCCACGGCCGCTAAATATGTTGGGAACAGCTACAAGCAAAAACTGAGTTTTAATTCCAAAAATAAAATTTAATGAAAATGAAATGTATTTCCTTAATAATCAAGTTGAATATGTTTTAAAAAAAACATATTCAACTTGATTATTAAGGAAATACAGTTTTAAATTGTTTTTTGAAACTGTATTTTTTGAAAAAAATATCAAACTGATTTAAAAAAAATCATTATAGTTATTTTCTAACATCTCTTTATTTTATTAAGATAAGATGAGACGATGGCATTTTTTTTCGGACCAGCTTTTTATGTTCTCGAACAATATATTCTGGCATTGATCTTAATTGTGGGATGTATTAACTTGTTCTTGGATAAGACCAATCTTTCTTTTTGTATAATCATTAGTGACATTTAACACACATACAAAGCTGCGAAAGTCTTTAAAAATTGTTCTTGCAAGTCTCCCTCAGTCTAATACCACTCCCTGACAACACTAGTGGTATTGGTAATAATAAACAGAAGCCAACTCTCCTCTGTAATTAAGTGTTCAATTTTAGTAGACTCTGAGATGGATACTTTCCCAGGAGCCTCTTAGCTTAAGTTTTTCTTGTTAGTTATAGGGAATGTAAGTACCTTTTGACAGACATTTTGGTAGTTTTTCTTGTTAGTTATTATTTTTAGTTATTTGGTAGTTTTTCTTGTTAGTTATATATAGTTCTTAAGTTTTTCTTGTTAGTTATAGGGAATGTAAGTACCCTTTGACAGACATTTTGGTAGACCTTTCAGGATCCAGATCATCCAACGACATAGTGACACACTTTTGGGATACCAAGTATAGTTTCAAAGATACTAAGTATGGTTTCTAAGATTATTCAATAAAGCACTACTATCATCGTAATCCCAATTCTGTAGGGCGATTTTAGCAGCTTTTTATGCCTCAAGGTCCTTTACTAATGTTTGGCTTTGCTGATTTTAAAAATATAGGAGCTTGTTCAGCTTTGCTGGTTTTAAAAATATAGGAGCAAAGTATAGGGCAAAAATAAAGTTTGCCTCAAAGACTAGAATCTTTTGATCATTACTCACAAAGTTAATAATAGGAGATGTAATACTCAGAAGTCCCAAGTAGACGCTGTCACTCATAAACCTGGCATTATGGTTAGCACCTGGTTAGTACAAACTAAGCTTTTAAAGCTAGGGTGAATATAGTATATATAATAATTCCTAGGGAAAAAGTTATATAAAATATTATGCTTAAGGGAATAAGCAATGAACTTATTTTACTCGAGATACAAACCATGACAATCACTTCCAATTACCAACTCACTTTCAGAAAAATTCTTAAATATCTTCTCAGCTCATGCTTTACTAATAATTAAGTATTAACTATTCATCCAAGCATGCTTTAAATCTTTGTACATCTGTTTAGAAGGTCCCGCAGTTTGTTCTATAAAAATAGCTTTGATGCCCTATTTAATATGGATCTCTGCAATATGGTGCCAACACAAGAGCCAGAGAACTGCTTGTCCCAAAACTCTGACTAAAGTTACAACTATTATTACGGATTTTACAACCTAAACAGAAATTTATCCTTAAATTTAATAACTTCATTTATTAGCAGTCTAAAACAAATTATTATATTATTACAGTCAAAAAACTAAAATATTAAAACAGTATATTCATTATCATCAGAATGGATTAGTTTGTATCTACCTCTTCTGATTGACTCTCTGCTTATCTTTAGTTTTTTAATATCTCCTTCAAGATAATTTTCAATTCTAGAGATGAACAGAGTTTGATCTCTTATACTGATACCAGCTCTCATACATGTTGGTGTTGTTGCGGCAATCAAACTCTCTCTAGTGATCTCCTTGTTTACGTATAAGGCTGAGGGACCAGATCTGTGTCTTGATTTAGATTTTTCAGATTTATTAGTCAAAGTTGGTTCATTAGTAAAGGCAGGGTAATAATCTTCTTTATAAGGATACAGCTGGACAGGATCTATCAAAGAAGTAGTTTCTTAGTATGAAGAAATTTTATTTCTCTCTTACATGATATGATATAAAAATGGGCAGAGAGAGGATAGTTAATTAAAAAATATTGACCCGGATATATTTTTAAAAGATAATAAATAACATTATTTCTAAGACTAATTTTCTACTTTTTCAAAAGGTGTTTTATCTTCTTCACTGATATAATCCTGATCCTTATTTTCTATTCTTCCTGGATCATTAAGAGTCAAACAATCTGTTTCAACTTTCTTCCTCAGCTCTTCATGCTTAGTGTATCTGTCAATTTTCCACTGGATCTAAATATTTCAAAACTTTTGAAATTTAATATATAAAAATTTAAAAAATCCTTATAATTTTAAGCTTAATAAAATGTTTCTTACCCTGGCCTCTAACTCTTCAGCAACGCAAGCTCTGATAAACATTTTTTTTTGACCTTAAAGAAAGTCAAGGCCTTTATTTATTGTTATGATACTGTCTCTTGGCATAGAAGTATCATAACAGAGGATAGAGTATCATAACGGTTAAGAACTGATGTTTCCTGATAATGATGGATAAATAAACAGCCAATCAGTCATTATCAGGAACTTTTCTTGTTGTTTTTGAGATGAATTCGGATTCATTTTAAAGTGTTTTCTTTATAGTTACAAACAGCTTTATATTGCTTGTAAATTTCCAGAAACTTGTTTAATATGCTATCTTCTGAAATAACATAGTTCTGAAAACCACAAGAGGCCTAAATATTTACGATACTCTATAGCAAACAGATTTCTTCTACCACACTAATGCAAGGTCTACTAGTTTCTTTGCATTTCATATTTCCAGAAGATGTTTTTTGAAAACAAACAAAGTTAGTCTTAGTTGGCCTGTATCTTTTACCCTGTGGGAAGTAATGTACTGAAAGTATTTAACTACATGATCATTAGTCGGCAATTGCCAGGTAATGATCATGTAATTATGATGGTAGAGAGCTTAGTGGAGTTTTAAGGAGATAGACAGGTCTTCTTTGGTTGTAATTGATTGGCTTTACAGCTCCTTTTTTAGCTTTTGTTCTTTTCATTTTTTTGAAATACCAAAGTGTTTGAACAAAGAATTGATTTAAATGTTCAAAGTGCTTTTAATTGTATTATAATAATAATAACTTACAAATGGTACATGGATAAATGTTAAGGGGGAGGGGGAGAGAGAGTTTTTGGACATTGTCAATGATTAAGAATAAAAAAAATGCATTTTTGTTGCACAACAGCAGAATGGCTAAAATACTTTGTGCATTGTGTATGTTTGAACTCATTTTGAAATGCTCTCTGCTGAAATTCGTTAAATGAACTAATTCTTAATATTATAATATATGTACTATTTGTTATGTTTGAAACTATCGTATCAAATATCTTATACACAAGCTACTGCATCCCCCAAGCTATTGCTAAAGAGATAAGGTTCAAAATTGGCTCTCTGTTCTATGCAACTGAAAAGAAAAAACTGCTTCTCAAGACAAGAGTATAAAGTTGTCAGCAAATAGAGCCACTTTAGATGTAAGATTGTCAGAAAGATTAATAATATAGAAAAGAAATAAAACGGGACTAAGTATAAAACTTTGAGGTACCCCAGAAGTTACTGGTAATGAAAAAGAGTGTTGGCTGTCGAGAATGACTTTAATACTGCGGTTAGAAAGAAATGATTTAATAGTCTCAAAAATTTTTTCAGGTACACCGTACAAAGCAAGGTAATAGAAAAAACCAGCATATCAAACATGCTTTAAATATGTTAAAACCAATGCCTTTGCATCGCCGCTTTTATCTAATGCACAATAAAATCTTTCAGTCACAGAAGTTAGCAAGTCAGCCTTTAAACAAAAATCGGCAGCCTTATGACAAGAATATGACAGAAATGTTGCCTGAACCACAAGCCGTATTGGAATTTAATTGTGAAATAGCTTTAGAGTTTAACTGTTTAAATGACGTTAAAAAAATTTTTATCGAGAGTTAATTATGCACCTTATATTTGCCATATGTATTTAGAAATATCGGTTGAGTTTTGAAATTTTTTATTTGTTTTTGTAGTTAATCCATCTTTTCTTCCATTTGTCTTCTGTTAGGTCAATATATACTTTTTCTGAAGTGTTAAGGGGTGAAATTATTTATCTATAAATAGCATTTAGATTCTGCACTTTCTTTTCATTGGGCAGTTTATTTGTTTATCCAATTGTATGATAAGTATGTAACTGAACTTTCGTATATATTTTTTTGTTTTAGCGTTATTATATTGTCAATATACATGATGCAGCAGTAGGTCACTTTAATCACATTATTAATCATTGTTGAAAATTTTTTTGAGAGGTTGGTATATTACTAAATGTCTGTTGATTTTTTTAGATTGCACTGATGCAACCCCGAAATAATAAAATGTTTTTTTAATGATCAATACAAACAAACAAAAGTACACCAACGCAGATTTTTTTGAACATGCATTTTTTTCGAACATTTATTCTTAACACTTATGTTTAAATATAAAGCATAAAATGGTTTGAATTCAGTGATTAATAATGGTGTTTTAGTTCTAAAAGTTTTGTCCTTTTTTTTAATGTATTTTGTGCTAATTTTAGTTCTAATTTCGTTCTAGTTTCTAGATCAATTTTTTTTAATATCTCCTGCAAGATTTTAAGTTATTATACCTTATCATAGATTTATTTTACATCAACTTTATTGTTTCATAAACAAAGCAGAAAAGAAGGTAAAGAAAAAGGTAACATTGAGATCACATCTTTGAAAATATACCCAGATAGTGTTACTGTATTTATAGTTTTAGTGATGGTGTTACTCTAATTTTTTTTTATTGATTATAAACTATGATCGTTTGAAAATAAGACAAGTTTTTCTTAAAAAATGCTTAATCAACTTTAGCAATTTTTTTTTACAATGATGTTTACATATGTTTAATTACATATGTTACATATACATATGTTACATATATATTACATATGTTGTAATGTGTAACACATATGTTAAGTATGTTTAAAAATATACGTTTAAATTATATTTTTTAAAATGATGTTTACATACATTTTTAAAAGGATGTTTACAAACCTACTTAGTTTTTTATTTCAATAAAAAAATAGGCTTTAACCGAATTTTCTTTTTGTTGAAATAAAAAAAAAATTCCAAGATATATGGATTAATGTATGCAGCGTTAATCTCATAAATCTTGAAATTTTTTAACACTATTGCATATTTGTCTTTTTTTCTTAGCATTTCCTTCACTATTACCAAGTGAGATTCCAGCCAGCAAATTGGAGACGTGGCTAATCCCATATTTGCTGATAAACAATTTTACTCTCCCTTATATTTTTAGAATGGTTATTACTAGTTTAAACTAATTAAAACAATAAAACTGTTTTAAGTATCTTTTTTATACAAAAACTTTAGAAGAAGAACAGATATAAACCAATAAGATAACAGTTTGCAGTCAATTAAAAAATTTTAAACTTCATGCTTGAAAAAACCACCATTGTTTGAAATGTTATTAGATTCTTGTTTATTGGTTGCAACATTAACAGTCATGGCCGACGACACGGGTTTCAAAGTAGGGGGAGGGGGGGAAGGGGGATGCACATTTGTAAATTTCTAAAAAAGTCCTCTATGTCTAGAGTTTTCTTTGAAAAAAATTATAAAAAAGTCCTTTGGAAAAAAAAGTGGGAAGGGGGGAGAAATGCCCCCTGGTGTCGTCGGCTCTGACAGTACATTCGTAAGGTCAAAGAGATTATAATTTAATACTGTATAGACGCGTTGTATAGTAAAAGGCTGTTATCATTAGTACATTGTCAAAGAATTTGAACTAAATTACGAAAGTTTTTAAACATACAGAGATATTTAATAATAAAATAGTCTTTTTAAAGAGTAAGAGACAAATGCAATTGCGGGCTTTTGTTATATTAAAGAGACATGTTTTATTGTGTGTCATTGTTATATGGTAAAAGAAATGTGTTGTTGCGTGCTGTTGTTATAAGTAAGAGGCATGTATTTTTACGAGCTGTTTAACTAAAAAATTCTTCTTTTTTTTTTTGAAAGTGTAACTGAAGTAATACTGAACTTATGTAAACCTTATGATTAACTTAACTTCTCCTTCATACTATTTAATTAATTCCTTCATACTATTTAACTTTTTCTTTAAGCCCTCTTTTATACCATTTAAGTTTTCTCTTTTTTTATAAGTCCCAAGGCTTTGGTTACCCCAATAGCATACGTTAAATGTAGGAAGACATTAAATGATCTAAAATTAAAATACACATTTAAATAGAAATCAAGTTTAAGAAAAGAATGAAGATTAAGTTTTAGACAAAAAATCGATGTCTTAAGCATATTTGAGATATACTTAAAGTTACATTTGTAAATGGGGCTTGATCAAAATTATCTTTTGCACCCATTCATAAGCCTGTTGGTAAAAAATTAGAGGCATTTTGAGGTCGTTAAAAAGCTACCGGACCAAACATCATCTGACTAGACTGCTTGGCCTAACCCTTTTTACTTCTATCTAGCCTCTTAGCCTTCAAATCTTTCAGTTAACAAAAATTTTTTGTTCTGGCACAAGATTTAGTCCCTATGTTGTATTTAACAACCTTGCGGACAGTAATACTCTGAAACATCTCAAATACGGTAGGAGGCTATGGCTTATATTAACTTGTGTGGATTTCTTATGTTTTTGAAATATTTGGAATATTTTTGTTTGGTTTTACTTAGATATTGTTGCAAAACCAACCTTGGAAATCTCGGAAATTGATTAGTTTACCTCCAAACCTATGAATTTTTTAAGTTCGGTCCAAACTTTGCTGCCGCATATGGTAACTTTTAAATAAATAAAGATTTTTATTTAAAGTTTAATTTATATTGCACTATATATATTGTTCTCTTGAATTGATAAGTTATAGTACACTTATTAATAAATTCAGCAACGATTCAGGACAAAAACGATCTACCTAAATACTTATATTTTAGTTTCCATATTGTCTTTTTCTATAAATGAATTGTAGCAGAGCATCAATTGATTAAGTACTAAAAGCGTTCTATAAACTTCATTTTCCATGGTTTTTTTCTATAGATTGTAACTTATGCTATATTTACTATAAGTTAAAATTTTTTATGACTCATAACAGATTATAACTTTGGAAAGTGACAAGAGTTACAAATGTTCTTGACAAATGGGAGAAAAATTTGTTTATCTAGTAATAAGCGCGTATATTTAGTATACAAATGAGACTCGCTATAAAATAGACAGTTGATTTACTTGAATAAAGACTGATACTTTTACAGCATCGAGCCTTCAGGCCTTTTGATTCCAAAGCCAGCATTATAACCACAAGTGCTCTTCATAATCTTTATCTTTATTGATTTATCATTGGCATGTTCACGACTTGAAATATAGTTATACGTTCATGAAATAATTTCTTTGTGAGGAGCAAAGCTAAAATTTGAACTTAGACAGGGACGCCTAGAGGGGAGGGAAGCACTAGGAACATTTTACCTAGGCACACGGACAAAGGGGGTACATGCGATCTTCAATAAAAGATTTTATTAAAATTTTTAGTAATCGTAAATAGCACTACTCCTTGGAGAAATTTAAAACAGAATTTAAATAACTCTTATTACAATTAGAATTTATAACAGACTTTAAATATTTATTATTTTAAATTTAATTCAAAATAGAAAAATAAAAAAAACGATGTTATTATCACTAAATGAATATATCTTATTAAACATTAATATAAAAAAATTGTATGCATTAATATATAAGTATGTTTATATTACTTTTATTTTAAATCAGTAGAAATATATTATAGTCTCACATTCTTTTAAAGACACTTTTAGCATTTTTCAAAATTTATATGTATTTTAAAACGGATTATGTATATATTTGCTTTTATATAAACCCAGACAATATGTAAACGGGGCTCGGTAATAAGACGGTTTATGTCTTCTTCTTACTCCGGCTTAAATTTATATATGTAGTATGTATTTATTGTAAATGTATCAAACAGCAAACTTTTAAACAGACAAATTATCAAACGGCAAAAAAAAAAAGGAAGATTATTTGCATAATTTAAGCAAAAAATTTAAGACAAAATAGAAGATTTATTTTTTTTTTATAAGATAATTTGTAAGATTTTTAGAATTTTATAACTTGAAATAAAATTGAAATTTAGGTTAAGTTAAATGGAAATTTTACAATTTCTATTTTTTCTGCATGGAAAGACTGATTGCAATGGCTCCAATTTAAAGGTAGTTAATTTCGAATAACATAACACTAATCCGAACAAAAGGCTTGTTTTAAAACATTATTAATGTTATGTTACATAAATCAGTTAAGTTACTCTCATTCCAACACTTTTCAAATATTCTTTCTCAATACATTCATTCCAAATAATTTGATATTGTGAAATTGCATTTAATTCTTATTCTCTTTAATTTATTTGAGAATTAAATTCTATATAAAAAATTCATTTCGATTTTTGAATCAAATAAAAAACTTTTTTTATTTTATTTAAAAATAAGTAATACAAATCTTGGAGAAAAAAAGTTTTCGAAAGATTCGAAAAGATTTGAAAAATCTTGAGGCATTGAATTCTGATTCAGGGTCCTGAGGCAAAAAAAAAGGCTGTAGAAAAAGTTGTAAAAGAATACAAGTACAAACGTACACGGGAAGAGTGTGACTTTTAAGTTAAAAAAAAAAGACATCAAATAACTTTACGTCCGACCAAGTAGTCAAGGTATAGGTTAACAGCTTTATTTTTTTAATCACAATCTTATATTCATAATTTAATTTCCAAAACTGTAAAAATAATTATTTTTTAGACGGACCATGCTACCAACAGCGTTAAATAACCCTTGAGTCCAAAAAAGCCATCTTTCCTTTCAAATATTTCAATGATCTCTGAAGAAGAAGATGATAATCAGGTGAGTTTAGGACGCATAGTTATTTCATGAAAAACCTGCAGATATTAAAAACATATAATTTAATATCTACAGATTCTATAAACATACCATTTAATATCTGCAGATATTAAAAAAGTACCACAATTCTCAAATGCTTTTTTAAATTTAGGATCAAGATGCGATTCAACTGGGTGATCAAGCAGTTAGAAACGACCCCGCTTTGAGGAAGAGGGTTTTATCCAAAGTCGAACGCAATCTATTCATACTAAATGGACCACCTCAAAATCCGGTACTTTTTTATAGAGATTCTACAAACAAAAAAGTTTCTACTTCCGTTTTTTTTCAAACAAAAAAACGGAGTCTCTGTTAACTTCTCTCAACGGAGGGAAGTTAACAGAGACTTATCTGAAGTAGAACTGCAAAAAATTTCGTTTGTTTTCTCTGCTCTATTTTTGGGCAAAAGCATAATTTTGGCCCTGGCTTTTTAGTCGTTCCTCTTGATGTGGAATGGCGGAATAAAGATAATTGGCGAAAGCTAGGAGAAAAGATTAAAAGCCACCAGTGTAATGTTCAACACAGAAACTACTACATCGTCTGGACATCTGCCTTTGAAGCCTTGAAAAATCACACCGGGATCAATTCAGAACTTGAAAATTTATTAAGAAATGAGGCATCTAAGTAGTACGAAATCTTACGCTGCGTCCTGGACATCACTCTCCATTTAGCTTCAAGAAATCTAAGGTTTTGAGGTGTATTAGCAGTTTATGTTTATAAAATAATTTTAATGTTGCTTGAGATATTAATCTAGATGTAAAATTTATTTTAATATTATGTTCATATTTATGTAGACTCATCAAACACAAGAGTATGATAATGGTAATTTTTTATCCACCCTTGAGTTGTTGGGAAAACACAATAAGGCACTTCAGTTCCATTTAGAAGAAGTTTCTCGACACCAAAAACAAGGAACAAGAATGTAAGCGCACTATTTGAGCTGAAGAACTCAAAATGAGTTCATTATGGCATGTGGGGAAACTGTTTTTGCTGCTACTATCGAAGAGGTCCACACAGCCATTTATGTTTCCATTACTGTTGATGGAACTCCAGACATGTCTCATACGGAACAAATCATTTTCGTTCTTCGGTTTATCCGCCTAGGATCTGACAACCAATGGATAGTAAAAGAGCGTTTTCTGAAGGTATTAAATCTGGAAAAAAAAAAGAGTTCTGACATTGCAAAGTTGATTATAAACGTTTTGGATCAACGCCAAATTGATTTAAAGAACTGTAGGGGCCAGGGCTATAATAACAGGGCTAATATGTCGGGTGTATACAAAGGAATGCAGGCCATTGTTCTCGAGGAAAATCCTTTGTTTATACCTTGCAGTGCGCATAGTCTCAATATAGCTGGCGTTCATTCTGCAGAACCCTCTATTGTATTCAAGAACTATTTTGGCAACATCCAATCCTTGTAAACCTTTTTAGTAGTAGTCCCATGCGCTGGAAAATTTTGAATGAGGCAACTGAGCAGTTCCTCCACCAAACGTCCCAAACAAGATGGAGTGCGCGTATAGAGGCTGTCCGGCCATTGTCGTAACGACCAAAAGAAATACTAAAGTCTATGAAACTTCTTGAAGAACTTGATTTAGAAAATCATCAACTGACTTTAGTTAAGGCACTCAAAAAATGAATTCAATCATTTGAATTCATGGTCTTGACTTCTTTTTGATTCAAGGCTATCCTATGTGTCAACGATGTCTGCCTTCTTCTTCAATCAGAAAGCATTTCTTTGGATAACGAGACAAAGTTTTTAAAGACTCGAATTGATGATCTTGAACGACTACGTTCTTCTTGGTCCCAATTCCTCCAAGAAACGAAACTGGTTGCATCTGGGTTAGCTTCGATTGGGTTTCAAAATGATTTTGTTAAGAAGAGGACAAGAAAAATAAGAAACAGAATGGATACAGCTCAAAAGACTACGGACATGTTTATGTTCATATGGTGTTCTCCATCTCCTTCAAATGATGATGAAAAACTTAGTCAAAAAAAAAATGCAAAGTCCTGGAAAATCTCTACGTAAACAATTTAAAGGAAGAGAAGTTGATTGAATAAATCCGCCTTCTTGATATTCTGAAGCAATCAAATACTTTTGGAAAAATAGAATTTCTTTCTTCTATCAAGTTGCTCAACAGAATCTACCAGTCAATATTTCCTTCAATCTGCATTTTGCTTCGCATTTTTAATACAATCCCGGTTTCAGTGGCTTAAGGAGAGCGCTTTTTCAGTAAGCTTGCTCTCATTAAATCCGAATTGTGATCAATAATGACTGAAAAATGCCTTACTAACCTTATGGCGATTTCAATGAAATGAACCTTGCCAAGACTTTATCGTACGAAAATGTCATCTCTAGTTTCGTAAAGAAGAAAGCCCTCAAAGTGATCTGACTAGTCTTCATAATTAACATTTTATTGATGAAATATATAATTCCATTCATTTTAAATTGTCTTTGTATTTTTGTTTTATCATATATAATCAAGTTCAAATATAGAGTGTTTATGTGTAGCGATAGTTAATACAAAAGTTAATACAAAAGTAGCGATAGTTAAAACAAAATTATTGTTTTTATTAAATTGTAATGTGATAGCAGACACACGGACTATAATCAGTGAAATTCTACTTAATTCAATATACCCAAAGATCCAAAGTTTAGGGTACCGAACAAAAATTGACCCTGGGCATCACAAAGTTTCTGTGCGGGCCTGTATTTAGATCACTTCATAGTATTTGTTAAGAAACAAATATATACTACACCAGCGTAATTAAAAGAAGTTTGATTTCTTTTCTCAGTAGTTTCTTTTTTTAGTATTTTTGTTATATGAGCAATTTTTAGGAGTTCTTTAAATTATAAACAAAATAACCAAAAATATAAAAGTTTTATCTTTTTGATTATTTAGCCATCTTATAACTGATTTTTTAGGATTTTTTTTTAATGAAAATAAAATGTAATCAAAGTTTTAATCAACAAAAAGAATGTTTATTTTCGAATGTTTTTTATAGAGCTTTTAAGTTTTAAGTTTTCGTTTAATAGTTTTATTTATTAGCAAAGATGTGTTTATCTTTTGTAAATATTGTGGAATAACTTTGTTTAAAATGACGCGAAAAGGCATAATTTTAAAAACTATTTTAAAGAAGAGATTTAAAAAAAGAAATTAATAAAAATTGATAAAAATACGAAACGTTAATAAACGCAATTTAGAAGAAACAATCAATACTGTAACCAGAAAATAAAAATCTACCATTGCCAATATAATATGATGAAAGATAAAGAAAGTTCAAAGTTATAAAGTTAGTATAGTTTATAAAGTTATAAAATTATTCTGAGACAACTTTGGTAACATTGAAGCTACGTTGTTCCAACAGTTTATTTTTTATATTTCCAAATTCACCTTTCGACTCTTTGATCATGTCTAAGCGGGCATTCAGTTCGAAAAAATCTTTTAGAACTTTGAAAGACGTTCAAAAGATATTTGAACTAAATGCCTGCTGGGATTCGAAAGCTTTTCGTTATTTAAGTTACTTAATCGCCAAAAAAAGGCAAAAAAAAAAAAAAAAAAAAAAAACAAAGCTAAAATTTATACATTTTTTGTACATGAGATTTACATTATTATTATAAGCATTTGTGCATAAATGCTTAGTAAGATAAACCAATTTGTAACATAAGCTTTACTACTTTTGTAGCATTATTATAATCCAATAAAAAGAATTGAAAGTCCAAATATGGTCAAAAACATTTTATTTTTTGCTAATGGATACTATTTTTTATGCTTATTTACTTTTTTGCTCTATAATTTAAATTATATACCAAAATTATAATACCAAGATAAATGCTAAGTAAGATAAATGAATTTTCTCAGCACAATTACTAATGCTCTTCTTAATATACTTTAAATTTTGTTTATTCAGGTTTAAATTTTAAAATCAAATAAATTTATTCTTGTTTTAAAATTTAATTTTAAAAGCAAATTTAGAAATAAAGTTATTTAAAAAAATATTCTCCGAAAGTGTATTGTTTTGATGCGACCAACTCAAATGTAACCAATTTTTTTAAGTAAATATTAGGTTTTAGCAAAGATTGAATGTACATAAAAAACTATTTTGAGTAAACTCAATCTTTGCTAGAACAAAGTGGTATTATAGTTAAGGGGTCGTCCATAAAGTAAGCACGCTTTTTTTTCGTCCACCCCCCCCCCCTCCCGCATTTTGTAATACGCTTTTTTGAGTACCCGCCTCCTCCCTAAAAGTACCTATGCTTTTAACCTATTTATCTAACATTATATGATATTTTTTTTAATTTAGTGTCTTCTTTCTTTTACAATTGACTCACTGCCCTTCCATCTCATATACGCTATTTGCAGACCTCTTCCCCTCCGAGCGTACATACTTTATGGACGACCCCTAAGTGGTAAATATCGCTATTAAAAGTATTTTAGCCTAGTTTAATAGAACGGCATCGTTTCAAGAGAAAAGAAATTCCAGCAAAATTAAGTTAAGAAAAAGGAAATATATAAATACTAAAAATTTTTTTTTTTAACACAAAAATTTTTTTTTGTGCTATGCGCTACTAATATGACTTTTTATTATTTTATCGTGTTTAAAAACAACCTTCAATTTACTGTTAATGAAAATTAAAAAAAAAATCTATAAAATATAAGCTATATATTAATATAAAATTTTCTTAAGTTTCTAAATCTCAAATCGTAAGTAGTATATATATCTCTCCTATTTGTGAGAAATATATATTTTAATAGCAGTAGTAATAAATAATAGTTTACTTTAAACGTCTTACAAACGTTCTAACTAGTAATAAGTTGATAATAATTTATTTTAAACGTCTTATATACGATCTAATCAGCAGTAATAAATATAAATTTATTGCTACTGGTATTTTAAAATCACAACAATTAATAATTTATTATTACTGCTATATTAAAGTCACAATAAATTACCGGTGGGAAATGAGCGAGCAAATAGTTAACTGTGTAGCGATACATGAGCGAATTTTTTTCTCATTTTATTGTATCATTTTGTTGTTTACCTCTTAAAAAGTTCGACATTTAGTGTGGTTTCTAATATATTTCTGATAATAATTGAACTTTGCAATATTATTTAAATATAAAAAATTTATAGCTAACCGATGGCTAGATCTCATAGCTTTTAGCTGACGATATTATTACTACATGCCAATAGCTTCTTATTGTAGCTTTGTAGCTAGCTACAACGAAAAGAAAAGCCAGAATCTAGTGGATAGCTAGTGACAAGCCAGAATCTAATGGATAGCTACTTATCGCAGTTTTGTAGCAATAAACATAGTTGTTTCAGAAATTTAAAACTACAACCAAAAAGTTAAAAAAATATTTAGTTAGTATAAATAGAAATCTTGTGGTATAAGTAATTTTGCCTTTTGAATCAAGTTGGTTTTACTATCGTCTGCAACTTAGTAAGTACATACTGTAATAAAATATAATATAAAGTTGTAGTATAATATATAATATGATAATAGCAGTAAAAACGTAATATAAAATATTTTAAGCAAGGTATAGTAAAAAGTATAGTAGGATGTTAGAAAATGTAGTAAATAGTATTGAGTTTATATTGTACGCAATTCTTATTATATAAACTCGATGCTACTTACTATATTTAAGAAGTAAATAATATTGAGTCTATATATATAGTAAATAACATTGAGCTTTTGCAAAGCAGTTTCTATAAATACAAACCAATATTTTTAATATATGAGTATTCAAATCATATTTGGTAATGGATTTATGAAAATGCAATCTTCATTTTCAAATCGCTTTATCTACATTTTCTAATAAGTACTTGATAGTCACTTGCTTATCAAGCTAAGAATCTTCGGGGGCATATTGCTGTCTTTATCGTTGCGAGTTGTAGCAAACAAATGGTTAGTTTATATAGATACTTATAAAGATAGTGTTAGATACTTTTTATAAAATATTTTAATGACGCAATAAATGTTGAGTAATAACAAAGCTCTATTTAAATGCTTTTTAACTTCTTTTTTTTTGAAAAAAAGGTCTTAAAAATTAAAAATCCTCAAAAAGAAAAAAAAAAGGTCTAAAAATCAATATTGGCACCACCTTTATTAAATGCAAAAATCAATTAACTTAATTTTTTTTTAATTTTAACCAAATTTTTGACTCTTTGTCGGATAATTTATTAATTATGTGACACACGGATAATAATACAAATTTGATAAATGTAATTTATTAAATTTGCTTATGACGTATACGTCTTTTGATATAAAAAATATTTTTGTGAAAAATAATTAATTTTAACGAACCAAATTACTTAATAGTGTTTATGTTTACAAAGTATTATTTATTGTTTTTATTTTTAGATTTATAAATAAAGCCTTTATTAAATGAAAATTTATAACAATCTAATAATTCAAAAAGTTTCAAGACTACTTCTTGTCAAGGTAGGACACCTCTCAAGACTTCTTTGTTTTTTTCTGCTCAAAAAAGTTTATGGAAAATTATTTTTAAAATGCAACTAAAAGTTAGAACATTGTACGTTTTGCTTCTAGCAGCTTTTTTCGTCTTTTTAATTTACTATACCAAAACTGTTGCTATACCGACTTCAGAAAACTACAGATTTAACGACACGCTTAAAGTTGAAGTTGAAGACTTGTTAAACAAAATCGCTAGACTTAAAGTTAAACTTAATGAAGAACGACAATTATACAAAAGTACGATGCAGTTTTAAGTCAAAACAAGTTGCATATAAATCTATCTATTAAATAAATTTGAAAACTTTATTTTAGAAATATATTTATGAGCAAAATATTAATTGTATATATTGGGACTTTAAAAAATTTTGTTTTTCAAAACTTCTTTATATAGAAACAAATAAGCCAGTTATAAAAATAATTCTTCCAATGGAAACTGCGTTTTAAAACAATAAAGTTGGTTTAAAACAATTTTTTGAAAACCAAACTTTTTTACAAATATTTTTAGTCGCAAATATTTCTTATATTTTAGATTTTTGTTCGTATTACCAAAACTTTTTTTAACGCCAGCGTTAATTCCCACAACGATCATTGACTGACTTTTTGTACGCTATCAAACTTGAAGTTTGAAAGTTTTAACAATTACGTGATAAATAAATCTTGAAGTTAAATATATAATTTAAAAATATATTTAATAATTTAACTCCGTATTTGATTGTAAAGAGCGAAAACTTATAGTTAAAGCTCATTCATCATTTTGACTCTTACAAAAAAATGCGAAGGTATTTTTAGTTAACGTTTCTTTTAACGTCTTTTTTAACAATCCATTTTTCTCAAGAAGTTTCCGATAAAAATTTTGATTTTATTGAGCGTTAAAGTTTTAGTATTCAAAAATCAACCGAACGCTATTACTTAAACTCCATGATTGCGAATATATTCAATCAGATACAGGTTAGTCTAGATTCAAATTTAATATTATAAATAATGTAAATTGAGGCATTAAAGTTGCTGCATTAAACAATTTAAAAAAATAAAATTTATTACATAAAGAAATAAAGTATATAAAAAAATTAAATATAATATATTAAAATAACTAACAAAACATGTAAAACATAAATTGACTAAAAATAAACTATTTAACGCAAACTGTATAAATAATTTTTAGCTAATTAATAAAAATTAATTTCATTTGTTTATTGTAATTAAACAAAGGACTAAAAGCTGATGGTGTAAATTGAAATATTGATAAAAAATTGCTCTATATATGTACAACTTCTTTTTTTAGAACAAGACGTTATTTCAAACATCTCAAAAGTTGCAATGGTAATCAAGATCATCTTGTCAGAACCGTATATAAAAGTAAAAAAAACCAAGACAAAAAAATAAAGAAAAATAGTACTTAACAATCGCAACAAAGATGTTTATAATCTAAACTGCGAATAGAAAGAAAATAATGCGTAGCGAGGGTGATTATTGTAAAAAATCAATTTTCTTTTAATATTTTTATAAATTATTTGCACCCGGGTCAAATAAACTATTGTTCAGTTACTTTACATTTTACAAGACAAAATATTGCTTAATCAGTTAATCGTCGCGCGATAAAATTTATTGATTAGTTTTTCTACATTTTCAAACCATTATCTATCAATTTTTCTACGTTCTTCTAAAGATTTGATCTTCATTTTAAATCTATCATTACATTTTTAAGCAAGAATGTCAATTTTTATAAAACTAGTTCTTTTTATAACGCAACGTAACGCTAATTACTGATTAGTTTAAAAGCTTGTTAGTGAAAAGTAACGTTTATGCATTCGTGGGCCTTCAAATCAAGTAAATACGGTAAAATTCCGCCTGAATAGACCTTTTCAGAAGAACCCCGCAAGGGCTTTTTTGAGCCAGCACGCCACTGATGTACTTCCATCGCTTCATATTAGATTTTGTTTGAATTAATCCAACGCAGTAGATAACAAACGGTTTCCATTTTTGACTTTGATGTCTAAGCCCCCACAAAACGTTAAGACTATCACACCATATAGTTACATCTTTGATCTCAAACTTCAAGGCTATTACAATTTTTAACTCCAAGTAATTTAAGTCTTGTTATACAAATTGATTGCAACGAATTTACTCGGGCTTTGACATTACTACCCCACAGGTCACACCTCATGCTTAACATAAAATTATCACATAAAAAATAGAGTGCTCTGAAAAATTCCCTGGATACTTCCCCATTCCTTTTAGCATCAAATACAACAAAAATCATACTTTAGGATTTAGAAACAACCCTAAGCCTTGCCAACGCAAAGAAAATGTTTTTTATATTATTTAACATTAAAATATAACATTGTTATAACATTGAAAATACTAACAAAAAATTGTAACATTGAAAATATAACATAAAACTATTCAAAATTAAGAAGAACTGTTGATATCTAAATTTAAACATAATGAAAAGTAGTGCAATACATAGTTCAATAAAGTAATTGTACAAGATTTAAATGAACTAAATTAGTACTGATACATCTAAGGAAAAAATATTTAGTGATGTTAATGTTTCCCAGGGTTTCTTTTTTAAAATCCGGTACTTTGTGTCTGTGTTTATAAATAATTTGTAACAAATATTATTTCTGTACTTCAACTTTAGTTAAAGTATTTGCAAAGTCTGCAATGAGTTTCATGATCCATTCAGCAAGACCATTGATAACTTTGACATGATGAATAAATATAGCTTCTTGAGAATCATTACTTGTTTTCCACTGTGTTGGCACCACACTTGAAAAAAGAGAAAAAGTTGCAGTTTCTTTGATTAGATAGCACAGATGCCTGTTCAATGCAAGAATGGTCACTTTACCAACCTCTGGGTCAGTTTTCTTGAACATTTTCTAGATCATGCCATACCTAGAGATCATATGACGGTGCATCGGCTGCAGAAGGGATGGCTAGCCCTTACGTAGAAAAGTGCATTAAATATGCAAATACGACGCGGTTTTTCCATTTTATCTTTGTCTTTTTTCAGCTGGTCTCATAACGCATACATCGTAGCACTATATATAAGAGTTGACATCCAGCGAACATGATGGTGTGCACCAGATTTTAGCCAGTGCACCCAACGAGGAGGCGTTTCTCCTAAAAATATTAGCGTGAGTACTACACATTTCCTGTAATCATCACAAGACATGCTGTTACCCTCTGTTAAAGTCAACGTTATAAGTTAAACAACTTATAAAGTTATACAACTTTATAGGTTGTATAACTTATAAAGTTGTATAACTTTAAAAGTTAAACAACTTGTAAATATATCAAAAATATTTTTATAAGTTACAAGCTAAATTAACTTATAAATACATTTTTATAATCATAGCAAATTCATATAAAGGTTATGTTAAAATATTATTAGCTGATTTATAATTGAATTTCGCAAACCCATCAAACATTATTCTGACTTTCGTTGCCGATTTATTGGGATGGAGAATTGAAAAATGTGGTACAACTCAACATGTTTGGGACAAAGAATCGGAAAATAATTTACAATTAATCAATAACATAAATCAAAATTATTTTTGATGGATCTGCAATAACAATTGTAAATCAATTAACAATATTATTTATCAAGGATTAAGTTAATAAAGGAAATAAAATTTCAATTATCATCTAAAACTTTCTTATCAATTATTTGCAAGTATTATTATACTCATCTCCAAGACTTTAGTTTTTCAAAAGAAAAGTTTAAAATGTTTTTTGTAGCCATGTTTTGACAATTTTTTTCTGAAGGCAAATTGCCCGTTGTGAATGAAAAATCAAACTATCTGTGTGTCATTCACAGTCAAATAGGGAGGCAGTTGAATATAAATTTGTCAGCTCGATATCTGAAAACCCTTAACATTCAAAGAGCATATTATGTTGCTGGTTTTTGGAGTGGTCGTTCTTGGTCCACATCAAGGCTTTCCTCAACGGATAACATAATATGTTATTATTTATTATATAATATGTTGTTTTGAAGTCAACATATTGCTTTGATTTGATGCGCTGATAAATATTATAAAGAGTTGCCTTAGGCATCTTCAAACGAGTAGTAATCATTCAATTAGTCTTAATTGATACATAAGGTAATAATAACTAAATAACACAGGATTTTAATGTAAATAGAGCATGTAAAATATTTTTATATTGTTTGATAACAGCAATATCACCAATGCAATGCGTGGTTGTTTAGTGTGTGGCCAGCATACGTATTTTGCATTTAAAAGTAATTATCTATAATACTTATTTAGCTCAATGTAGTTGAAAGACATCCAAAAAGTACGTATGCAGTAAAAAATCTGATTTAGGACCTTTTTGTGCACACCTGTATGCTTTCAACACCAATTCTCTTCAAACCCCACCATTGCCTACGTACGTATTTTTTACTACAAAACGCTCCCTTTTCCCCAAAGCATATATTGTTCAAATCAGGGATGCGGAGTCCCAAAAGGACTCCGGCTTTATATCTCTACTTTTTTCAAGTCTGTAGTGTCCAGAAGCTCTAAACATGTTTGTTGACTTATGATCTGCTATAAGAAAAAAATTCATGAGATTTAATGACTTTAAACTTATTGTTTTTAAGCCTGGAGTCCTGGAGTCCCAGAGTCTTTGCCGCCATTATACCTAAAGACTCCGTGTTCAAAATATGATTGTTCCTCCAACCTAAAAGTCTTAACTTTTTTCCTAATAGTAGTCCATAAACTTATTTATACTTTTAGAGCTCCTGGATACCAAAAACTAAGATGAAGTAATCTTTTTGTGACTTTCAAATCCGGAGTCCTTTTTGGAACTCCGCATCCCTGGTTCAAATAGTAAAAATAAATTTTTCAAATATCAAAAAATTTTTAAATTAGTTTAACATATCTCTGTAACATAGCATAATAATAATTCTTGAAATAATAATTTATTTAATCTAATAATAATTTTTAAACTCTTGAAATTCAATACTTTTGTTAAAAAAAGAAATCAAAAATCAAAAAGCGTACGTACTGTTGTACTGTCTTTAACAATTTTAAACTTTTGATTATGAAGCAGGTAAAAGGCAGTATGTGTTTAAAAATACAAAAATATGTTATTAATTAAAGAAACCGTTTTTTTAGTTTTCATTTGAAAAAAAACTAAAAAAAATAACTCCATTTATGCAAAAAATCAAAATGTTTTTAAACGATTTGATTCCTTAAAAAGGTCCACTACATGGAGCGCAAGATTTGCACATATATATTTTTTTAATTTGGTTGTTGGAAGAGATTATTATTTCCTAATATATACTTATTATTTTTTTATTTTTTATTAATAAATATAAATTAAGTAATGAAACTCGACATGCATTGGCTCTTCATGTAAACATAAAACAAAGAACGTTGAAAATATATTAATTTTGTAAATATTAAAACGAAGGTCTTTAGAATTAATAAGACGTGTATCATGCTTCTGTTTACAATGCGGAGGTTTATGGTTTATTTTGAGGACGCTACTCCAAAGATAATAAAAATAATTAATATGGCACTGAAAATAATGATTAAAATTCTTAAAATTCTTCTCTTTTTATTTAAAATACCAATACTCTTTGTAACTTTATTGTAGCATTTCCTTCAAAGATTTTAATCTACAATAGTATTGAAGAATTCAGTTTAAATTATTCTTTTGTTTTGAAATTTATCATTTAGAAGCAGACCCAGTGGTCAAAGAACGTTTGTAGGACGTCTAAAGAACGTCCTACAAACTTGTAACGTCTATGAGACGTCGAATAGATGTCTTGCGGAGCTAATTAAATCCCAATCCCTTTTATCTTTGCCGGCAGTTAAAAGTTTTCCTCGTTAATTGAAAGTAAAAATATCATAAAAAAATCATAAAATAATTATTCAAGTAAAAAATTCTATTTGAACTAAAGTTTTATATGAATAAGTAAAACACTATTTGAATAGCTGAAAATAATTGGAATTTTGAAGGATTCATTTTAATTCAGTAACTGGAACCTTATTGGATCAACCGTTCGTGCAACTTTTGCTGTTTATCGTAATATCGGATCAAATTAAGTTTAAATAAATAAGTATAAAAACATAAAACACTGCTCAGTATTATCTATTTTTCCTTTTTTTTTGTTATTGCATTTTTGCAATATCTCAGTTTAATTAGTTCAGACTGTCATAAGACGGTCAGAGCGTCATCAGATGTAAAATAATGTTATAGATTAGAAGCTTTGTTTTAATTCCGATGGTGGTCTAATTTAATTGGACGAAAATACTACAAAAATAAAACAAATTAAATAAATTTTCTTGGTTTTGCTTACTTTGAAAAAATACATCATGAGTTTCACAATTCAATGTGGTTTTTTGTAGTATAGCGGCGAAGAGCATATCATCCATTAGATTAAGTACAAACAAAAAAAACTTTTAAACTAAAGTTTGTCGAATATATATATATATATATATATATATATATATATATATATATATATATATATATATATATATATATATATATATATATATATTTATATATATAACTGTCAAAATCAAAAAAGTTGTTGATAATTTAAATACTAAAGTATACTTCACAGAGCCAACAACACGGGTTTCAAAGTGAAGGGGCACAAAATTCCCCTTCGAAGAAACTTGGGATAGGGGAAGAGGGAGGCTAGTGCTACCTGACCTCCATCCCCGGTGTCGTCGGCCCTGCTTCAGTATTTCATAGCTTTATAAGATTTTTTTAAAATTGCAAATAGTTAATGTTATCGTTGTACTACTATTAGAATTTGTATCAATTTTTCACTGAGCTCCACTCAAAATAATTTTTTGACCTTTAAACCCTACGTAATAAAAAAAGTGTAAAAAATTTCTTTGGATTGTTGTAATAATATTTATTTATATATTACATATTAAATTTAAATCTATATTGTAAAAAAAATAAAAAAACTCATTTGCGATGGTTAATTTAAAACCAACTTGATTAAAACAAGTCGATGACACAATTAAAAAACTTCTTGAAGGTGAATCTGCAAAATGGCCGACCAAAATGTCCAAACTAGAGTAACTCATAAAGCAACAACAGCTGAGTTTGATCAACTTGTCCAAAAATCTAATAAAAAAACAATTACAACTACTCTATTGAGCAACAACAGCAACAAAAAAATGGAAAAAAAATGTAATTATTTATGGTATTAAAGAGTCTACTAAGTTATTAGATGCAGATATGCAAGTCGACGATACGGAAGCGGTTCAGAACATACTAACTACAATCGTACCTGATTCAAAACCAAAGTTTGTTAAATGTATTAAATCTATGTCTTCTAAACCAGGACCAATTATCGCCAAACTATCAGATGTTTCTGAAAGAAACCCATTACTTACATCAGTGAAAAAATTAAAAAATTCAGATAATTTCAAAAATGTCTTCATTGGCCCAGATCTGACTGAGGCTGAGCGATATCTAAACTATTATTAAGATTGAAGCCTAATGAATTACCTATGGGGCACCTAAAATAAAATTAAAAAAAAAAAAAAATTAAATAGTAATATAAATCTTAAAACATTGCCATTTAGATATGGTATACGAAGTAGTGGAGTTGTTAAGCTCAAAAGCCTCCAAATCACTGCCTAAGAACGCTACCTTCCCTTTACTCTCCTACAAACGAAATTAAAATACAAGGATAAAAACCCACATTTCCTGAAAACAAACTTCAGCGTTATTTGTTACTACTTTAATGCAACATCCCATGATAATAAAATGAACGATTTAAATTGCAATAGCTGGTATGTTTGACTATCATTTTATTGCTGTCTCCAAAACATGGTTTCGAAATGACTCAGTTCCGAACATCGATTGGTATAATTTATATCGCAAAGATTGTTGTGACGGACGTCAAGGTGGTGGTGTAGCTCTCTACATTACTGGCTTATTTAACTCTCACGAAGTTAGTTTATACAAACCCACTTGAAAAAGTTTGGGTATTTGTAAAAATAAATAATAAACACATACTAATTGGGTGTGTAATCTAATGATGAGGCTAATCTAATAAACTATACCGCTGAATCTTTCAAATTAGCTCATAGCTTAATATGGAAGCCCTACGATGACTGTTTGATCATTGGTAATTTTAATCTCCCGAATATGAAAGGGTCTAATAGTGGTATTAAATCTTTCAATCCAAACAATTCTAACTAGTATGAATTTTGGAACATTTACTAAAACAGCCTCTTTACACAACAAATCACATTCCCTACTTTCCAGACAACCTATGGTTCCTCAAAAAATATGTTGGACTTATGATTTATCTACAACAATAGTTCTATTTTAAATTTGTCTCCTAATGCTATACTAGGTAAAAACACTGAGGGTCACCTTAGTATTACTTGGAGAATCTTAGTTTCAGAACCGCTACCCGAAAACAAACCTCAATTGTTTAGTTACTACAAATTGATTATAATTCAATATCAAACACTATTGCATCAATCGATGAGGATATTTTATTTCTACACAAAAATGCGAATCAAATGTTCAATATATTAATTTGTTATTACCGTGCTGCTTGCGAATTTTTTATCCCCAAGATTAAAAAAACAAAAAAAAAGTACGATTAAAAATAAAAGGAGACAAACTACTTCCTGAAAACTATCGACCTATTTCACAAACCTCGGTTGCGTGCAAAATCTTTGAAAAAGTTGTAAAGAATAAAATCTTGAGGCACATCAACGATAACAATTTGCTCTCTACAAATCACGGCTTCCTTGATCATAAATCTTGTGTAACCAATCTAATAGAGACTTTTGATTTTATTTCACCTTCCCTAGCATCAAAGTTGAGGTAGATTACATAAATGTAATCTACCTCGACTTTGCTAAAGCTTTTAATTCCGAACTTCACAACAGACCTTTGTTAAAAACAAAATCATTCGAAATAAACGGCAAATTACTACAATGGATTAGTTCCTTTTTAGTAGGTAGAAAACAACGCGTAATAATTAACAATAATAGCTATGTCTGGGTTGATGTTCTTAGAGGTGTTCCTCAAGGTTCTGTTCTCGGCCCGCTCCTCTTTATTCTTTTTAAAATCAATCTTGCTCAACTTACTGAAACTTCTAAAATATTTGCCGACGATACTAAACTTTTTTTTAAAACTTTATCGCAGACTAATTTTGTTGATCTGCAGGATTGTAGAATATTCTGCAGATCAACAAAATTAGTCTGGGATAAAGTTTTAGAAAAAATTAATATACGAGGGGTCAAACATTTGGTTACTTACATTAAACATTACAAACTTGGTTACTTACATTAAACATTTCAAAATGCCGTGTTATCCATTACGGTAAAACCAATCCTATATATAGTTATTTTTTAAAAAATAACCAAGGTATAAATGAAAGCCCAAGAAGTTCTACTAAAGAGCGCAATTAAGGAGTCATTTTTACATCTAACTTAAAGTGGAGCACACAGTTGTCTCCAAATCTTTACGAATTCTTGGTATGATAAATAAGATATTCACAATCATTGATAAAAAAAAAATGGCTCTCAAATAATATAAAGTGTATAAGACCTTGAATATACAGTGTCTGTTTGAGCCCCGTATTTAAAAACTGACGTAGCTTTGGTTGAATCTGTTCAATGTAAAACAACAAAATGAGCTTTAAGCTTGAGAAATCTTCAATACAACGAAAGATTAAAAAGACTAAATCTACCATCACTTGAATTTCAGCGCCTACGATGCGATCTTATTCAAATTTTTAAACTAATACATCGATTTGATATAATTAAAAATATATATCAACCAAATTTTAATAACTCCTTGTCACGTGGTCACCACCTTAAAATAAAGCGTGAATATGTTCCAAACTGTCTTCCGAGACACAACCAACTATATAATAAATTAGCAAAAATACTGGAACGAACTACCCGAGAAAGTAACTTTCTACTCAACTGTACTTTCTTTTAAAATTAAACTAGATTACTGGTTGAGGATAAAATTCGGGACGAATATTTATGAAGCTGGTTGCTTATAGTAGGGTGTTTTCCCTGCTCGCTCTATGTATACATTGTATGTATATTTTACGGCTACAACTATAATAGTAATAATAATTATGATATTTATAATATTAAAGTTGAAATCTGAGACTGAAATTTAAACTTTATATTATTTAATAAAATCTCAAATTACATAACACTTCCGATAAATACAATTTTATTCAATTTTTGTCTAGTTTCCATAAAGACTTGTTTTAGGTCTTTTGTAAATTTTAAAGATTTGAAATGAAGTTTGTTTTATTTTAATTCATTTTGATATTGTTATTTTATTGCTTTTTGTATAAATATAAACGTGTATTAGTAATTTCCCGATGTAATTTTTTAAATTCCCGTTGTTTGGATTGTTTTTATTAAACTTACGGCTGTCGACAAATGTTATTGAAATAAAATGGCCACAATATCAGAAGAGGAGTTTTCTAGACTCCAAGTACAGAATCTTACTTCTTATAGTGATAGTTTAAACTTAATCATTGTTTTATAGTTAAATTATTATTTTTTCTATGGGAACTATACATTTATTTTAGATGCAGTTGCTAGAGCTCCGTTCACAAAATTATGAATTAAGCTCCAAATTGCAAAAAACAGAATCAAGTAAGAATTGTTTCTTGACATAGTAACCCTTTATTATTTGAATCGATACTAAAACTATGTAAAAAAGATCCTAACTTTTTTTTAATATTATAAAACAAACTAATTTTTATCATTGTAAAACATGTGACTTTTGTTTATGCACTAAAGGTATTGAATTTTAAGTGTTACTTAGGTAGCCATTCCAGAAGATTTTCTTTTTGTCTAAATATTTATATAATTAACATGAATGTATTGAGCTTTAAAAAACTTTAAAAAATTAGGGATCTTTCAGTTTTAGAAGTTAATCTGTTAAGTGGATCTGAAGTTATTGCATTTTTTGTACTTGAAAAACTAGTTTTGATTTTGAAAATTACTAACTAATTTTGCATTTGAAAAAATTGCGTTTTTTGTGTTCAAAAACTACTTTTTTGAAAAAACGTCTAACATTTTGGTATTAAAATTTGGCTGTGAAATAATACCAAATAAAATAAAATAACATCAAAAAATGTCACTGCACTGCACATTCAAAAAAACTTCATTGCGAATTGCCAAAACAAAAATTGCGCAAACACAAAAAAGCATAATATGCATAATTTCTACACAAAAGTTCTAAGGTTCATTTCTTCAAGAAAACATAAATAAAAACTTGGTTTTTTCACAAGGAGCTTTTTTAAAGTGTTTTTTTTGAATAAATTTTGTATTATATATTTTTTGTATTATATATCTTCTGTGCAACTCTTTGTCAAAGCTTTTCTTAAATCAGTATAAAGGATATCCAATGATTTACTGTTTGCCAATTTTCTCAGGTTTAGCATGTATCATATAAGTCAGTTAAGGTATAATGAATTGTAGTGAATTTAAACACTTTTTATCAAAGTTTGGTAACATGTCTTTTATAAATATGTTGTATTTGTTATAATATTATACACTATCTTCTATAAATACTGATTGAAAATATTTAATGTATCACTTAAAATAATCTGTTATTATGTGATGTCTTTGATTTTTTTTACCTAAATTAGGGTGGCCACGCCTCCTAATAAGTTCTAAAATATCCTAATATTCAAAAAACTTACTAAAAAGACCTAAAATTTACTTGAATTTCAAGAATACTCTTGAAATTGAACCTGTTTTTTTTAACTTGAAGTTTTTTTTCGAAAATTCAACTTTCAAGTTTTTTAAAAAAATAAAATTAAAATTTAATATTATTCAAAAATTTTAAATTTTTGAATAATATTAAATTTGGAAGAAACTTTTTTAAAATTTTCTTAAATAATCGAAATTTTATTTGTTATTCTTGCAAGTTTCCCTGTAAAATCTGCTAAAAAATTCTTCAAAATCTCTTAAAGTCTTCCAAATTCTTTTAATTTTTCAACTCAAAAAAGGTGTAGCCACCCTGAAAATGTTTACTATAATAAGTCTAATTAGCTCCATCTGCATTTTTTACTATTATCAAGTCAAGTATATTTTTTTTATGAAAAGTGGCTCTTTAAAATGTAGGGTTTACAATGCAT
Source organism: Hydra vulgaris (assembly GCF_038396675.1). Classification (NCBI taxonomy): domain Eukaryota; kingdom Metazoa; phylum Cnidaria; class Hydrozoa; order Anthoathecata; family Hydridae; genus Hydra; species Hydra vulgaris. The sequence continues at coordinate 26,199,188 of NC_088933.1, read as the reverse complement.
TGGTTTAATCATTCATCAAGACAATTTACAAATATTTTAGCTTGCATATTAACTGGTAACGCTAATTTGAGAACCGTCTAATTGTATTGTAATTAAAATTGCCTGTAATTATGATAAATAAATTTTTGCATTTTTTATAATATTTATATTTCATCATTTGTAAATTCATTTGAATTTGGTGGCCTGTAAATATAACCTGCTAAATATTTTCAACTCCAAAGTATTACTATCCCAAACCTGTTTGGTATCTACAGAATAGAATGAAGATACTTCGAATGAGTTTATTTGATTTTTTTTTAAAATTGTAACACCTCCATTTTTTTATTTGCACAATTACAGCAATATAGTCTATAATCTTCTATAAGTGTATCAGAGTGCGTGTTTAGATAATATCTCTGACATCACACTGAAAAAGCCTCCTGCCAGGGGCTTTATCAACTACCTTATACATATTACATTCGGGGACATACATCAACTACCTTATAGCTTTCTCCCAGCACATATATGCAGTTTGCAATGGGGCAGCAATCTTTTCTTTCATTCTTCATTTTTTTCTTCTTTTTCTGAAAATGCTGTATGATATGAAGATAGGAAAAACTTGTAACAATTTGTTATCTATATGTACTATATATATATATATATATATATATATATATATATATATATATATATATATATATATATATATATATATATATATATATATATATATATATATATATATATATATATGTATATATATATATTTATAAATATATATATTTATAAATATATATATATATATATATATATATATATATATATATATATATATATATATATATATATATATATATATATATATATATATATATATAGTGTATATATAGTGTATATGTACACTATATATATATAGTGTACATATATAATGTGTATATATATATATATATATATATATATATATATATATATATATATATATATATATATATATATATATATATATATATATATATATATATATATATATATATAACGTCTGTTCACAAAAAATCCGGACTGATTTCAAATGTACACAAATTGTTCTAAATTTCAAATTTTCGATTCGAAATTTTTAAATTTAATCGGTCAACAACAACAGTTTCATTTTGTGGCAAAATTGAGTTTAAATAATTAATTCAAATAAACATGGAGCATCTAAAAGAGAACGATGTTAGAAATGTGATTGGAAATTTTTATAAACAAAGCATAAACAGTGAAAAGAAATTTACAGTGGATCATTTTAAGAAAATGGGAATCGCTAAATCTACAATTTATGACATTATTAAAAGGTCTGAAAATAATTTGCCAATGAATAGAAAAATCGGTTGTGGCAGAAAACCTTTTAAAATTACACCAGAAAAGAGAGAGTCCATGATTGCAAGAGCAGAAGAGAGAATCGGGATTTCGCAAAGAAAATTGGCACTAAAATATAAGATAAGCGTTTCATACGTAAATAGATTATTAAGTATGCATGGACTAAAGTATACCAAAAGAAAAAATGCACCAAAAACAACAGAAAAGCAAGAAATTAAACAAAAGAAAAACTTATTAAAACTTTCAAAAACTTTTTTCAAGCTATCAAATGAGTTTGAAATCATCATGGACGATGAATCTTATTTCTGTGTAAATGGTGCAAATTGTTCACAAAACTCTGGCTACTATACAAAGGATAGTTCTCAAACTGATCCTAACATTAAATTCAACTTCAAAAAAAAGTTTGACGAGAAAGTTCTCGTTTGGATTGCAATCAGTCGTTTTGGTCATTCATCGCCTTATTTTGCTGTAAAAAACTGTGCACTGGATGCAAAAACTTATTCTAAAGAATGTATTACAAAAAGACTTCTTCCATTTATAAATTCCAAGCATCAAAACATGAAAATTTTATTTTGGCCTGACGGAGCGAGATGTCATTATGCAAAACACACATTAGAAACTTACAACACTTTAGGTATTAACTTTGTCGACGCTAAAGATAACCCCCCAAATGTACCGCAGTTAAGACCAATTGAAAATTTTTGGGCACATTTAAAAGCAAAAGTTTATGGAAATGGATTTACTGCAAAAAATCTTGACCACCTTAAGAATAGAATTCGATTAAAGTTGAAAGAGTTTGATCCAGACTACTTTTTCAACCTAATGGATTCAGTCAAAACTAAAGTTCGAAAAGCCGCTGATTTAGGACCACTTTCGGTTATAAAATAGTTAACAATGTCCAGTCACTCATTTTAGTTAAAATTTTTGTCAAAAATCGATTAATTTTGTATTCAATTAAGAACAATTTTTCATTCCGGATTATTTGTGAACAGACGTATATATATATATATATATATATATATATATATATATATATATATATATATATATATATATATATATATATATATATATATATATATATATATATATATATACAGACGAATATATATATATATATATATATATATATATTTATATATTTATATATATATTTATATATATATATATATATATATTTGTATTTATAAATAATATATTATTAGATAAAGCTACTTAACTTTTTGTTTCGTTGAGTACTTTCTGTATGAAGTATGTCATTGCTGTATGCATAATGTTGGCCCACATTATTGTTTGTGCATGTTGGGATGAAAACAAATTATATAAACTGCTTTAAATCATTTTCCTTTTTTTTATTGCTAAGATTTTGTCCCATAAATGTAAATATAAATTAAAATATAATTTTCATATATACAATTTAAGATTTTGCAGGATTAAATGAAAGATGCTCAACACAAGAGAAAGAAATACAAAAACTGAATAAATTGTCAAAGTTTTCTGGTTTTCAGGTTTTATTTAATAAATTTTTTTTTTAATTAAAGTTTCAATCAAAATATTTACTACTTTGCTTAGTATTCTTATCTAATGTTAATCCAAGTTTTATAAGTTATCATAGGTTTGAGGAGATAAAGTCCTTGTTTCTGAGCATTGAAATTATAATTCAAATACATATAAATATATATATATATATATATATATATATATATATATATATATATATATATTTATATTTATATTTATATATATATTTATTTATATATATATATATATATATATATATATATATATATATATATATATATATATATATATATATATATATATATATATATATATATATATATATGTATATAGATTGTTACATTTGGGAGTACGGAAGGAAAAAAAATGATACTTATGCCAACAAATGCGTCACTTTTAATTACTTTTGACTTTCATCCAATATTTGTGTGTTGTCAGAAAGTTAAAACCATTAGTTTAATTACTAATTAATCGTTTTTAAAAAAAATTGCAAAAACGCAAATTTAATTGACCAGAATGTTTTTAAAACATTTTGAATGTTTTTAATAATATAAACAATGTTTTTATTTTTTATTTTTTTTAATAACATATTTTTTTTTTTTTTTTTTTTACTGTAAATCATGCACGGAGTATTGCTACATCAACTAATCTTATAGCCTGACTCGCAATGGAGTGCTTCTACATCGACTGACAAATAGCCTGACTCGCAACGGAGTGCTTCTACATTGACTCAAATAGCCTGACTCGCAAGGAAGTGCTGCTACATTGACTGAGGATTTAATTGAGGCAGGCAGTCTATCAAGTAGCAAAAAAAAATTCCGGTCTTGCATTTTAATATTTACTTTTTGACAACAAAACTTTCTGACAACCAGTTAGGAGTATATATATATATATATATATATATATATATATATATATATATATATATATATATATATATATATATATATATATATATATATATATATATATATATATATGTATATATATATATATATGTATGATATATATATATATATATATATATATATATATATATATATATATATATATATATATATATATATATATATATGTATATATATGTATATATGTGTGTGTGTCATTCCATATCAAATGACCCAATGATCCCTAGGGTACCACCTCAAATTTGCTTCAAATTTTGAACACCCACAGTATTTAAAAAAAAATACAATTCTCAAAATTTCAGCTTGATTGGCCAAACCGTTAAAAAATTATGATTGATTTATGATTGACAAGCATCCAAAAAATTTAAGTACCTGGAGCTTACAGTAGATTTTTTTGATTTTTGACAGAGTATAATTTTGTAAATTAAAAAAGGTGATCGCCTGAAATTTTGTATGTTAATAGTTTATAACCCAAATAATTCAATTTTGCAGGTGTTTTTAACTGATTTTAAACAATTTTTGAGTTCTGGGACCTCAAAGTTACTAAATAATGCAATATTAGAAAAAAATTCAGAAACTTTAATGTGCTACAGTTCAATACCAACAGACAAGCTGTGCCAGTTTTTTGTTACTTTTGTGTACTTAGAGAAACCACATGCGGAAAAAGTTAAAATTATATGTTACGTTATTTTAGCACTTGCAACAGCCTGTTAAAATATAACTTTTTAAAAGAATATGATAAATTACATAAACTTTGTAGGAATAGAAAGTAGCGCAGACAGTTAAAATAAATTATGAAACTTTTTACTGACAAAATTCTATTTATAGACAATCACCATAAAAGATTCAAAGACCTATACTCTATCTTATGACATAATTTTAGCATTTTGAGTGCAATGCTTTCTTAGTTTAAAAGGATACCTAATAGTGCAAGTTATATTATATTTCAAAAAATAAAAAAATAAAAATGCTGAAAGAAGAAGTGTATATACACATGAAACACAATCACACTAATTTCTCTAATTTACATAATTCATTATTCTCTAATTTACATAATTCATAATACTGTCATTATTAGCAAAAATTGTAGTCACGAGCACTTCTACCCTTATAGGTGGAGCACTTATTTCACATATTACTTAGTCAAATTTAAGTTTAATTTGTTTCTATGCATGAACTTTAAATTTAATTTGTTTCTATGTATAAATTTTACATTAACATCTTGGTTTTCATTACAAATCTTAAGCGCAAACCCTATGTGCCATTCATCATCATAAAAGCATGCAATGTATTTAACAGGTTGAAAGTTTGAAGGATCTTTTTTTGCCATTTTAATATTGTTTAGCTAATGGGTATCATAGACAGTATCGCTAGAGCTTTTCCATAAAAACAATTTCTCGCCACCTGTTACAAAACTGTGATAGCTTCTCGTACCTGACACTGTGCTCATCTCTTCATATCATTTCTTTAGGTTAAATTAAGTTTTATGGTTATTGATATTATCGCATGAAATGTAAAATATGTTAGCGTCTTTAATATTTTTTTCGGCCCATGTAAACAGTTTATTTGGCTTAAGAATCTGGTTTGGATTTGCTGCTCGTAGACTTGCTTTTGCTTCTTCTCTTTTTATAGTTCCTCCTATTCCATCACATGGACTTTTGCCATGGGATGTGACAAAGAAGTGATGCTCAGTATTTATATTGTGATCTTCAAGATGGTACATTAAGTTTAACAGACATTTGTAATTTTTGTACTGTGACACAGCACCATCACTGAAGTATTTTTTATCTTGCACAAGAAAACTATAGTTCTCTGCAAAATCCATGAGAATAAGACAAGTGTGTTGATCTAATGTTTTTTTGCTTCTGATAAGTAGGAGGATTTTGCTTCTTTGATAAAGTGGTGGTGACAAAGGTCATACAAAGTTTCACTTAGAGTTTCAATAAACTCAATAATGCTTGTTTGGACTGTGACATGTGCAGTTCGGTCAGTTGACACCCATTGTTTGTATGTGATCTGATCGTCAAAATCAAAATCGTTATTTTTAATTACATTTTCCTGTGTTTTTAATTACATTTTTCAACTGTGATGCACCACTTTGGCCTTAGTTCACAGAACTTGCTGAATCCAACTTTGTGCGTAGTGTATAACTTTTTAAACTCAAGATAAAGCTCCTTTAATCGAACTAATATTAAACGTTTTGTTTATGAATTTTTACATTATTTATACGTACAGAAACAAAGTTTTGCAAGTTTTTATAATTGACCAACTATCAGGAATTAGTGTTAATTGTTGAACTTTTTCTTCCTTCAAACTTATTTTTATTTTATTTTTTATTGCATCTAACAGTTTGTCTAAATCATTATAGTTAATGCATTTTTGCTTTTTTTTTGATACTATATCTTTTGAGTCTATGTCCAATTCTGACACTACTAGTTTTGTCATACTTGTTGCAATTTAGCTTTTTGCTTTCCATATCCTATTTTGTTGCGCCTACTTACATTTTTTAGTGGAGATATTAAAACACACTCTTATTAAGAACTGTCCTTATCAAGGTCTGAACAACTAAAATCTTCTTCAGCAGCTTCATCTTGACTAACTTCTTTAATTTATTCAAGTTTGAATTCATTCATACAGTTAGTACAAACTTCTTGACCAGGTTTGATCTTAAGTTGATTTACTATTGATATGTTGACTTTACACAATCCCTTGATAATTTTTTTCTTGTACACTTTAAATGGTTCACAACAGTATTTTTGAAGTACTTCACATTTAGAAATAAAGACTTTTTCATGGTGAAAACATATCTCCTCATTTGGTTCAAAAGTGCATCCTATCCTTTGAATTAAAAGTCATATTATTCCTTCCATTCTACAATATGACATTTTATCACAATCTTCATTTAAAACTCTTTCCACACAACATTTCTCTGACATTTTTTATTAATCTAAAAATATTAAAATCGAGAGCTAAACAATTAACATTATAATCTAAAAAAAAAACTTTTTTATATTTTTCCAGTAATAAAATTAGTAAAAATGAAATTTCAAGTACTAATGTGGTTAAAACTATTTCTACATATAACTATTTCTGCATACACAAAACTTTTAGTTTTTGGTTCTTGCAATATTAAAAACTAAAATAATAAAATCCATAAAATCTTGTGCAGATTTAGATTTAATACAAACTCTTGAAGCAATTGAAGTATTTTACACTCAAATTACAACCGTGTGAAAATTATGTTATTATAGTTGTATTATATGCATAAAATTAAACAAATACGAATTATAAAATCATATCAAATAAATTAAGTTAAGACACTGATAGTGTTACTTTAGGGAAAATTGATTATATTTATTAAGGGAAAAATTAAAAATATATGCTTAAGTCATAGGACTGCAATCATGTCATAAGATAGAGTATAAGATTCTAAATTTTTTTTTGGTGATTGTTGATTTAATTGATTTTTGGTGATATATAGAACCTTGCCAGTAAAAAGTTTTATAATTTATTTTAAGTGTCTATGCTACTTTTTATGCCTACAAAGTGAATGTAATTTATTGTATTTTTTCAAAAAAAGTGATATATTACCAGGCTGCTGCAAGTGCTAAAATAACTTTTAACACATAATTTTAATTTTTTCCTCAAGTGGTTACTCTAAGTACACAAAAGTAACAAAAAATTGGCACAGCTTGTCTATTGGTATCGAACTGTAGCACATTAAAGTTTCCAAAATTTTTTCTAATATTGTGTTATTTAGCAACTTTGAGGTACAAGAATACAAAAATTGTTTAAAACACCTGCAAAATTAGATAATTTGGGTGAAAAACTATTACCGTAAAAAATTTCAGGTGATCATCTATTTTATTTAAAAAGTTATGATCTGTTAAAAATCAAAAAAATTTACAGTAAGCTGTAAGATACTCAAATGTATGTATATATATATATATTAATATATATATTTATTTATTTATTTGTTTTAGGGATTAACGAAAAGCAAATCTAAAAAGGTAAATACGTATTTTTGTTTTAAATTTTTTTTTTTTTAAATATATTTTTCAAACTGCATTTTTAAACTGAAGACTTAAATATTTTTCTTTGTATCTTTGTTTTCGTGCAGCACAATTAATTATAAATAACTATAAAGCTGAATTAGAATTATTCAAGATTGACTTATCTATTTCAGCTTGTTATTCTAATCTTTCTAGATAAGTTTAATTTTCGAAGTCTTATACAAAGTTAGATGCTACTTAATTTTCATCTACAATCAAACAAAATGTACTTTTTAAACTTGATATAATAAATTATCAAAATTATTTTATCTTGTATTTAAATAAAACATAAAATAATTTTGGCAAGGAATAATGCACTGCTGGAACAATAATAAATGCTGCGTGAATGGAAATACTGCTAAATGTCCATATATGAATTGTTATAATGCTTCATTTAAATGTGGTTGTTTTTATAATTATTTCATTCACTGACACAGCTTTTTGTGAAAATGAAAATGAAATTATGTTTTTTAATGCATTTATTATAATATGTTTTAGGTTTTTTAAACAAACATGTTTGTAAAAAAAAAAGAAAGTTAATCTGCAGTTTTAAAATATGAAGCACGTTTAAAAATTTAAATGTTTGGGAATTTCAAACCACTTAAGAACTAAAGTCTCAAAATTTTAATGGAATTGAATTATTGGGCTTTAACTTTTTGGAATTTAAATTTATGGACTTGAAATTTTTATGGACAAGTTTTTATGGACTTAAAAGAAGGGGACTTCAGACTCAAACTTTACATCCCTTCTACTTATATATAGTTGATTCAAGAATTTGTTAGAAGTTTAGCTTAATAGTATTTTAGATATGAAGTGATTGTGACATATAGCATATTCAATAATCTCAAAGATGTTACCAGATACACCAAAAGAAGAAAGCTTATGGAGAAGACCAGCTTATGGAGAAGACCAGCATGCCAAACTTGACCAAAAACTTTAGAAATGTTGAGAGCAATGGCCTTAGCCTCTCCATATCTATCTAATGCATGATAAAACCTATCAGTTATTACCGTTAACAAATCAGCAGTAGAACGAGAAGATCAAAATTCATATTGACGATCAGAAAGTAAGTTATTAGATTCATGATGAAAGATTATTTGTTAATTAAAAACTCAAAAACCTTGTTTATGGTAATAAGAAGACTAATGAGGCGGTATTTAGACGAGTCAGATCGCTCTCCAGAAATTTTGATAATAAGGATAACAGTTGCCACTATCCAGCAGACTGGAAAACATGACTCTGAAAAGCACTTGCTAAATAGTTTTGAAATTATAGAGGACAGCTCCGGAGAATACTTCTGCAAGACCATAACATATATTTTGTCCAGACCACAAACTGTAGAAGAGTCTAAGCAAGAAATCTATTTAAATACAAAAGCTGGAGTAATATGAAGGTTAGGCAATGGATTAAATTTGACAGCTAGATCAGGTAGAACATGTTTAGTGGAATCTTTTTACAATGGTTTCTAGCAATAGTAAACAGGTGTCTATTTTCTGGAGAATTGTTTTGCTGATAGATATGAAAGTAATAGTTATGATTGGAAATTACAGCAGCACAATAAGAGGAAAAACATGGAGAAGAATGAGGTTTGTTTAGAGGGAATAAAAGATTCCATGCCAGCCTGAATCCAAAAAGTTACGTAAGAATTACATTTCTAAGCAGGAAGACAAAAGATTTCTACCCAAGGGCTGTCACGAAGAAAATTGCGAAATAAGTCCTAGTCAGCTTTAAGGTAGTTGTAAGAAGTATGATGATAAGGGGATTGAAGAAGGAGATAATAATAGTTTTAAAGAGATCAAACTATGATCAGAAACATCGAAGGGTGAGTGTGGAGAAACTGAACACTGACTAGGATCAGAAACAAAACATAAGTGAAGTAGAAAAGGTAAATGATTGGGATTGTCTGGAAAGCGAGTTAAAAAGTTGACTATTTGTGTATCAGACTGAGAAAGACAAAAGTAGTGGGCCTTAACGCCTGCAGAGTCACTTACACTAGAGCCAAGCAATTCAGTGTGATGAGCATTAAAATCACCAGCAACAACAATATTTGCTGAAGAAAAAGAGCTTGAGTAAAGAGAAAGAGCTTGAGTAAAGAGAAAGAGCTTGATCAATTTGATCAGAAATAAAACTGAAAAGAGTGCAGTTATGAGATGAACATGAACGAGATAGAACAAAGAGAAAGGCAATAGAGTGAAGTGCTAAATGAAAGCACATAAAAGAATAGACGGTAGATTCAAATCTAGTTTCTAGGCAATAGGGTGAATTCTTATGAATTCCTATTTACATTCATAAGAATGAGGCTAGGCCAAGCATGAGACTATTAGAGTCTTTACGAATTAAAGGAAAATAACCATCTACACTAAGATCACAAGATGAGACAGCCAAACTCAAATAAGTCTCAATATATATATATATATATATATATATATATATATATATATATATATATATATATATATATATATATATATATATATATATGTATATATATTTTAACAAAAATATTACAAAAAAAGTGAATATTATATATAAGTAATTAAAATATAAATTATATAATTTATTACATAAAATAAAAATTATTATGCAATAATTTATAGTGCATTAATTTTATATTTTGTCAATATAGTTTAGAGTGTAATAATTTTATATTTGTCAAATAGACCAATCTAATTAAAAACATTTGTATTTAAATCTGCACTCTTTTTTAGTTTTTTTTTGTTGCAACAATCGTGTCTTCTAAAAAGCATTGCAGTTCATTATGAAATTAGTTTTTTTTTTATAAAAATGACTTGTTTTTATAAAAATAACGTGTTTTTTATTTTAGTTACAATAATAATTATACTTTTGAGAGAAAGATTATACTTATGCAAGAGCCGTAAATTGCTCCTGTAAACCATTTTAGTAGAGTGTTGGTGAGAACAAAAGTTATAACCCTCGCCTCCCACGCTGTATGTATGTATGTATGCATGTATGTATATATACATATATATGTATATATACATACATGCATATACAAAAATAAAGTATATATATACGCATTTATATATATACATATATATATATATATATATATATATATATATATATATATATATATATATATATATATATATATATATATATATATATATATATATATATATATATATATATATATGTATATATTTATATATATGTATATATATATTTATATATATGTATATATATATATATTTATATATATGTATATATATATATTTATATATATGTATATATATATTTATATATATGTATATATATATATAAATATATATATACATATATATAAATATATATATGTGTATATATATATATATATATTTAATGTAAGATCCTCAAGACTGGCTGTGTGTGCAAATGAAGTTGCACACACAGCCAGTCTTGAGGATCTCACATTTTTTATGTATGTGTATATGCCGTGGTGTATTCTTAGATTTCGATCGGTCGTCTTGCGGGCAACCGAGAATAATAATTTAGTTAATCTCTAATAATCAAGTTTTTTAAAGTGTGTGTTTTCACTAGGAATAAAATTATATTTTCATATTTGCTGAGCATAAAATTATAAAAATGATTATTTTTATTTTTTTAAATTTCAGTGGTTATGATACGTTATGGTTATGATATATTTATTGTAAAAAAACTACTGGTGCATTTATAAAGTAGCGTTAAATACGTCTTGGTATTTTTATTTACGTCATGTTTTATGTAATTAAATTGTAAATGAATGAGAATTGCAAGAGTTGCGATAAAACTATTGATGCATTTATTGAGTAGCATAAAAAACGTCTTGGTATTTTTATTTGTGTCACATTTTATGTAATTAAACTTTGATTGAATGAAAAATGCGACTTTATCCACTTTTGAAAAAAGTTTTTTTTAAAACATTTGAACTAGCATTTTATACATCTTTGTATTTTATCGCACTTGGTCTTTTTAAGAGAGAAAGAGAAGTTTTTTTTAAATTAAACTTTGAATGAGCGATAATGGAAAGAGAAAATAGCTTTCAATCAAAGTTTTTTTAAAGTTATTCTTTAAAATAAAAATGTATAAGGGTTATTCCATACAATATCATCTAGTTTTTCAAAAGTGCCCCAGAGTACCACTTCAAATTTGTTTCAAATTTTAACCACCCACAGCTGAAAAAATTTTAACCACCCACAGCTGAAAAAAACACAATTCTAAACATTTCAGCTTGATTGACCAAACCTTTGAAAAGTGATAATTGAATCAATATTGACCAAAATCGGAAAAATTTGAGTAACTTACAGCTTACTGTAGATTTTTTTGATTTTTAACAGATCATAACTTTTTAAATAAAATAGATGATCACCTGAAATTTTTTACGGTAATAGTTTTTCACCCAAATTATCTAATTTTGCAGGTGTTTTAAACAATTTTTGTATTCTTGTACCTCAAAGTTGCTAAATAACACAATATTAGAAAAAATTTTGGAAACTTTAATGTGCTACAGTTCGATACCAATAGACAAGCTGTGCCAATTTTTTGTTACTTTTGTGTACTTAGAGTAACCACTTGAGGAAAAAATTAAAATTATGTGTTAAAAGTTATTTTAGCACTTGCAGCAGCCTGGTAATATATCACTTTTTTTGAAAAAATACAATAAATTACATTCACTTTGTAGGCATAAAAAGTAGCATAGACACTTAAAATAAATTATAAAACTTTTTACTGGCAAGGTTCTATATATCACCAAAAATCAATTAAATCAACAATCACCAAAAAAAAATTTAGAATCTTATACTCTATCTTATGACATGATTGCAGTCCTATGACTTAAGCATATATTTTTAATTTTTCCCTTAATAAATATAATCAATTTTCCCTAAAGTAACACTATCAGTGTCTTAACTTAATTTATTTGATATGATTTTATAATTCGTATTTGTTTAATTTTATGCATATAATACAACTATAATAACATAATTTTCACACGGTTGTAATTTGAGTGTAAAATACTTCAATTGCTTCAAGAGTTTGTATTAAATCTAAATCTGCACAAGATTTTATGGATTTTATTATTTTAGTTTTTAATATTGCAAGAACCAAAAACTAAAAGTTTTGTGTATGCAGAAATAGTTATATGTAGAAATAGTTTTAACCACATTAGTACTTGAAATTTCATTTTTACTAATTTTATTACTGGAAAAATATAAAAAAGTTTTTTTTTTAGATTATAATGTTAATTGTTTAGCTCTCGATTTTAATATTTTTAGATTAATAAAAAATGTCAGAGAAATGTTGTGTGGAAAGAGTTTTAAATGAAGATTGTGATAAAATGTCATATTGTAGAATGGAAGGAATAATATGACTTTTAATTCAAAGGATAGGATGCACTTTTGAACCAAATGAGGAGATATGTTTTCACCATGAAAAAGTCTTTATTTCTAAATGTGAAGTACTTCAAAAATACTGTTGTGAACCATTTAAAGTGTACAAGAAAAAAATTATCAAGGGATTGTGTAAAGTCAACATATCAATAGTAAATCAACTTAAGATCAAACCTGGTCAAGAAGTTTGTACTAACTGTATGAATGAATTCAAACTTGAATAAATTAAAGAAGTTAGTCAAGATGAAGCTGCTGAAGAAGATTTTAGTTGTTCAGACCTTGATAAGGACAGTTCTTAATAAGAGTGTGTTTTAATATCTCCACTAAAAAATGTAAGTAGGCGCAACAAAATAGGATATGGAAAGCAAAAAGCTAAATTGCAACAAGTATGACAAAACTAGTAGTGTCAGAATTGGACATAGACTCAAAAGATATAGTATCAAAAAAAAAGCAAAAATGCATTAACTATAATGATTTAGACAAACTGTTAGATGCAATAAAAAATAAAATGAAAATAAGTTTGAAGGAAGAAAAAGTTCAACAATTAACACTAATTCCTGATAGTTGGTCAATTATAAAAAATGTCTTATTCTTATGGATTTTGCAGAGAACTATAGTTTTCTTGTGCAAGATAAAAAATACTTCAGTGACGGTGCTGTGTCACAGTACAAAAATTACAAATGTCTGTTAAACTTAATGTACCATCTTGAAGATCACAATATAAATACTGAGCATCACTTCTTTGTCACATCCCATGGCAAAAGTTTATGTGATGGAATAGGAGGAACTGTAATAAGAGAAGAAGCAAAAGCAAGTCTACGAGCAGCAAATCCAAACCAGATTCTTAAGCCAAATAAACTGTTTACATGGGCCGAAAAAAATATTAAAGGCGCTAACATATTTTACATTTCATGCGATGATATCAATAACCATAAAACTTAATTTAACCTAAAGAAATGATATGAAGAGATAAGCACAGTGTCAGGTATGAGAAGCTATCACAGTTTTGTAACAGGTGGCGAGAAATTGTTTTTATGGAAAATCTCTAGCGATACTGTCTATGATACCCATTAGCTAAATAATATTAAAATGGCAAAAGAAGATCCTTCAAACTTTCAACCTGTTAAATGCTTTTATGATGATGAATGGCACATAGGGTTTGCGCTTAAGATTTGTAATGAAAACCAAGATGTTAATGTAAAATTTATACATAGAAACAAATTAAATTTAAAGTTCATGCATAGAAACAAATTAAACTTAAATTTGACTAACTAATATGTGAAATAAGTGCTCCATCTATAAGGGTAGAAGTGCTCGTGACTACAACTTTTGCTAATAATGACAGTATTATGAATTATGTAAATTAGAGAATAATGAATTATGTAAATTAGAGAAATTAGTGTGATTGTGTTTCATGTATATATACGCATCTTCTTTCAGCATTTTTATTTTTTTATTTTTTTATTTTTTGAAATATAATATAACTTGCACTATTAGGTATCCTTTTAAACTAAGAAAGCATTGCACTCAAAATGCTAAAATTATGTCATAAGATAGAGTATAGGTCTTTGAATCTTTTATGGTGATTGTCTATAAATAGAATTTTGTCAGTAAAAAGTTTCATAATTTATTTCAACTGTCTGCGCTACTTTCTATGCCTGCAAAGTGTATCTAATTTATTATATTTTTTAAAAGAAGTGGTATTTTAATAGGCTGCTGTTAATGTTAAACTAACTTTTAACACATAGTTTTAATTTTTTTTACAAGTGGTTGCTTTAAGTACACATAAGTAGAAAAATTGGTATAGCCTGTCTTTAGGTATTGAACTGCAGCAGATAAAGGTTTTTATTTTATAGCAAATTTAGGGTACAATAACTCATCAATTCCTTAAAGCCAATCAAAAACACCTACAAAATTGGATTATTTGGGTTAAAAAATTATTAACACACAATATATTAGGTGATCACTTTTTTTATTTACAAAGTTATGCTCTATTAAAAAAAAAAAAGTTTATTATTTAATTAAAAGCGTTTGATAAATAAACGTTTTAACATAGGAAATTTTTATAATTTAATTGCGTAAAAATGTTTGCTAATTACTAGCAGTTATGACTTCAAAACTTTCATTTGTTCTTTATAAAAAGCGAAAACCGGTGTTCTAATTTAAACAGAATGACTCAAGTTAATAGAAAAGAAGGATAATAAATTTTAACAATCAGACTTTAAAAATATTGTTTTATTGTTATGTTAGATTAAAAAGTAATTATCAAAAGCTATTTTGCTGATAAAAAGTAATAGTCTTTCGAAAACAAAAGAAGAAACTTTAGCGGCGAAAATGTTGCAAAATGTAGAAATGCAAAGTACTGCAAAAAAATTAATTTAAATGATGAGTAATTTAAATTTAAGTACTAAGTTAAAAAATGAACGAATTTAAATAGCCGCCCAGCTGGTCGACTCAATTGCATCAAAACACTATTTCCAGTAGCTCTTTGAAATATTCGGGTGGCATTTGCCATCGAGCAACCACAAGTGTACACCACTGGTATATATGTTTGTATATTTTTTTTTTTGTTATTTACCTTCTCAAGGCCGATAAGGCCACTACAGATGAGGAGGCTACTTAATAGTGGTTATAACCCTCTCTCAACTCTATAACTCCGAAACACGAACCTTGATGAACAAGGCCGCTGCGCGGAGAAACAAGTTGAGTGCGGTACTACCAGGGACGTGGTGGAGATCAAACTTAGAACCTCTTGCTTATAAAGCGAGTGCTTTACCACTACACCACTACCGCATATTATGTATATATGCATGTATGTATGTTTGCATATATACTTAAAATTGCTTACTTTGTACTATACTTTTATAACTATAAATATACTTCGAACTAAATTTTAATTAGGATTGGGCAGATATACTTGAAGAAAATGAAAGATTAAATCAACAATTACAAGTTAGTATATATGTTATATATTTTTCAACATATCAAAGCGGTTTAATATTCCTTTTTATTTATTACTGATATTTTATTATTTATTTATTTTTTTCATTTTCATTTTAGCGTCAAGAGGAAGATTTTAAGCTTCAAAACCAAACGCTCATGTATGAAGTGTCTCAGGTTAGAAGTTATATTCATATTAGTTTAATTTTACAAGATAGTATTAATTTGTTTCAGATATTTAAAAAAATTATTAATATAGATATCATAATATTTTTTATAATATTAAGTTTTATTTTATAAAAAGAAAAGACATTTTGTTTTTTTCAGTTGTCGATGGTGAAAGAACAGATATCTTCCAACTTCGAAGATAATGAAAAACTCAAATTTGAAATCAACAATCAGCAAAAAATTATTGAAAGTGTGTTGCTTTATTAATATATTCCACTCTATATGTGCATCAGAGCATATTTACAATATTGATTTGTTACTATTATTCTCTTTATTATTATTATTGCAGTAAGTGGTGCCATGGTTATGTTACCCAGCTTCTTGGTGATTGTTCTGGGTTTAGAATCTCATTACATTTCTAGCATTACCATGCTCAAATTGTTTCTCTATAAAGTATTTTAACTATATATATATATTTATACAGTTGCGGACAAAACTACGTGAACATTTGCAGATAGTTTTGTTGAAACAAAAGTTTCAACACCTTAAAAAAATTTTTTTCTCTAATACTATATATGATTGGATAGAGCGTTTTTTGCTCTATAAGATTGTGTAAAGTGTATTCTTTAATAATACGTATAAAATCATACATGTATAAACGTTAAAATAATTTCGAAAATTTTGAGCGACAAAACCACGTGAACGATTTATAAAAGCGTCATTTTTGATGCAAATTATATTATATTCACATCGAAATCAGTGCTTTTAAAAATCGTTCATGTGGTTTTGGTATTCTAAGAACTTTTGGTATTCTAAGAACTTACAATCATTTAAATTTCTCAAGATTATTCTGTTTAACATCAAAAAATTAAAAAAATTAAACTATAATGGTTCGTCAAACTGATTCAAAAATTGAAAGCTTGGTTTTGCGTTTGCGCAAAGAAGAAAAATGGTCCATTGGGCAAATTGCAGCTCATGTGAAGATGTCAAAAGGTGGAATACATAAAATTATACACCGAGAAAAGAGCAAAAATATCGTTAAGAAAGGTGGTCGTCCACGTATTACGGATAAGCAGTAGTATTCCTTTAATTTTATTTTTTTTAATATTTAATCTTAATAATATTAATGTTAATGTTAATTTTAATGTTTAACATTTTATTTTTTAGTACTGATCGAAAAATTGTGCGAAAATCTCTTGAGAATCCACATTTGACAGCCCCTGAAATTCGTCTGCAAACAGGCATGGAAAACGTAAGCACACGAATGATTCAAAGGCGTTTAAACGAAGGAGGTCTTTATGGGCGCAGATCTGCAAAGAAACCATTCCTTAAGCCCAGGCACATCAAAGATCGCCTACAGTTCGCTAAAGATCACTTAAACTGGACGGTTGAAAATTGGAAAACAGTTTTGTGGTCGGATGAAAGTAAATTTAACATGGTTTGCAGCAACGGTCGAGGTTATGTTAGGCGTCCAGTAGGTAAAAGATTTGCAAAAGAGTATACAATAGGAACTGTAAAATTTGGGGGTGGCAATATAATGGTTTGGGGGTGTTTCTCCTGGGCTGGAATTGGTCCGTTGTACTGTGTAAACAGTATAATGGACCAACTACAGTACAGGGAAATATTATCTAATCAAATGTTGCCACACGCTTTAGAAAAAATGCCTCACAATTGGGTTTATCAACATGATAATGACCCTAAACATACAGCTTTGACTGTAAAAAATTGGCTCATAAATAATAGCATAACGGTTTTGAAGTGGCCTGCCCAATCTCCCGACTTAAATCCAATCGAAAATTTATGGATTGAAGTTGAGCGACGCTTGGGAGGTCGCAAATTTCAAAAACCGGATGAACTTTTTCGAGCTGTACAGTATGAATGGGAGGCATTACCAAAACAGTTACTAGAAACTCTTGTAGAATCTATGCCAAGGCGGTGCAAGGCCGTTATCGATTCTAAAGGCTATGCAACTAAATATTAATGTTTTTTTTTTTTTAGAATCTATTATTTGTTGATGTTAGTAAAATTATTCTTTTACGTTTGTATAATCGTTCACGTGGTTTTGTTGCGCAAAATATTTGTTGCTTTTTGAACATTTAGATATGTTTAATTTTAAACAAATTATTAGAGAATACACTTTACACAGTCTTATAGAGCAAAAAACGCTCTATCCAACCATATATACTATTAAACTATAAACTTATTTTAAGACATTGAAAATTTCATTAAAAAAAACTATTTGCAATCGTTCACGTAGTTTTGTCCGCAGCTCTGTATATATATATATATATACTTTCTTTTTTCATAATGCATCTTAACAACTGTCTTTTTATCTTTATTTATCTTTAATTTAGTTAAATCCTTAAATAAAGTTTATAAAAGAATAATAATAAAATTTAATTAATAATAAAGTTTAATTAATAAGAGCTTTTTGTTTTTATTTAGGAAGAATTTTTTTAAATATGTTTAAACGCTCATACAATTTTCTTATAATCTAATTTATACTATAAAATAAACTTTGGCACTGTGACTTTCAAAATATCGTTTTATTATTAGTTTTATTTATTTATTTAACAAGAAGTTTTATTATTTTTGATATTTACTACTCTTTTTATAATATTCTTAAGTTGAAAACAACAACAACAACAACAAAAAAATAAGTGTGCTGAGAAAAATCAATAGTCTCCCACTATAAAATAAAGTTTTTGATTTTTATCAGTGCTGATAAAAATCAATAGTCATAACTTTATTGTATCAAACAAATATTTTTAGTTGTCCTTCACAAAATTTGGTACCCTCGGGCAACCACTAGTGTACACATCTGACATATATTAGGGTGGTTCAAAAAACAACATTTTGGAAAAATATCTGCAGCTCTCACCTTAATGTGTTCTATATGATAAAATAACACTGGATTTAAAAGCTTTTTGAATAAAAAATATTTTTTAGTGGTACCTCAACACCCTTGAACATTTAATGGGTCTATAATATTATTAAAATCTTTTTTTCCAAAAGTATGTCTTGTTGGGTCTTTATAGAAGCAAAATTATATAAAAACTTCAAAAAGAAAAGTTAACTTTTAAAAAGCATCAATAAAAATAATTTTAACTTAAAAAACTTTGTAAAAACGCATATTTTTAGTTTTTAGTTAAAAAATGTCAATTTCTAGGCAGTAAAAATAATATTTTTTGATTAAAATTATGATTCTTTTTGAAAGATTTTTGATCTGTATGATTCTCTTCATTTGAGACCCAACAAGACATACTTTTGAAAAAAATTTTATATTAAGGACCAATTTAATGTTCAAGGGTCTTGAGACACCCCTAAAAATATTTTTTATTCAAAAAACTTTTAAGTTCATTTTTATACTTTTAAGTTTTTTATAACTTTTATAAATTTTTATAACTTTTAAGTTCATATTTATTATTTTATTATATAGGTGCGAGTTGCAGATATTTTTCGAAAATGTATTTTTTTGAACCACAAATATATATATATATATATATATATATATATATATATATATATATATATATATATATATATATATATATATATATATATATATATATATATATATATATATATATATGTATATATATATGTATATATATATATGTATATATATGTATGTATATATATGTATGTATATGTATATATATGTGTGTATATATATATATATATATATATATATATATATATATATATATATATATATATATATATATATATATATATTTATTTATATTTATACAGCCCCTTATGGTCATCATTAACTGCTGACCTAAAAATGTTTGAGGTTGGCAAAAAATTGCTGACCTTGTTACTATGTTTTATGGTAAGACCTTTCTATCAAATTTTTTTTGCCGACCTCCAAAAATTTGAGTTGACATATTTTTGCCGACCTTATTTTTCCTAATTCCGAGGGTTTATATGTATATATAAACACGATTAGTATATATGTATGTATGTATGTATTTATGTATGTATGTATGTATGTATGTATGTATGTATGTATGTATGTATGTATGTATGTATGTATTTATCTATGTATGTATGCATTTATGTATTTTTATATTTATCTATTATTTATATAGGCTTGAAAAAGGAACTTCAAAGCTACCAATCAGCATATAATTTACAAAGTTGTCAATCAACATATAATGCACAGGACACAATAAACACAGAGTTTTGTAACAACATTCTCAAAAAGTTACAAACTCATTTTAAAGCAATTCAATCTAAAATGTCTTCAGAAACAATTTCTTTATCAATGGATAATAAAGAAACAATGGATAATAAAGAAAACGTAGATAATCTGAATTATGCTAATGAATTAAATGAAATATACAATTCAATAGAAAAAATTTGCAAAAATGTAATTAATGATTCAACATTAAGAAAGGATTGCATTCCAGAAAATGGTAAATTAAATAAAGTTTGCTTTTAGTAATTGCTGCTAGGTGTGGTTGGCTTGGGTAGTGGTTCCATAAAAGCCGCTAAAATTTGATAAGGATTAACAAAAAAACAAAAATATGCTAAAAAGAAGGAAAAAATTAAAAAGATCACATTTTTTTTAAATGTTTAGGTTTTAATAACATGAATTTTTCTATTTTTTATGTTATTTTTTTGTTTAGTTCAGTTGCTTAAAGATAAAATAGCTAGTCTTGAAGTACAATTAAACTCTTTAAAAGTAAGTGATTGAAATGTTTGTTTAATGTATTTATGAGTTTAATATGGATAGCTTTTTTGTGAAGCTATTTTTTATTTCATTCACACACCCACAATTTTTTTCTCACAAACACGCATCACAAATATGTATTTTAGACAATTGCAATATTAATTAGTAGTGATGTACTGATTATTCGACATGTGTATTGTTTTAATCAGCCACTTTTTGCTTAATTGGTATCATTATTAACATTACCCTTTTTTTAATTGATTTTCCTCCAGATTGCTTTTTTTTAAAAATTTAATCCCTCATTATGAAAATAGTTATATGTTAGATAAACCAAACTCTTTATATAATATAGGTATTTTTTTTATTTTTGAGACAAAATTATGCAATTTAATATATATTTTTAATAACAAATTCACTTTCGAAAATGGCTGCAATCAATATTATATAAGTTGGTAGTTAACAGAAAGCAAAAAAAAAGTTAAATAACAAGAAAACGGCTGAGAGAAGACTTTAAAAACTGTAAACTGCACAAGTAAGCAAAACATGAAGACAGGACTTCTAAAGTATTTTGTTTGAGGTAAAAAACAAGGTTTTCAAAAGTTTTTTAGACATAGTAGAACAGTTCAGTAAAGGGATGCAACTTTTTAAAATATCATGAGTCATGTGATTATCATGAGTCATGTGATTATCATGAGTCATGTGATTATCATGAGTCATGTGATTATCATGAGTCATGTGAGATTGAGATTAGGTAGAATAAGAGTTTTGTGTTGGAAATAAAATGAGTTTTTGGATGCGTAATACGCAAAAGATGTGTAAGAGATGTACATCCCTTGAGTAGTGACCATGGTAGTAGTTATAGAAAATAGAAAAAGATGAAACCATATGATAAATGGGGCAGAAGCATATGCTAGGGAGTTAGAAAAATTCCAACTACATTTACAATTTGTTTTAGATTATGTCTAAAAGAGAATGAGCATAATTAGCAGAACCAGCCCAAATATGACAACAGTATTCCAACAAGGATAAATAAGCGATTTATAGAGCTATAGAATGGAACGAGGAGTAAAAAAACAGGAACACCATGCTGTATTAAAAGAAAAATCACATTTCAGATCAGCTGTTTTTTCTAAGTAAATAAAATCTCATAGCTTTTTTGGTCAGAGTATTTGGTAGTCTCATCTAGCAAATAGATTTATGGGTAAATTTATTGGGAAGATCATTATATAGAGACAAGAGTGAAGATTATCCAGTTTTCATAATCCAAGGCAGGAAACAATGTAATGCAGGTTTAAATCTATACCAGCCTATTGATGAAAAAGGAATGCATATGGTCTAAAAATATATAGGCATCAGTAGCCAGCTTTCTGCTTATCCCTAATATTTTTGCCCAGGTAGTTTTCTACAAGACTTTAATGGATGCTAACATCTGCTGGAGACAAATATTTTTATCATGACAATATATCTAGACTAAACTCAATCAAGAAGCCTAAGGCAGGGTGTATTTTAAGTCAGAGTTATAAGGCAGTGAGACATCTACCAGGTTAAACTTAATTACATGTTACCAGTAGCTGGGTAATCATGATGATCTTGTAACCTGACCTGACCTGTAATATTTAGTTTTATATTATTGATTATTCTTATAATTGGTTAATTAATTGGTATGGGTATTGGTCCTTTTTTGTTTAACAGCATCAATCAAAAATGTGCAGTTGGTACATCACTATAAATTAGTTTAATATTGGTTGAACCAATTAAGCATAATATTACCTTTTGTCATTTTTGCCTTTATTTTGAAAAGAACTTGTTTTTTTTATTTTGTAGATTTTATTATTTTTATGTTAAAATTTGAATTTTCTCATTTAGATAAATATTAAATGTTTAACCATTAAAATTTTAAAAAAAATTTATATTGTTTTTTTTTTGAATACTGATAGATCTTTTGCAGAACTTTCTCAAGCGTTTTTTTTTTATATAAAATAAATTTGTTTACTTTCAATTCAATTATCATTTATATCATTCATTCTTTATCAGCAAACAATGGGGTTGTTTATATCATTAATTTTTTTATCCCAAACAATGAGGTTGTTTAATTGTTTTTAGAATGATAAAATCAGCAGAAGTATGATTTGGTTCACTTTTATTTGTTTACTTTATTTATTTAATCTTTTAGTTTTAGTTTGACCTTTTTATAAATGAAGTTGTTTTTTTAAAAAGTGGTTTATGGTGTATACAACATTCAGGTTTACTCCCTATTCTTAGGTCTATTTAGATGTATTTATTTTGAGATAGATAGTGCATGTTGGAGAATTTATCAGATAGAATTAGAATTTTGAATGATAAACAAAAAGATTTATGTTTTTGATTTTTTTTGAAATAGAATTTGGTAATTTTTAAAAATTGCCAAGTTCGGTGCCTTAATTTGATAGTAATTTACAAAAAATGGCTTGAGTGTTTTGAACTCACCATAAAAAGATTCTTTTTCCACTGTGGTCTAAACCCGCATTTATTTCATGTTTCATTTACTTTTACCATGGTTTCACTTACCATGGTTCATTTCATTTTACTCTGAAACCTTAATTTTTATTAATTTTTTTATATTTTGCAGCTGAGAATTATTGATGTATATATAAATTAAATATAAATAAATGTGAAATATTGTATAATTATTTTTAAAATTTTTGTTTGAAAACATTTTATCAAAAGTTTTTATATCAACGATAATATTAAAATTTAGGAAACATCAACAAAAGAAATATCAAGGTTAAAAGAAGTAGCTAATGAGGTAAATTGTCACAATTTAAAAAACTTGCATGTATTTATGCATAATATTATTTATATTTTTAGCACATAGATCTAGTTTTAGTTTAAAAAAAAGATTTTTCCAACATTGTCAAAAAAAAATTATGGTGTTGTATGCAATTTGTTTACTTTAGTGGGCTGAGAAAGCGAAACGAAAGCAAGAAAGGTAGAATCAATTTAGTATTTAATTTCTTAATATTTTCTTATCTGTCAATATCTCAATCTGTTGCATATTGGCATTAGATGGTAAGTTATATAATAAACATATATATATGTTGTTTGTTTATAGATATATTAACAATAAAAGATTATGTTAAGTGTAAATGTATGTTTAACTCCATCTTCCAAGCTATAAAACTTTTCTTGTAACAATTTTCTGTGCTAACAAAGAAAATGAGCAACATCTGTACATAAACAAAGTAATGTACAATAAATTCTGAACAAAAAAAAAAATTCAAATCTATATGCGAGGACTCATAAAAATAGGTTAAGGAATAATCACTTTTGATTATTAAAAATAATTCAAAATAGAATTATAATTGTATAAGTTTTAACAATGTAAAAATTATGAAAAGTAAGAGTTAAAACAATTTGCATTATAACATGATAACAATATTTAAGTAAAAATAACATTGTAATAATATTTAAATACTAGTAAATGCTTTTAGTAAATGGTGTAAAAATAAACTTTTGATTATCGTTTTACCATCTATTAAAAGTCATTTTTGATTTTTAATTGATTTACTTATTTTAAATAGAAACCATATAGACCATATTTACCAAGTGAATTTTAGCTCAGGTTGTTTTAGGTAATTTTTAGCTTATGCCAGGCTTTAACAGAAATGGTGTGCGATCACACGCTGTATCTAACCATGCTAATAACCTTTTTTTTTTTTACAATTTGACCACGACTGTTTTGATCTTTCAGCAATTTAAATGCAATGAAAAAATATTGTTCCATTATATAAAAATTGTTCTATTATAAATAACTTTTAATTGTTGATCTTTTCTAAATTTTAAGCAAAGCCCTCTAAATAAAATACAAAATTAATTATAACGATTGTTTAAAATAAACACAATTTGTGTAAATTAACTAAAAATGTTATATTTAAATTTTTTTTATGCAGACTTGTTTTTTTTATGATAAATTTAAACGTTTGAAATTATTTTTCCATGCCCTTCTAAAAATCATTTAAAAGATTTTTTTTAAATTACTTTAAATTATGAATAACTTAAATTAAGTCTTCCCATTGCAATATAAGATTTAATTGCTTAATTTTTTTTTTTATTTTAAAAAAATTGTGTAAAAATTTTTTTTTTACCTTGACTTACTAATTAGAGCATGAAATAATTAAAAAATACTATTTTAAAAAGATGTTTTTTTTTTAAACAATTTTTTGCAACTTTTTGATAAAAATGTTTATACAAATTAAAAAAACTACATTTTTTTCTTTTCAATAATTTAAATAAAATTAGTTCATTTATTAAGTTATCATTAAAAGTAATTTGTAAAAATGTTTTGCGTAACTTTAAGAAAATGTTTCAAAAGATAAGTTTTAGAGTAATTTATTTCAAATGAAATTTAAAATGTAACAGAAAATAATTTTTGCTTTGAGTTAAAGTTTTTTAAGTTTTATTTTAAAGCTTTTATATTTTCTTTTTTTGTAAGGAACTTTTTTTTAATTGGTTTTTTTTAATTTAATTTTTTTCATAGTTTAAGTTTAGCTTAGCATTTCTTTTTTCAGCACATTTCTGTTTAAATCATCAAAACATCTAAACAGTCATGGTCAAGTTTGATCGCACGCCATTCCTGTCCAAGCCTGTTATGTGGTTTTTATTCACCTACTACTATGTAAAATAAAAATTGACAAAATAATTTTTTTTGAACTTTAACACAAAAATATAAATTTGAATCATTTGTTTACTTTTAAAAGTTATGAAAGCAAAGCAAAGTTTTTTTTTAAAACTGCAAAAACGCAAATTTAATTGACCAGAATGTTTTTAATAATATAAACAATGTTTTTATTTTTATTTTTTTATTTTAAAACCATGCCCGGCTTGTTCCAACACCGACAATCGATGTAGCAACACTCCGTGCATGATTATATATATGCATGACGTGCATGACTATATATATATATACTACATCAAAAAATAAAACATACAGTTAATTTCCAAACATTCAAGTCTTTTTATTTCAATCAAATAATAAATAAAATAATTAATATTTACATATTAATTAGTAATTGCTATAATATATGATAATATTAAAAATAAAGTTCATAAAGAAAATTATTTAATTAATAAAAACAAAAAAACATAGTCAAAGAAAAAAACATACATCAAAAAATAAAACATACACACATCAAATGCATGAAAGAAAAATAAGATACAAGAAGAAAAACGATCATACCCTTTCACAAAAACATGACTCATCTAATTCGGTAATGTAAATAAGACCTGTTTTTGTCATATTTTGCTTTAGTATTGCATTGTTATTTAAATAGTGCGCATATTGATGTAAATAATGGCAACCGCTAAAAAAATTTCTGAAAAAACAAAAATTTCAAAAGGAAAAGTGTCCATTGAAATTAGAATGTTAATTGTGAAACTAAAGGAAGAAGGAAAAAGTTATGCAGAAATTGCTAAGTTGATCGACAGACCTCGAGCAACCATTCAGACAGTAATTAATAATTATAGAAAAAATAAATCATTTGAAAGTGCGCCTGGAAGAGGTCGAAAAAAAGCGTTTACAATGCAAGTAGAAAGGAAAATTGAAAGAATGGTAAAAAAAGATCCAAAAACATCGGCTCCAAAAATAACTGCTCTTTTAAAAAAAGATCTAAATGTGACAGTTAATCCCCAAACTGTAAGAAATTTGTTGCACCGGAAAGGCTACGCAGGACAAATTTCACGTAAGAAACCATTCTTAACAAAAAGGAATGTTGTTAAAAGATTGGCTTACGTGAATGAGTTTTTGAACAAGTCTGAAGAATTTTGGAACACAGTTGTATTTGTGGATGAATCAAAATTTAATATTTTCGGATCAGACGGAGCAAGGTATGTATGGCGAAAAACAGGCACTGCACTTGACAAACAAAATATTACACCTACAGTCAAACACCGTGGCGGAAATGTGATGGTATGGGGAGCGATGGGTGCAGGTGGGGTTGGTGATTTAGTATTTATTGAAACTAATATGGACAAAGAAAAATATTTAGACATTTTGCAAAATCATCTAAAACGAAGTGCAATAAAAGTAGGTGCTACTGAAAATTTCGTGTTAGTCCAAGACAATGACCCAAAACATGCATCGAAACTAATTAAAAATTGGCTGATTTTTAATGTTAAATCAACACTTACGCATCCTCCACAATCACCAGATCTCAATCCAATTGAGAATCTTTGGGATCTTCTCGAAAGACGACTTCGGCGACACGAAATAAAAAATAAACAACAATTAGTTTAGTGTATGTTTTATTTTTTGATGTATGTTTTTTTCTTTGACTATGTTTTTTTGTTTTTATTAATTAAATAATTTTCTTTATGAACTTTATTTTTAATATTATTATATATTATAGCAATTACTAATTAATATGTAAATATTAATTATGTTATTTATTATTTGATTGAAATAAAAAGACTTGAATGTTTGGAAATTAACTGTATGTTTTATTTTTTGATGTAGTGTATATATATATATATATATATATATATATATATATATATATATATATATATATATATATATATATATATATATATATATATATATATATATATATATATATATATATATATATATATATATAGTAGAAAATAAAACTATATGATTTTCACAGCTTTGAGTTTCATGCTGTTGCAATCATTAGGTGAAATACAAATAGTTTTTTTGCTAAAAAATTATATACAATTGAAACTATACAGAAAAAACCTATACGGAAAAAAATATTGTTACAACCGCGTGTATCTAATCTTCAGATTTGTGGTTGCTTAATAGAAATTTATTTTTGTAACAACATTTGGAAATTAACCAAATTATATTCCTTTTTCTTTTGGAGGTGACTTTTTTTTGGGTTGTACTTTAAGTTAAAGTTATTAAAGCCGTTTTATTTAAGTGCTTCTTCATATTCTGTTTTTGATGAGTTAAATATTCTTTCATCAATCTGACCTTGTTATGAGTTTTGGCTGAATAACAAAAAGGCGTAATGCATTTCAAAGTAACTCAACTCAGCAAATATATTTTGTATTGTTAGAAGTTATATGCGGTAGTGGTGTAGTGGTAAAGCGCTCGCTTCATAAGCGAGAGGTTCAAAGTTCGATCCCCATCACGTCCCTGGTAGTACCGCGCTCAACTTGTTTCTCGGCGCAGCGGCCTTGTTCGAGAGGGTTATAACCACTATTAAGTAGCCTCCTCATCTGTAGTGGCCTTCTCGGCCTTGTTGAGGTGAATAACAAAAAAAAAAAAAAAAAAAAAAAAATATTGCTTCACTATCGTCTTTTCAAGTATCACATTGTAATTAAAGTTATTTTATTAACGCGTAAAAATCATACAAACAGTTTGTTTTTTCTCACTATAACAAAAGTTATAGTGAAATTTATTATTATTAAAAACCTATTTGAAAAATCATTTTTATTATTTTTTTCAAATATGAACCAAATTTTATTTTGAAAAATTTTTTTTTTCATAAAACGTAACATAATATTTGTTCATTTTCTTATAATTTTACAGTTGGTTTTTGGTTATTTTATTAACTGTTAATAAATTTTTTCTTATTTATTTTGTGAACTCTTTAATAATTTTTTTAAACGATAAAGAGTTTTTTACCAATAACATATTCGTGATCATAATTTTCTTTTCATAAATTAAATAAATGTTGTTAAAACTTTATGTTATTGAATTAACAATAAACAAAATATCTTATTAATAAAATATTTACATCAAAATAAATCGTGCATTTTTTAAACTATTATGACAAAAAATAATTTTTATATTTAAAAGGAATTTATATATTTGATTCCTTAAGATAAAACTTAAAACACTTTATTTTCTTTAACTAATTTTTAACAACAACAAAAAAATTATTTAACAAACTGTTTCTTTAACAAAAAATCTATGAGTTTACAATAGCGGTTAAATGCTTTTACTTATGACTGAATAAACGTTACGTAAATGATATCAAAAGATAATTTAAATATTCTAAAAGATAAAAGTTTTTGCATAACGCAAAACTGTTGAACGCGTTGGCAAATCGCCTTTTTGCAGGCAAAATGCGAGCTGCGTAATGCTTCTTAACAAGGCCTGATATATATATATATATATATAAATATATATGCGGTAGTGGTGTAGTGGTAGATTGCTCGCTTCATAAGCGAGAGGTTCCGAGTTCGATTCCCACCATGTCCCTGGTAGTACCGCGCTTAACTTGTTTCTCTGCACAAATATAAAATATAAAGTATTAAAGAATTTTTGCTAGCCTTGGCTATCAACCCCTTCTAAATCTTATAATTTTACCGGGGCTGGTTTATTATAAATTCTTATATTTAGCCAGAGAAGGAATAAAAATTGATATACTTGTTTTATGTAATAATAAGTATATATTAATTTATAATAAAAACTACAATAACTGGAAAAAACTTTTTTTAATTTTTCTCAAATTTATTTAGTGTACATTAGGGTCCAATTTTGAAAATATTTTAGAACATTAATTAAGAACAAATCATATACAGGACCGTCGAAAAAAAAGGGGTAAAAGTGGCATATTTACCTCGGTCGCTAAAGTATTAGGGGCGCTAGAAGATGAAAGAAAAAAATAAATCATAATGAGATTTTAATTATAAAAAAGTAAAAAATTAGTTTTTATATGTGCATAATTAATTAACTTGCTTTGTTTATATTACCAAAGAATTATAGTTTTAAAAATATATTTCTTTGATAAATTATTTAAAAAATAAATTATTTAAAACTATAACATAATCATCAGGTCTTGTCATAAAGAATTACTGTTAAAGAAGTTAAAAGGTTGTTTAAATCAAATTAAAAAATGTTTGTGCGTTTATGCTTTCTTATTAAACTCATATAATTAATTAAAAATGAAAAACCTTAACTAACCAAATGTTATCCAGAACATCAGTCATTTTTTAAAAACCATGTTGCAAACTGTTAGAATAAATTAGCGTATGATGTAATTGATGTACATACAGTAAACTATTTTAAAAGTATTTTTATGATGCTGTTTTGGCTGTAGCTATGTCAACCGTCAGCATATGAAAGCCTGGTGTTGCTTTCCTTCATTAATATTAAACTTTTTATGTATAAGTTTCATTGGTTATTGTAATAAATAAATAGATGAAAATCTATGATTTTTAAATTTTCAGCTGTACTCCTGCTAGATGGAAGATCTATCTTTTCAAGCTTTCGGACACCAGACATTTGTCTATAAAACTAATTGCAAAACAACCGTGGAAACCTAATGCCGCTCTAAAGCTGTTGCTTTACCTTCAACCAAAACATCAACCTATGATGAGCAGATGATTTGTCATGGCGATAAACATAATTTTTTGCAAAGCAAATGATGATGGCAAAAAAGCAGTTAACGTGGACAGTTTTTGTCCTTGAGTTTTCCAAACATAAGCTTGAAGTGAATACCTTTAACTTTGAGCTTTATTATTCCGTTCAACAAATTCAATTTAAAATTGGGGTTGTAAAAACTGTTTTGTTAAGATTCTCATTCATCTGGTTAAAACATCAAGAACTGGTAAAAAATTAAAGCTTGAATTAGAAGACAACTTTATAGAAGTTATTTCGTATCTTAATAGTTTAAAGTAGTCTTTATTTTTCACTTCTGGAAATACTTTAGGCTTTCTCAACCAAATATACTCAAAGGGTCTATAGCCTATTTTCCGATCTATATGCATTCTAATTTGAATTTTTTAACGCAATGTCAGTACCTGTTGCAGAAGATGAACGACCTTTAAGGAAAACTAAAATTGATTTAAAAAATAAGCCACACAAAATGAACCATTTTGGAATTGGATACCTCTCTGTTGTAAGATGACATAATAATAATAACAATTTTTGCTAGAAAAAAAGTAATAAAAAGAGTTTCCAATATTAATTTCAACGATTTTGTGTTATTTAGTCCAGATTAGATTTAGATTTTCCTAAAAACGTAGATCTAAGTTAACAGTATTTGAAATAAAAAGACTTGTATAATTGTACATGCTTAAATTTTAAAAATATGCATGCTTATAGGTACTATTTTCAAAATAAATTATTTACGACCTTCTTTAGAAAAAATTGTATTAAAATACTTTACAAAATTTAAAATTTATTTTATTAAGGCGCCTAAATATTTTTTTTCACCCACCTTCGAAATGTCTAGCACCAGGCCTGTAAGTGAACATTCCAGAAGTATTTTCAATTTTATAATTTAAAAAATTTTTGAATTAATAAACATAAAAGCCTCTTCTTTTGGAATTTTTTTTATAAGTGCTTTATACTGTTTTGGTTTCCACAATAGTTTTTTATTATATAATTGGATCTCTTGTTTGTGATAGTGCTTTTAACATGCTTGGCAAAATGGCAGGGTTTGTTTACTTTTAAATCAGTTTCCCAATTTATTTTTATGGCATTTTAGTAATGTTGTCTAGATTAAGTAGTTAATGATGTTATGCAAAATGTCACATAAATTAAATATGATTGCTATTCTTTCAATTATAAAGAAACTAATAAATAATTGTTACACTTTTTTTATTGTAGCATATTATAATTGTTTTTATTGTAGCATATATATTATAATAGTTTTTATTGTAGCATATTATAATTTTTTATTTAGTTTTGTTAAATTACAAGATGAAAAAGAAAACATGTACAAAGAAAACAGGTTCTTTAGAATTAACTTATTTGCTCATAACCTTTAGTCAGTAAATATAAATATGTGTGTGTGACATGTGGCAATTAATGATAAAATAGAGACCATTCTTTCCATTTTTTAAAAACCATTCTTTAAAAACATTGTAAAATAATAAGTCTGTTTTTCAAAATTAGAATCGCTCAAGAAAAACTAAAAGAAACTGCAGAAAAGCAACTTCAGGTAAGCTTTATTGTAGTTAGTCAAGATTAAAATGTGAAGATTATTTAATAATATACACAATTCTCACATTTATTTTTAGGTTTATGTTGAAAAAGTTAAACATTTAGAAGCAACTCTGTCACAGTCTAAGGTTAAGAAAATAATGAATATATATATACTCTTGCTTGGTCATTTTTAATTTTTCCATCAAAATGTAAATTTTATGTTTTTTATTTAAAAAAAATTTTTACTGTAAAACTTGCGCAGAGTGTTGCTACATCGACTATCTTATAGTCTGCTGCTACATGGGAGTGCTGCTGCATTGACTATCTTATAGCCTACTCCTACAAGGAAGTGTAGGTCGGTATTTAGCAATAACGACCTAACTGCCGACCTGATTATGTCTGAGGTTGGCTTTTTTTTGTCAACCTTAGAATTTTAAAACTTAATTTTATTTGCTATTTAAAATTAATTAAAAAACACTTTAAATCCTAAATAAAATAATTACCATAAACAAAAAATTGAATGTTTTATTTAAATTCTGTATAATATAATTAAATAAAAACAGCAAAACTAACGTTTTATCTAAATTCTGAACAAGTTGATTTAAAAACATAACATAACAAATGTTTTATTTAAATTATAAATACAACCCTTTATTTAATTGTTAACAAAATAATTTAAAAAAAAAGATTGAATAAAGAACATTTCATTTAATTTCTTGACAAAATAATTAAAACTAAAGATAGCAAAACAAACATTTTATTTAAATTCTGAACTAATTAATTTTAAAGAGCTACAGCAACACAAATTTAAGTTCTAATTAAAAGAAAAATAGAACATTTTCTTAAAATTACAAATAAATGATAAAAAAAATTATAAATAAAAAAATATGATAAATTAAATTAAAAAAAGTAAATGGAAGAATAATTTTTTTAAATTCCTAATAACTTAATTAAAATAAAACAGCAAACGAATGTTCTATTTAAATCCCAAATATGAACTTCTTATTTAAATTGTAAACAAAACAATTAAAAACTGAAAAATGAATATTTTATTAATTCTAAATAAAATAGAATTGGCAAAAATTTCGTTCATTTTCAAATTTTCAGGCAAATATTGACGTTGAAAATAAAATCAGTGAACTTGGCATTTGTTTTTCTATCAGTTTTATGCTAAACATTTTCATGTTTGTCAATTTGTTAAACCCTTTTTCAATATTTTTTCTCACCTGAAGCCAACCTAGAACTGTGTTAGGTCGGCAAAAGTTGCCAATCTTTTTTTTTTGTTTTATTCCGAGCATTGTATATATAAAAATGCTGAATTCGCTGCACATAGAATGTCACTGGTGGTGTCATAACAAGATAGCTGTTTAAAGGAACTTCAGTACTATCTATGTATAAATTCTTATTTTTTCCTTCATTTTCTCAAAAACTGTCTAGATTAAAGTTGGTGTATTAAAAATTAGGTTGAGCAAAATATATTGGTTCAGTGCTGACCTAAAGCTGCAGGAACATATATGCTTTTGTTTTTTGTAGAGTACAAATGATGTAGAAAACTTGTTGTGTCGAATAGATATACTTAGGTAATAGATTTTTCTATTTTGAATCCTTATTATAAATTATACATTATCTTGTTATCTGAATATATATATATATATATATATATATATATATATATATATATATATATATATATATATATATATATATATATATATATATATATATATATATATATATATATATATACATATATATATGTATACCATAATGATTATGCAAAGTAGTCAAGCACATTTATTGCATATAGGGTCGTTTCCACACATACTGTGAGTTTAACAAAAGTTATTGTAATATATTAGATTACTCAAAAAGTAGAAATGCATTAGAAATGAATTTTTGCAGCCGTCAATGTAATACGATAAGGGTTAGTTTAAAATTATTCTCACCCTGAAATTTAAATCAATAATGTACTTACTTTGATCAATCTTTTAAAGCGCAGCTTTCCATACTTATCGTAAGTGTTTCACACTTATCGTATATATTATCGACACTTATTGTATATCTTAAAATCTACTTTAGTGTCTGGTTTTAAATGCGCTCGCGTTTTACTTTGCGCTTGGGCGATTGGACTGGTTATTTTGGCCATATTAAAACACTTTCAATTGGATTTATTATTTCTGCTGCTATTTTTAAACTAAAACAAGCTGGTTTTGGTTCTATTACAGCTGCATTATTGCAATCAGGCATTTCCATATCGGTTATACCTTGCACATTTTCTAATTTACCAGTTGTTGATAGATTTTTATTACCCTGTTGTATTTCATCAGGTAAAATTATGGTCTTATATGTTTCAGATAAGGCTCTTTTCCAAAAATGATACAACTGGAGGTATTCAAGATCACCTTTCCAATCTAAATGTTCGTCAGCCAATTTAAACTGCTCTAAAATACTAAAATCAATGCACTTTTCAATAAAGGTTATGGGAGAGTAAGCTAATAAAGTCACACTTGAATGTTTTCTTCTAAATAAGGAGCCGGAGCAACAGTTGACTCAGATAATTTTTGAACAATTTTTTTGTAGTCAACACTATTAGCATCAAATGGAGAAATTCCAGTATTTTTAAAACCATTTTTAATATTATTTGCCATAGAAGGATCGATTATAAAAGAATTTAATGTTTCTGGTACATTTTCATTGTTTATTTCTTGTCCTTCATGGTCAATGCGCCATTGTCGGCAAAACGATTTCCACTTTGCTTTCATTGGCCTAAAAACTGCCACATCGAGCGGCTGCAAAATATGTGTTGCATTTGGGAACAAAGCAACAAGAGTTATTCCATTTTTAGAGCAAAACTCACTAAGTTCGATAGAAAAATGTGATGCATGACCATCAAAAAGTATTATAACTGGTAAAGGAATTTCTTCTGTTATCAAAAATGGATAAAAAACTTTGTTATATACTCAAAAAAATATTCTGCGGTCACCCAACCATTTTCACTTTTTCCAATACCCCATCCTGATGGAGCAGTATTTAAAATTGTATTTGGAAGACGAATATATTTAAAAATTGTTAATGATGGAGCAAAAGTTCCGGTGGCATTTACTGCAAATAAAGTGGTGATGCTTTTTTTATTACTTTGAGCACTTTCTTCATATGTATTTTTTCCTTGTTCACCAATTAATAAATTAGTTTTTTGTGACATCTGAAAACCACTCTCATCCGTATTGAAAACACGCATCGAATCATTTAAATATTGAGCGTTTTTTCCTAAAAGCTTCGGAATTTCAGTAAACCAATCTCTTATGGGTTTTTCAGCTACTCCTCCTCTAGCTCGGTTTAAGTATTCACCTCGTTTTTGAGATAGCTGTTTGTGACGGCGAAGAAATGCATAAAACCAACCTTTTGCAGGACAGTTGTTAGTAAATTGTGTTTTTATATTGTTGGAATTCAAATATTTTTGCACAGTATCTAATAGCTGTACTACAGACATGGCAAATCCCATTCTGGTGCATGTTAGTAACCACTCGACTAACTTGTTTTCAATTTTTCCACCTAGAACTGATTCATACCCGCAGTGTTGTTTTTTCAAAGAAGTTCTTCCAGATATTTTATCACGAAGCGCCTGATAAGGAATTCCAAACGTTTTGCTCGCTTTGTACACAACCATACCTTTTTTAACAGCATTAACAGCATCACGTAATTGACTATCTGTATATTGTCTTCGTTTTGAACTAAAAACTTTTGTCTTATATTTTTGTTGTGCCATTGTAAAATAATCTAAGTAAAATATTATTTATTGTTATTGTAAAAAAGAAACAAATTGATTATTCATTAGACATACGATATGTATGGAATGACATTTTTTTTAGTTCATACTTATCGTACATTCAAAAATACTACAATAATATTAATAATAACTCATGTTTTATTTACCTGATTAAGTCAATTTAGAAATAAAATTTTATGTTATCTTCTTAAATTTCCTTGCTTTATTTGAAACGCTTCTAACAGCTGGTACTTAAAAAAAAGTATTTTCATAGGCTGACGTAATAAACCCACTGAGTTCATGTAAGTACCTATGTGTTGCAGTTTCTATGTATTGTAATAGAAGTGCATGACAATGTTGTTGATACACAAAATATTAAAAAATAATAATAATTACTACTTTTTGCAAAATTTATGTTAGTATTTAAAATATACAATAAGTGTCGACTCACGGTAGGTGTGGAAACGACCCTAACATTCTTTTTATTCTAGTCAATAACACTTTTTAATTTCTTATCTTCAAACATTTTTAAACTTTAAATTGTTTAAAATAAATATTTTAGTAGTGAAAACCAAGCCATGCAAGCTGAAATCATTAGTTTACGAGAGGTTTGATTGTTTTTATATTGTTTATGAAATAGTGTTGTTAATATATATTTTTTTAAAACATTTTTTATTTTAATTTCTACATTTCTAAATTTAAATGGATTTTTATAAAATTTTATAATTCACAAAAATAAAATAAAAAATACCAGTTTGGTGTAATTTTTAGTCTATCTTTCTATTTGAATTATATATAAAAATAAGTATGACACTAAAATGTTATTTGTTCTCAATATTTTACTATTGATATAATATTTCATTATTGTGAGTATATTATAATATATAATATTTAAATTGTATTGACTTATACTATAATGTTTCTTTGTTAACACAAATCATATACTTTTAGTATGTGACTCAAACAATGATATATTGACATCATTATGTATGATCAAAATAACAACTTTCAGAATTTATAGTGTGTCTTTTTTACAGTTACATAAAGAAAATCTTTCTGATAACATAAAAAAACTTGAAGAAAAGCTAAAAATTTTACAACAAGAGAAGGATTTGGATGATGAAAAGATAAAAGTACTATTCCGTAATTATTTATTTTATTTGTATATTTATAAAACTCTTTAAATTAAAATAATTTTCTTTTACTGTTCTTTTACATTCAAGTTTCTAGATTTTTCTTTAATATTAAATAAAAATACTTTGTTAAAATTTATTTTTTTAACTTTCAAAAAACAATTTCATTTTATTTTTTTACAAAAATTAAAAAAAAAATCAAAAAGTAAGTTGTAAAAAATAACTTTTCATTGTGGATTATTTAGTTATGTAGTGATGTACCAAAATTTCAGTGTTTTGTCCATTTTTATAAGTAACTCAAAATTACAAGCTAAATAAAAATAATTCTTTAATATTTCATAATTAAAACACTTTATTAAGATGTTTATACCAAAGCAAACAAAAAAACATAGAAAATTTTATAGCTGTTTGGTTTATTTGAAACATAGCTGCAAAGAAAATTATTAGGTATATGCAGTTTGTTAGAAAAGTGTTTCAAGAGTTATAGACTGCTTTCTTGTTTTTCTGTGTTTGCTGAGGACATGATTTTTTTGAGTTTCACTGTATTTCTTAATTGTTTCTTAATTTTTGTCATACTTCAGCTTCATTTTTCTTATGAAGAAGGTTTTTTAATATCAAAAAGGGGTAGTTTTTATATAAGAAAACTCTAGCTTTATTTATTTTTATACTTAATGAATCAGAACTCTGTCACATTAACTCTTTGTTTACATTGATCTTAAGTTTTATTGATATTTTAGAGAAAAATCTTTATTTTGTAGCCTAGTTTAAAGGCATTTTATTTTATACAAATTAACTTATTTTTTTTTAAATTGTAGTTTTTTTTTTTTTTTTTTTTTTCATATTTAAGTTCACTGTGTTGTCTCTATCTGATGGGTTAAACAACATTGACACTATGTTGTCTCTATATCTGATTGGTCAAACAGCATTGACACTATGTTGTCTCTACCATCTGATTATGTTGTCTTTACTATCTGGTTGGTCAAAAAGCATTGCACTATGTTGTCTTTACCCTCTGATTGGTCAAACAACATTGACACTCTTGCTATTAAGTTTCGGATTCATATTGTTATATTTTGACAACTCTTTACGAATTTACAGTTCATTTTTTATTATCAATTTTTTAGTGTTTGCCGTTTCATGCTCTTTTGCAGTTTTTGTAATTTAATTGATGCAGGCTGTGTTAGTTTTACTTAAGAAGCTAAATTGTCTTTACTCTTTATATATATTTAATTTTTAGAGCATTGAGACCATTTTGTTTTGTGTTTAAGGCATTTTTGATGCAAGAATAATAATAAAAATAATAATGTTGATAATAATATGTCCTAAAGGTTGTGAATACTGAAATAAATTTTAACTTTTTTTTTTAAAAAAGTTGTTATGTTTTTTAATTCAACTTAGGTACTGTCAGAAGAAAATAACCAACTCAATAAAAAGCAAAATATATTAGAAGATGAACTTTCAATGATAAAGCTGGAACTTAGTAAAGCAAATGAAGTAATGTTATATATACATACATACATACATAGATACATACATAAATATATGTTATACATAAATACATGTTACAAATACATGTTATAAATTGATATACTAGTGAGATAAATCTTTATGCATTTTTTTCTGATATCTGGAAATTATTGTCTTGGAGAATGTTGCTAATGTTGAAGAGATTTTTTTTTATAAAGATATTATAAAATTTGTTCAGCAAGCTAGAATTTTCTTTCCTAAGCATTTTCATTTCTGATTATTTTAAATGTAAAATAAATTAAACCAGAGTTTAGTCAATTACTTTTAATTTTTTTCATATTAAATGATAATTTATATTACGCTATATCTATTGAAAATAAATAAAAATTATTAAAACTAGGGCTTAAAAGAAAACTCAAAAACTAAAAAAACGGTAAAAATTAACTAAAATTGAAAAAGTAAAAATTGATGATGGGTTACTGCTTTTTATATTTTTGTTGTCAAATACTGAGTACATGAGTACAATTGCATCTCCTTCATTAGGTATTCAGTCAGTATTTTTAATAGTTTTAACACTTGTTTGCATATCCATTTGTAACAAAATCCATCTGACATCTTGACGTTGACATCTGCAGAACAGTGGTTTAAGCAGTTATTTTAACAAGGTAAACTCCTGTAAATTTCAACCGTTAAGTGTTAAGATTAATTCATCTACAACTAAACACAGATAGTACAAAACATGAGTATAAGATAATGGAAATAAGTGCATTATACAATATAGTACTTGGTCCATGTTGATCCGTTAGTGTAGATAAGTAGTCTCCTCAACTTTAGAGGCTTCCTCTGCCTTTGGAAGGTGTAGTAAAAACAAAAAGAGCAAAAAAAGCTTAGTATATACATATGTATGTTTGTGTATATATTTTTATATATGATAATAAGTTTTTTATTAATGTTTCTTTAATTATTTTAATTTATAATATAGTTGTTAATGTAAACTGGTCATGCTGATTTATCATCAAGTTGAATATGTAAATTATTAATTTTAGTAATGTTTGAAATTTTTTTAGTTAGCTGAAAAAAGAAAAAATTTGCTTGATGCCAGTTCTAAAGAGCTTCATAGTGAAGCTGAAGCTCATCGTTTAAAGCTTGAAGAAACAAAGAATAAGCTAGGAGATGATATCAGAATGTTGGTTGAAAAAAATAATGTATAACTTTCTAAAGTTTTAATATTTTTTCATATAAATAGTTTTTATTAATCAATGCAAAGCAATTTTATTACATTTTAGAATACAATTTTTATTTGAAAACATTGTAACATATTTTATGGTGTTTTAATTTAAATTCATTTTAATTTCTTAGGCAGAGGTTATTGAATTAAAGAGTCAAATAATTAATCACAAGGTTTATTTTTTTTTTTAATAATTATTATTTTAATAATAATTTTTATTTTTAATTTTTTAATTACTTCTTAGTTTGTTAGGATAGAAATTGTTATGGTTAGTTTTAATCCGAGTTTAGGGCTGAAGCTAGCTGAGCTAGTGAGTTTAGGCTGAAGCTAGTCTTGAATGGTAGTTTGCTTTCTTTAATTTTTAAATATACGAAACAAATTTTTTCAGAAAGTTAAGAAAGAATTAGAAGAATTAAAATCATATTCAAAAGCACTAGAAGACCAATCAAAAACCTTACAAGAGAAATTAGATATCCTACAAAACCATTTTACAGATAGTGAGGTTTGTGACATTTTTAACTTATTTCTGTACTGATTACATTATATTAAAATCATAACTGTAAAAATGTGTATGTGTTCTTTATAAGGAAAACAATAAAAGAAATGAAGAGAAACATACCAGTGAGATTAATGCAGTGAAAGAGAGCTTTAAAAAAAGTACTGAAGATTTGATTTCAAAATATTGCTTGGAAAAAGAAGTAATAATTAAAAAATTTTGTTTCAGATTTGCTGTTATTGTGTTGCTATTTATTGTATTATTATGGCATTGTGAATTAGAGTTGGCATTTGACAATGCTGACCTAAAGTGTCTGAAGTTAGCAATTTGTTGCTGACCTCGTTTCTATTGTTATGGTGAAACTTTTGTGTTAAGAATTTTCGACCTGATGCCAACTTTTACAATTTTTGACCTTATTTTTTCTAATTACTATTAATTATTTCTTATTATTTGTTATATTATTGCATTATATTGTAGTTTGATGTATTAGTAGCTATAGTGTATAATCTATTATTTGCTATTATAATTTGTATTATTATCTATTATTTGTTATTATAATTTGTAATATTATCTATTATTTGTTATTATTATTTTTTGTATTATTCTTAATTAAATACAATATTTGATTGATTGCATCATATCTAATGATTTATTTCATTAAAATGCAATCTTTATTTATTATGAATGTTGTTTGCAGACATTGTTTTAACTTTAATTTTTACTTTGATTCTCATGAGGATAATAAATATTAATAAATTTTTGAGTAAAATTTTAATTCATGAGGATAATAAATGTTAATAAATAAAGGTACAGGTATGAGGAGCTTGTAAACTTTCGATATTCCTAAATAGAATCAGGAATTTATCAGAACCTTAAAGGAATTCCAAACTCCCAACACAATTGTGTGTTAATATTATATATACTGTTGAAAAAAAAGGTTTGATCCAAGTTTTTTTTGATTAAAAATAAATAATGAATGCATACTGAAAAAAACAAACTTTGTTGTTTTAGCCAAAGCTTGCCTTCTCCATTTTACTTAAAAACTTGGAGTCTTTAAATTATACGTCAAAATCTACAGACTTTGGCAATTCCTTTGAAGGGTGTTTATTTCATAAAAGTTTTAGTATTTGACATCACGGTAAACTTTTGACTAATGAAAAATGTAATTAAACAAAGCTGCGTTTTTCTACTTTAATTCAAAAAGTACATTGTAGTATTTTTTTAACATACAGCAAAACAAATTTATTTGTATTATTTTTCCAAACATCGCAAAAATAAGTTTGTAAAAAGGAAAAATATTTTTATTTTATAGGAGCAACTTATTTTTTTCAGATATCTTAATAATTTTTAGATTTATATATGTTACTTATATTTCTTTTGTTTTTAAATTAAAACAAATATTAAAGCTTTACTTACTAATCTTATGATTTTCATGCGAGTATTTTACATTTTATAGAACGTTATATATACGGTCTCTCGTTTTTATGCAAGAGAGCGCAATATTATATATTCTGAATCTTACTTATTTTCATTTAAACAATGGGAACTATTTTTTAACTTCTCTGGTCATTTTTACGCTGTGACATTTTTTGTTTTCCCGTCAAAAAAAAGTATTTATTAACAATTACTTTCATTAACTGACAGTATTAATTAGATATATTTGATGAACTGTTAAATTTTTTTATAATAAAAAAGTTTAGATTATGCTGATTTAATTTAAATTGCTAAATTTTCTAAATTGGATTTCAATAAAAGGGAAATATTGTTATATTTTGCATTTGATTTTTGATAGCAAAATTTTTAAAATGTTAGCAACTCCATACCAATTAGAACCTGTTAAGGTTATGAAAAAAAAGTACAAGAATTCACTAAACAATACAGCTGACAGTAGTATCAGATATGAAAATTCGTGAAAGGATATGTGCAATCCTGGTTTTGCATTACAAGTACAACCAATAACAGCACAAGTCGCCATTATAAATATTGATTATAAGTTTACTGTTCGATATTTTATAACCATCAAATTAAAAACATGAAGTACATATATTTTTGCCCGTTTTATACAATTAACATTTAACAAAAATACGAACAAATTATTATTAATTAGCGCAATAATTAACACATTAATTCATCCCCTCAGTATTATCTTGTTCTATCTACAAATGTATTAAATAAAATGTTTATTTAATATATAAAATAAACACAAAAATATATATAAATTATGTTATTTTTATGTTTACTGTACATATTTGATAGAACATTTTATTTATTATAT
Source organism: Hydra vulgaris (assembly GCF_038396675.1). Classification (NCBI taxonomy): domain Eukaryota; kingdom Metazoa; phylum Cnidaria; class Hydrozoa; order Anthoathecata; family Hydridae; genus Hydra; species Hydra vulgaris. Next base: position 26,156,970 of record NC_088933.1, on the reverse strand, counting down.
TTGTAGATAGAAAGAGATAATACGGAGGGGAAGAATTAAAGACAATAATTCAAGATAGATGGTAATTTAAATTGTCAAAATGTCATAACGCACGTTAAAAAACATGTTATATATGGTGTTTCCCAATTTATGTGTCGTATTTGGCATTTGTCTTTTAACATGGAAAGTTAAAAAACCAGCAAAATTGACAAATACAAGTTTTCAAGCAATTTTCTTCCAATTCCCATTTATTCAAAGAAAAGTTACAATTAAGCTTTTATTTCTCTCATCTTAAAAAAAAACGAGTGGTGCAAAAAAAAAAAAACATTCTATACAACTCTTATTCATTCAAAGTTTAATCACGTGAAATTTTTCTTTCTCTTTTGTTCTACTCTTTTATAAAAAGAGTGCACAATGAAATAAAAACTTTTCTTTCTTAACATAGAATTAAACATAGAGATAAAATTAAATTAGAAATAAATCAACAATGAGCAAAGCAAGTAACATTCCAATCTGAGAATATTTTTGATGAAAATGATCAACATAAACAACAACAATAATCAAATAAACAACACAATATCGCATAATTTTAGGGGTTTTTTATTTATTGCTTAGTCGTTCTAAATAATAAGTAAATTTAGTTCAAGTTAATATTTCATTATTTACAGTTGCATTATAATAAAAAAAAAGATGTTTAATGTTGAACTTTTTATTTATTTATTTATTTAAAATCATTTGTTTAAAATATATTTCGACAAGATTATTCAATGTTTTTTCGTTTGACTTCATGCAAAACAAATTCAGACAAAATATTGTCTAACCAAATAAAAATGCTGTTACTAATTTTATTTGGGTAATTAATATAACATTTTTTTATCAGAATCTTAAATGAGATAATAAATATGCTTCATTTATTAACATTAAATATAGCACAATAACAGTTTATAGCAACGAACCAGCATAAAATATTTAAGGTTTTTAATATCTTTTTAAATGTTCAAAGTAGAAAATAAATAATGAAAAAATTTATGAATAAAAATAATGCAAATTTTTCCAGAGTTTCATTTGTCAAAAGTCTACCGTGACGCCAAATACTAAAACTTTTATGAATTAAACACGCTTCAAAGGAATAGCCGAAGTCTGTAGATTGCGACTTATAATATAAAGACTACGAGATTTTAATTAAAATGGAGAAGGCAAGCTTCGGCTAAAACAACAAGATAAGTTTTCTTGGTATACATTCATTATTTATATTTAATCAAAAAAACTCGGTTTAAACCTTTTTTTTTCAACATTATTTTTAATATGAACACAACATGTGTTGGGAGTATGGGATCCCTTTAAAATTTGTATTTTTGATTTTAAAATTTGTAAATTTTGGATAGTCCTGATCTCCAAAACAGGTTGTTGCCAGGAAGGGCATCTAGTTGTGAAAATTGTTTTAACCTTACCATAATGTCATATTTAGATATAAAAACAGCATTTTGAAATTTTAGCCATGCCAATGTGGAATTATAGGCCGTAAACTATTAAATATATGTGCTTGTGTGGTATGTGTGTGTATCTGTGTGTGTGTGTGCGTGTGTGTGTGTGTGTGTGTGTGTGTGTGTGTGTGTGTGTGTGTGTGTGTGTGCGTGTGTGTGTGTAATAAATATAAGTAATACAATTTTTGTGTCAGAGTTTAGAACATTCATTGCAATCAATAACCATAGAAAAAAATGGTTTGCACTTACAAGTGGAGAAGTTAAAAGAAAGTCTCAAAGACAAAGATGTAGAATATCGAATTCTCAACAAAAAAAATGAACAAATGGTAATTATTGCTTTGCATTTCTCAAAATTTTAAATTTATGAGAAAGTTTTTTTCTCATTAAAAATTAACTTTTCAGTTTTACAAATAAATATTACTTGTTTAAAATATATGTAAACTACATCTCACAACACATCAAAAACTACCACTGCAAAATTTATCAGCAGTAAAATATATATAATATATAATAGAGGATTATGTTTTATCATTCAGTATTATTTATATGCTCTTTAACCACTTGTAAATTTAAATTCTTATTTATTTATGTAATTTGCATCTGACATTGACTCATTTTTAAAAGTCTTTTCTTACAGGACTTGGTAATAAAAAGTTATGATGTTGTGGTGAGAGTGAGGGATCAAATACGGGCAAAAATTGCGTGATATAATTTGACCCATTAATAAAAACATTCATAAACAAAGCATTATATATGGGTTATTCCATATGAAATCACCTAGTTTTTCAAAAGTGCCCTAAGGTACCACCTCAAATTTGCTTCAAATTTTGACCACCCACAGCTTTTATGAAAAAAATTACAAACCTCAAAATTTCAGCTTGATTGACCAAACTGTTCAAAAATTGTAATTGGATTAATATCGACCAAAATTGGAAAGTATCTGGAGCTTACAGTAGATTTTTACGATCTTTAACAGATCATATATTTTTAGATAAAATAGAAGATCATCTGAAATTCTTAAGGGTAATAGTTTTTCACCCAAATTATCTATTTTTGTAGGTGTTTCTGACTGATTTTAAACAGTTTTTGAGTTCCTGTACCTCAAAGTTGCTAAATAATGCAATATTAGACTTTAATGTGCTACAGTTCAATACCAACCGACAAGTTGTGCCAATTTTTTGTTACTTTCGCTTACTTTAAGTAACCACTTGTGGAAAAAAGTTAAAAGTTATTTTAGCACTTTCAGCAGCCTGTTTAAATATCACTTTTTTAAAAAAATATGATAAATTACATTCACTTTTTAAGCATAGAAAGTAGCGTAGACAGTTAAAATAAATTATGAAATTTTTTACTGGCAAGGTTCTATATATAGACAATCACCAAAAAATATTTAAAGGCCTATACTCTATCTTATGACATAATTGTAGCTTTATGACTTAGGTGTTTATTTTTAATTTTACATGTATTAGATGTTTAACCCTCGATTTTAATATTTTTAGATTAGTAAAAAATGTTAGAGAAATGTTGTGTCGGAAGAGTTTTAAATAAAGATTGTGATAAAATGTCATATTGTAGAATGGTAGGAAGAATAAGACTAAAAGATACTCATGTTGAAGTTTTTATTCAAAGGATAGGATACACTTTCGAACCAAACAAGTAGATATGTTTTCACCATGAAAAAGCCTATATTTCTAGATATGAAGCGCTTCAAAAATATTGTTGTGATCTATTTAAAGTCCACAAAAAAATATTATCAAGGGATTGTGTAAAGTCAACATATCAATAGCAAATCTACTTAAGATCAAACCTGGTCAAAAAGTTTGTGTTGTGATGCTAACTTATTTTAACCTAAAGAAACAATATGAAGAGATGAGCACAGTCCCAGGCACAAGAAGCTGTTACAGTTTTGTACCAGGTGGAGAAAAATTATTTTTACAGAGAATTTCTAGCAATACTATGATACCCATTTGCTAAATAATATTAACTTGACAAAAAAAGATCCTTCAAACTTTCAACTTGGAAAAAACATTGCTTGCTTTTATGATGATGAATAGTAAATAGGGCTTGTGCTTAAGTTTTCTAATGAAAACCAAGATGTTAATGTAAAATTCATGCTTTGAAACAAATTAAATTTAAAATGGACTAATGATGCACGATCAAGTCAGTGTTGGGTTCCATTTGACAAAGTAATATGTCAAATAAGTGCTCCATCCATTAAGGGTAGAAGTGCTCGTGACTACAAACTTGCTAATAATGATTATGACAGTATTATGAGTTATGTAAATCTGAGATAAAGAAATTTTAAAAGGATTTTTATTTTTTTGAAATGTAATATAACTTGTGCTATTAGGTATCCTTTTAAACTAAAAAAGCATTAAAAAAGCATTTAGATAGAGTATAGGTCTTTAAATTTTAGAAGTAAATAGAAAGAAGATTACCTACAACATTAACAAACACATGCTTATGCACATATACTTCACATCCTGAATTAAAACTTTACTTTTCTCTTTTTCAATTTATTTTGTTTTTCTTCTATAATTATTCCTTATATTATATCTTATAATTAAATTCACTGTATATGACACAAAATCAGCCATGCTATACATACAGTTTGTTCAACTGACTAGAGGCTACCTGCTAACTGTTTTAGAAAACAAATAATTCTACTCCATTCCGGATACTCCTGGTTACATTACAGTCACATGACATTTGCACAGTTAATTTTGTCACTTGTACAAAATACTAAGCATACTTTTGTACCGCATACATTTACCTATTAGGCTACAAAACTCCATATGATTTTAGATTATTAGTTGTAAAATATATATACAAGTTTATGTTGCTATATTGATATAATTCTTTTTAAATTTTCTAGATTATTGAGTTGTAATAGTTTGTTATTTTTAAGATTCATGTTATTGGACTTCTAATATTCACGTCTAGCTTACGTTATACTAATTTAAATGACTTTCAACTATTTTTTGTACTGATTACTCATACTATCAAGACAGGCTGCTACAATAGACGCATACACTGCATTGACTATTACATACACAGCTATAAAAATTGTACACTACTATAAAATTATACAGCTATAAAAATATACACTGCATTGACTATTACATACACAGCTATAAAAATTCAAAACAGTTCACAACTCTCACTAACCCATGTTATACTGCAACAAAGCACTGCACTTATCGACACTCATGTCAAAAAAGTTACTTACAATTGTATGCAATTAGTACTGAGCCCCATTAAGTGTCCTCTGGTCCCAGTGTCAATTCAGAAATATGTGGCAATCGTCCTGATGGGATACTCTGAGAATAGTCCTATTGGGATAACACAATGGGATACCTTGAAAAAGACCCTGGTGTAGACACAGAGTGGAACTTCTTTTGGGATACCAGTCTCGGGCGAATGTTGAAGGTCTTCTTGTGTTCAAACTGTACTATAAGGCTGTACTCGAGACCCCCATGACACACTTATATCGATAATGTATGTGTATCACCCTAATAATACAGACCACATGATAACTACTTATAAAACCAATAATTCTGCTCCATCACTGATACTGTCTATACATCTCACTTACGATTGACCCTACGACAATTTAGTAAAACAGCAGTTAATGGCTCTTACTTATCTCGACTATTGTTTATTTTTACAACATTTTACTTATCAGTTTTTTAGTATTTTTTTACTTTGAGGCTCTTTGTTTTCCACTGGGCATCTGTCCTTTTGTACTTTTATCTCACTCTGCTAAACTCTTTCTAACTTATTATTCATCTCTAAGGTGTTTGATCCTTGGTGCAGCTTCACTAGAATGCATTACATTTACATTAAAAAAACTTTTTTGGTGATTGTCTGTATATAGAACCTTGCCAGTAAAAAGTTTTATAATTTATTTTAACTGTCTACACTACTTTCTATGCCTACAGAGTCAATGTAATATATATATATTTTTTTAAAAGTGATATTTAAACAGGCTGCTGCAAGTGCTAAAATAACTTTTAACACATAATTTTAAATTTTTTCCACAAGTGATTACTCTAAGTACACGAAAGTAACAAAAAATTGGCACAGCTTGTCTGTTGGTATTGAACTGTAGCACATTAAAGTTTCCAAAATTTTTTCTAATTGGATTATTTAGCAACTTTGAGGTACAAGAACTCAAAAATTGTTTAAATTCAATCAAAAAAGAACTGTTTAAATTCAATCAAAAACACCTACAAAAATAAATAGTTTGGGTAAAAAACTATTACCCTTAAAAATTTCAGGTGATCATCTAGTTTATTTAAAAAGTTATGATCTGTTAAAAACGGAAAAAATCTACTGTAAGCTCAAGATACTCAAGTTTTTCCAATTTGGTCAATATTAATTCAATTATAACTTTTGAATGATTGGTTAATCAAGCTGAAATTTTGAGGTTTGTAATTTTTTCATTAATACTGTGGGTGGTCAAAATTTGAAGCAAATTTAAGGTGGTACCCTGGGGACCATTAGGTGATTTGATATGAAATGACACACTCACACACACACACACACACACACACACACACACACACACACACACACACACACACACATATGTATATTAGGGTGTTTTGTCACATTTTGGAATGAGGTTAAAAAAGTAAAACAAAAAAATTTATTTTTTTAATTATTTATTATCAATTAATTATTATTATGTGGTGGATTGTGGATGTTTAATGTTAAATAAACAATAATATAGTACTGTACTACTATGTAATCACACTAGGCCATAATAGATCAACCATTTTCATCATTCAACAGTCATCTTCATCAGGGTAGACTTTGACGCAACTGGAAATTCCTTCCGGTGAAGATCAACCAATCGAAGAAAAAACTGCTCTTAGTTTTCATCTTTTGTAACGCTTTTGTTGAAGGATGTTATAAGTGCTATGCCTCGTTCCGCGCAATTCTTGCTGACCTTCATTTGACGAACCTTGTGCTTCATTTCAAGGTATGTTGAATCCATTTCCCACTCTGAAGATACTTTCATTAAATTCTATGCCATTCTTCAAAATTAGATCGAAAAGTTCTGCGATGCGTTGTGTAACAAAGGAAGACAATGTACTGTGACAATTGAATGTGGCAGCATCAAGTCTTTTGAGAGATTTCTGTTTTGGCTGTTGTTTCAGGTTGTTTGCTATGTCTCTCTTGGTGTTGTTGTCAACACGGGAATCAAAAAAAGCCAATCCTATTAGATGTTCAGAAAAATACCACAGATGGCGATGAAAAGCTTTTGCTGCATTAATTGCAATTGTACGATTTGCATATTCTTGAATTCGTTGAAGAAGCTTGGCATCATTGAATGGTGCTCGTTCAGCTAAGAGAGCTTTCCAAAACTGTCTGTATATAAATGATACAAAAAGATTTATGTCTGTTATTCCTTTCTTATCCTTTGCAGTAATAACAAATTGATCCTGAAACAAACATATCTTCATACAATATATAGCTTTTGCCATCCAATGTGCATTGTGTGTTGCACCTGGTGCCCGCAAACTTTACATTCAACTCCGATGTTGCAGTTGATCCTCCAAGAAAAATAAGGCACAAATTCAAGAGTTCTAAGTAATCATCCCTGGGTTGTTGACCTTTAATTGCTTCACCATAATACACTACCATTTCTTCACGGAGTTTGAGAAAAAAATCACAGTTATACAATTCTTCATTCCTTATAGTGAACACCTCCTTGTTGATTGCTGGCCATTGCTTCTGGAAACGGGTAAAAATTCCAACTTCAGGTTCTCCACTGCTTCCAAATGCAGTCATGAAAATGGTGGAAAACATGACTTCAAAGACATGGTGTCTGCATGCTATCCATGTAAGATTACAGTCAAGATTCTGCTCTATTATTGTGCAGGCACCAATGTTAAACCCAGTGTTAAATGAAGTAGTGTCAAAAACCAGTCCCTGAACAAGTTCTTCCAATTTCCAATTTTTAAGAGCCTTCATGCAAGCATCAGCCTGTTGCCCACCTGTGCCTCGATCAATCTTTGGAACGCCCAGCAATTTTTTCACCCCACCACCAGTCACAAGGATGGCAATTCTATCCATTTTTTTTTACCACCAGTGATATCAGGTAAGAGCTTTCCATCCAAATGCAGAAGAAGTGGATCATCAGGAGAGAAATCAACCTTGTCAGCTGTAGTCAGCGCTTCACGAACAGATCGCCTTTCTCTGCGGGTTGTGCTGTATGACAATGATAAATCTTTTAGAGAGTGACCAAGAGCCTGAGCAACTGTTCCAACCACGAAGAGTGCATGGTGATCAGAAATATTAACACGATCAAGAGACGATACAACATTATTTGTTAGAACTTTCATCTTCTTTTTCATTGAACCACTTGTGCTCAGTGTGCTGGAAGCGGAAGGAGTCTGATATTCATCATCATCCGAGGAACTTGAGCTACTTTCACTCACAATGTCAACTGCTGATGAAGAAGAAATAAGTTCTGTTTTTTCCATCAGCTCCGCTTTACTGCTTTGACGCCTCAATTCCATTTTAGTTTCTTGGACTCGTTTCCGTGCCTCCCTAGCTGTTAAATTCTGATCAATTCCTGCCATGCTACAAAATAATCGATCTTCTTGCTGCTGATGTAAAAATGCTTTATCTTCATCGTTTTTCATAACTTCTGATGCACTTTTGGTTGATATATCAAAAAGTTCTTCAAGCTCAGCATGGAAAAGTCCTTCTTTTATTTGACAGCTGTCCAATTTTGATCGTCTGTGTTTTTTCAGAAACAGATATTCGTCATAAAGTTTTTTCAACTTTTTTTCTGCATTGTCAATTCTTTGAGTTGGAATTCTTCCTCTCTCCCATATAACATAAAATAAAAATAACAAGTTTGCAAAATTTGAGAGAATCACAAAATTTTACCAATGGTTAATTCTTATAAAATATGGCAACCCCTAAAATTGCTTCTTTCAGTCTAATTTTTGGTACACATGATCCTAGGTGATAAAGGAACTTATTATATATTATCATCTTTTTCCCCTTTATTCTTTAGAATCTTTAACACTCATGATTTTTTTCTTTATTTTTGGAATACCAGAATCTAAATAATTCACTAAATGCAAACCATGCAGACCATTTTAGAGGTTTCATTGCTAATCTTTAGAGGTTTTTTGTTGCTAATTCTTTAGAGGTTTTATTGCTAATGCAATTCTTATTATGATATTATTATTATTTCAACTAGAATTTTATTTAAGTATAATGGCGGCAAGGACTCCGGGACTCCAGGACTCTGGGCTTAAAAACAATAAGTTTCAAGTCTTTAAATCTCATGAATTTTTTTCTTGTCGCAGATCATAAGTCAATAAACATGTTTAGAGCTTCTGGACACTACAGACTTGGAAAAAGTAGAGATATAAAGCTGGAGTCCTTTTGGGACGCCGCATCCCTGATTTATATATATATTTGCATATTTATATATATAAATATAATTGATTTTTTGACGAGATTAAAAAAATAACTACATAATTTTTACTACTAAAAGTTCCATGCGTTTAGCAATCATCAGGTAAAAAATACATTGTTTTTTTCGTTAAAAAATATACTCAATAAACATCATGGCGTTCAAAAACAATTATAAAACTATAACTATTTTATTTTTATTATTTTATTGGAACAAAACTCAGTTTAGGTTTTATTTTTTCGCTTTTTAAACTAGACATGGACTTTAATTAAAATTCAGCAAACTAAACATTAAAGTAAAAAATATATATATTTTTTAACTTATTCTTTCTATAATTATCTCTCCCTATTAAAATAAAAAAAAGCTAATCCTCAGAGCAAGACAATTTTGGATTTCTGTTTTTTGTGCAAATTTAGAACCCCTATAAAATTCATTACAAAAATAAACTCTTTTTTTTTTTAATTTTAGTAAGAATGAGAGAAAAACACGATTTATTTATAAAAATATGTTAACTGCATTTTGGCTTTAGCTGCCAAAATGCAACTAATATAACCTATAGCCGCAAAAAATTTCTTTATTATTAATTTCTATATATTAAGAATTATAATTTATTGTTATTTAGTTTGCATAATTTTATGATATTTATTTTGTCATATAGATAAAAGAGTTAAAAAAGAATTTAGTAACAGAGCGTAAAAAGGCAGAACAAGCTCAGAACAAATTACAAGATTTTATACAGGACATTAAAGTTAAAAACAGTATGTTTACTTTGAGATTATTTAAAACATTTTATTTCTTTTTTTTTATGTTACTTAAAATATAGGTTACATTTTTAAGTTATTTAGAAGTGATGTTCTTTTTAGTGTTTATTAACTTTTTTTGTTTAGTTTTGATTATTGCAGTTATGTAGTAGTTGTTTTGAGTATTTGTTTCTATGTTAAAATTAAGTTGCCAACTGCTAGTTTCAACAGTTTTAAATGGTAATTAATCAAGTTAATGTAAGTCATAAAGTTTTAAGCTGCTAGTTACTTTAAATTAAAATTAGTTGGAACTAAATAAGAAACTGCTAATAAGGAAAATGTTATTTTTTTAAGAACTTGAATATTTTAACTAAGGTAAATTTAAACAAAGAATGTAATTACATAAATTATTTATAGCATATGATGAAATTTTTAATCCGGAGTCACTTCAAGTCAAAGCTATGTCTATGCATAGACGTCAGGATAGTGGGTAAGTTTAAGTTATAAGTAATTATAACTATATAAATATTAATAAAGAAATATAACTCTAAAAATACTTTTTTATTTTCACTTTTTTTATTATCAATAGTTTTTGACATTTTTTTTAACAATATATTGTATACAGTAATGCTAGGAGTATATTCTATATATGTGTGTGTGTGTATGTACATATATATATATATATATATATATATATATATATATATATATATATATATATATATATATATACATATATACATCGGTGTTTGTATATACTTATAGATACATATATACATATGTGTGTGTATATACTTATATACATGTGTATATATGTATATATATATGTGTGTGTGTGTGTGTGTTTATATATATATACATATGTATATATACATATATGTGTGTATATACACATACAAGTATCTTAGCCTTGCAAAAAATATCATTCATGATGTCAAACTTGAAACTTGAGCTGCGAGGGTTTTAGTGCATACATCATTGAATGAGGGTTTAGGTTTGGGCAGGTATTATCTAGATATGAAGACCTTTTGTTATAATAACGGGTGATGCGGAAGTTATCGGACAAAATAAAAACGTCAATAACTTATTTATAAATAAAAAAACAAACTACTATTTAATTTTTTTTAAATAAAGCATTTATCTTTTAATAAAAATATATTATTTTTTTATATGAAAAAACACCACCATCTGCAATTGATCTCAATTTTGCTCTGACGCCTTTCATATGCGACTGTAAAAAGTTTAAATCAATTTCTTGTAGTTTTAGTTTAATGCGATCAATCAAAACTTGCTCTGTTGAAGCTTGCCAATCTCCCTCGTAAACCTTTTGTGCCAAATGTCCCCAAAAATTTTCAATTTGTCGTGCTTGAGGCACATTTGGGGGATTGGATTTTTTATCAACGTAATAGACATATTGGTCCATCCAATTTAGAGAATCTTTAGAATAATGAGAACTTGCTAAATATGGCCAAAATAAATAGTTAAAGTCTCCATGATACTTGTGAATAAATGGAAGAAGTCGTTTTTCTAAACATTCATTAATATAGATTGATGAATTGATCGCTATAGCCTTGGAAGTGCGAAACAATGGCTCGGTCAGATATGGCTACAGTCAGATATGGCTATCCACATTAATAATTTCTTTTCCTATAAAGCAAACACTTTCTGGGCATGTCTTTTTGTTGTTTGTGTAGTATCCAGAATTTCTAGGCATGTTGTCCCCTGCAAAACAAAAGTATTTTTCATCATCAATGACTAGAAGCGATTTTGTGTTATAGAGTTGGTTAGCTAGTTTATTGCTTCTTTTCTTTGCCTTTATTTGTTGTTCTATAGTGTATTTTGGAGTCTTTTCACGTTTTCTATATTTAATATTCATTTTTTTTAACTGACGACCAATTGTCGATTGATTTACACGGAATTTAATACCTATTTTTCTCTGAATGACCCCTTTTCGATTGTTGACAAGTCTCATTAATTCGGCTTTCTTTTCTCTAGTCCAGGATGTCGGACTACCAGGGTGCTTTCTATCAGAAAACGATTGAACAGTTTTAAGTCTTTTTAGGTTATCATATATTGTACTTCGAGCAAATCCTTCCTTTTCAAAATGATTTACGATTTTTTTTTAATATATATTAGGTTTATTTACAAAAAACATTTTTAGTCGCTTTCAAAAAGATTCTCGTTCAGCTGCATTTAACCTCATTTTAAATAATTGTGTTTCAAATAATAAAGTTTATATTTTATAGAACGTTTATGCCTACGCATAAAACCGCAAAAACTAATTATTATGCTCAAATAATGAAATTAGGATTTGTCCGATAACTACTTCCGCATCACCCGTTAATAATAATTATTATTATTTTAATGCAAAGTAAGTTTTTTTTTTTTTTTTTATTTGTTTTTTTTTATATAAAAAAATATTTTGGATTCAAGGTGACATTTTAAAACTCTAAGATATTAAGACAAAGCTGATCTAAATATGCAATGATAATAATGTATATTTAATATTCAATTTTATACAGTAAATTAAAAAAAAAAATATAAATATTTATGTATACAATAAAACTATGTGGCAAATTTCTATTGTTTGTTTTTTGGTTTTGAAATTGTGTTTTCTTAACCTGTTTTGTCAGGTTACAAATTGAAATAGGTCTTGATCCACAAAAGCAAAAGGGTCATTTCATGTCGAATATAACTGTATGATAAAATAACCTTCAAATAAAATATAGAAACAAAAAATAAAATCCACAAAAATGGAGGGGGTTGTAAAAATTACCCCATCCCTTTGACCGTGTGACTGTCCTAGGTACAAAAAAAATTAGAATACATGTATAAATTTGTTATTGACCTCAAAAAGACTTCTTAATTAACTTTTCATTATATAAAATTAAGATATATGTAATCAGCATTTAAATATCCTTTACATAAATAGCTGTATTTAGAAAAAACGACAAATAAAATAATATATTATGCGTTAAAAGTGATGTTTGATACCTATATTTTAAGTGATATCACCATTTTGACCCAAAATATATTTTGACCCTTTGTTATTTAATTTACATATAATAACATATGTAGTTAAGGTGGTTTGATAAGAAAATTTTAATAATTCATTTTGTTCATAAAATTTTGCTATTTAATGACAAAAAAGTTGCAAAAAATGCTGAGTCATCATAAATACGAAAGCTAAAACCTAAATATTTCAAGAATTGTAAGGAGTCGGAGGTTTCATTTTTCAGGTTTTCATAAACTTTATAACATATATGTTATAGATCTAGCATATATAGCATATATGATCTAATTATAAAAAATTATGAAAAATCAAAACATGGGGTAACATAATTTCGGTTTTTCTGCTGATTTGACATGGATTGACCCAAGACCTGTGATCAAGACAAATTTTTTAAAGTATGTGTGTATTTGAAAAAGTTCTTGAAAAGTATTAAATACTGAGCATTCCTTCTGAAATATTCCTGAACTGTTAGAATAACCTAGTTATTATAGTAAATTTATTAACTAATGTTGTTAGTAAATAACTGTAGTTATTATAGTAAATTTTGTGTAAGTTTCAAAGCACAGGTGAATTGAACCTACATTTTAGACCATGTTGTTGGTGAATATAGTAATAATATCTGTATTTGAAGAGCAATTACATAATTTGAATGTCAGAAGGTTATTTTCATCCGACAAATGCACTTTGCTACATTGTAAATCAATATATTACTCTAAATCTAAGAAATTTTTTATTAAAGTAATATAAAGTTTATTGCTTTAATTTATAAAGAAAATATATTTACATTTAAAAATATATTTAAAAGTTTAATTTTGTTATGGTATTAATTTTTATTATTTTTGATATTTAATTTATTTATATTTTAAATAGATTTAAATATTTTATGTTTTGTCATGGTTTAGGGGTCGTCCATAAAGGATCTCATTCAGAATTTAAATACTAGCCAGAAGTATAAGTTTATTGGCTCCCTTCTCCTGATATTTTCTTGAACATAAGGCGCTATAATACTCTAAAAGTCTCTGCGCACGAAAGCCAACATTCTCCTAATTCTTGCCATTAGTTAAACTTAGCGTGCCTCCTTTATGGATGATCCCTTATCATAATAAAGAAATCATGTTATATTTTTATTATTAATTTATTAAAAAGTTTTTTTTGATTACAGGAAAATTTTGTTTGTTAAGATATATTATGATTCAGATATTTATTTACACAAATTTTTATATTACACAACTCTTTTTTTTAATTAACTATTTTTAATTATTCCCCTCAACCCCCCCCCCCCTCCTTTACTCTCTCTCCAAGGCCAAGAGGGCCACTACAGTTAACGAGGCTACTTTTGTAGTTACAGCCCTCTCTCAACTCTATAACTCTGAAACACAAACCTCGATGAACAAGGCCGCTGAGTGGAGAAACAAGTTGACTTAATATATGACTGAAGTAATATAATACATTATTTGTTCATAAAATATTTAGAAGTTTGTCGGTAGTTTCATCGAGTGGAGGAGTTGATAATGAAGACTTTACTAGCCCTAAGGTTATTTTTAATTTTAACCATAGATCTCTTAAATATTTTTGCTGTTTTTCAAATTTTAATTTTTTTTTTTTAGTCAAACAGCCCTATGGGTAGTTCAGTGAACATTGCAAATCTAAGTGATGAGACAGTTGATTTAATTACAAAAGTGGCTGACCTTCAGCAAGAAAAATGGGTGCTGGAAGAGAAAGTAAGAAAATTGTTTGTAAAGAATTTGCCAAGTTTTTTATATTAAAAACTTGTTACTACTGGTTTTTTTTTTTTATATAGAAAGTTACTTACCAGTTAAGGTTGTTATTGGTAACAGTATGAATAATCTTTTAAAGATGTTTTAAAAAGTCAATTTTCAAAAGTTATATTCTGTTAAATGCAGTTAAAAGAAATAATTATACATCAAAATAACAAAAAATCTGTTATAAACTATATAGAAATTTTTTTTTTTATCAAGTTTTAACTTTTTTTAAATCTATATGCTGCAATATGTAGCTTTACAAATAAAATAATGACAGCTTTTTAAAGAAAAAAAGATAAATTCATCAGGAAATTTCTACTGTAAATATCCAATACATTCAATGAGCAAGCCATTTTTTTGTTTTTGTATTTTTCTAAAGGTATGAATATATTTTTTTTTTTTTTGTAATTCACCTCCCCAAGGCCAAGAAGGCCACTACAGATGAGGAGGCTACTTGTGGTTATATCCCTCTCCCAACTCTTCGAAACACGAACCTTGACAAACATGGCCACTGCGCGGAGAAACAAGTTGAGCGTGGTGCTACCAGGGATGTGATGGGAATCAAACTCGGAACCTCTCGCTTATGAAGCGAGCGTTCTACCACTACACCACTATCGCAATACACGTGGCAGGCTAGACAAAATTAAAAAATTTGAAAAATATAACTATAATTAAACTTTATTTAAAAAGGATTTTTTTATTTTTTGAAAAGTTTAAAAATTGAATAACTCTGGCAAAACTTTTAGTTTTGTCAGTGTTGTTCAATTGCCAACATAGATCAATAACAGTTGATAGTATGTTATTCAAAGTGCCAATAAAGTGCCTAACAAAGGCAAAAATCATTAGGATTGTCACAACTTTGTGCTCTCTATATTTACACTAATCGAAAAGAGAAGTTATAACGTTTACTATTGAAAGAGTACGCAAACATCTGAAAAATGGATTAAAGTTCAATAATGAATAGATTCTATGATAAGTTTGTTAAATTTCTGAAAGCGTTCTTGAACAATCAAATCTACAAAGATGAGACAAAAAGTTTTATTGGCATTAATCTAGTTGATATAATTGCAATATAATATCATTACAAATATTATGAAAATGTTAGCTTTGTATTTTGCACCAAACGTTGAGGAACTGCCCCCAAAATCTGACGGGGTTTATACTTGTGAAAAAAAAATTTCCCAAAATATATTGACCTTTGAGGTACACCACATACAATTTTTCAGGTTTAGACATTGTGCTTTGAAACAAATGGTTTCAGTTCTGTTAAATAATCTTTAAACCAGCAGAGTTTGGTATCACAATCACCATAACTATTAAACTTGTTGATTAGTATTCTGTAACTCAAAGTGTCTAATGCTTTACTTAAGTCAAGAGATACTACTTCAACCACATTACCTTCATTGACTTTTTGTATCTACAAATAGAGTTGCAGCTACTTTTGTTTATCGTTTGTGTCAAAAACCAAATTGATTTTCATTTATCATGTTGTTTTCTTCTAGATAATTAGACAGCTGGTTGTCTACAACTTTTTCGATGGTTTTTGATATAGTTGGTATTACAGATATAGGTACGAAATTTTGAATGTCAATGTGGGACTTTGATTTGTACACTGGAAGAAATCTTAAACATTTTCAATCGGTTGGATAAGTTGATATCTCCAAAGACGTGTTTATTATTTAAGCAAGTGGTTCAGACAAAACGTTAGCTGCCTCTTTCAGTATTGATAGTGATATACTGTCTAGGCTGATAAACTTTTTTGTTTTTAACCTATGGGACATTCCATGTCAAGTGGAACCACCCATCTGACATCACCGACTCGGATTTCGATGAAAATTGGGTCACATGTTGGGCATATGGACAGAAGAAAAACATGTAAATTTTTTTGACTTAGGTCAATTATTTTCTGAGATATGACCTTTCAAAGTTTTGACCTTTTCACTTGACCTTGGTTATTTAAAACGTCATAACTTTTTTGCTATTATACTTAGGAAGTTGATTTTGGTGGCAAACAGAAGCTCTTGCATAGGCGAACAACTTTGTGTCTATACAAAAAAGTGATAAGTTCAATAAAAAAAAAGTTATTGGTCATTTGGTCATTTGACCTTTGACCCTGGTCGATGGCAAAGGTCAAAAGTCATAATTTTTTTTTTACAGATTGCTTTTTTTATTGTGGATGTCCCATGAAAAAATCTTTTTGGGATTCCCATAAACAGCTTTGGGAATAATATTAAAGTATAAGTAGGTTCTAAAACTTTAATATTTAAATACCTTAAAATTATACAGTATTTTAAGGTAATTTATTGAGTGTAGGCCCTAGGTTATATAATAGCTACCATATACCAATATATTATGATTTGGTGATACTTGGCCCATATATATATATATATATATATATATATATATATATATATATATATATATATATATATATATATATATATATATATATATATATATATATATATATATATATATATATATATATATAGTTGAAAAGTAACAAAAATGCTTTATTTAGTAGTTTTAGCTACATGGCAGTACAGTACTGAATGCAGTATAATATTTACACCATTACCATTGAATACATATTTGCTAATAATAAATTAAAAAAGCTATAATAGTTAACGATGATGCAAGTTAAGTGCTTTGGTTGCTCCTTCAGACTCTTTAGAAGTAATGAAGTATGACCAACCAGTTGTAGTTTTGGGTTTGACTGCTAGCAAAAGGTCATTCAAATTAACGGTAAAAATATCTGGAGGATCTCTGAAGGAGAAAAGTTGACTTGGACCACGAGGGTGAAGAAAGTTAATGGTTACTTCTCTTTTTTCGGGATTGCTTTCCAACACACAACCTATCCACCAATGTTTATCATACTCTACAACCATGTAACCAGTAATTGAACTGAAGTTGAGCTGGCTAACACTCTGTGACGTAGTTTTTTCAATTCTAGACGCAGAACTGGAACTATAATCTTGTACTTGAAGTTCATTCGTGGATAATGGTTTAAAGCAATGAAGTTTTTGGGTACCTGAATCGTTTTAGCATTCGAAAATCTTTCCTTTATTATTGTGGATTTAATTTGCCAATCATTTGCAGTGAGGTATTCAAAGGAAATGCCATGGATATTTTCTTTAGCAAAAGTATTTAATTGATAGGTGGTCATTATTTAGTCATGGTATGGACGTTGTAAGCTTGCTTTTGCCGCTTCACGTTTAAAAGTTCCTCCAACTCCATCACAAGGGCCCTTACCATGAGTTGTGGCAAAGAAATGCCATTCGGCTGAAATACCATAATCCTCTTTGTGATAGCACAGATTTATGAAGTTCTTGCAGTTTTTGTATTGTGCTGCACAGTTATCACTAAAATATGTTATTTTTAATACCTCAAATTTCACTTTTAAAAAATTAATTAGTTTACGTTGAAAAAGATGAACTGCAATTGTGTCATGAGTATTACATTCCAAAAGCAGCACATAACTTCCATGACATAAATTTCCTTCATATTTATAATAAAAAACAAAAGGATGTAAAGTTGCTTGATTATTTGTCCAATGATATCCCTGTGCTGCATCTTGTATAATAAATGCATAATTTTCTGAAAAATCACCGATAACCAGAAATTCTCCATCTGATAAATTGTTTTTCTTCCAGTCTAAATATTTTGCCTGCTCTTGAGCAATAAAATCATGCCTAGTAAGTGTTTTCAAACTCCCTAAAAATCTTTCAATAAATTCATCAGTTGACTGTATAAAGGTTTGAAGCTGGGACCTATTTGTTGTAGTCCACTGTTTATACTCAATTTCTTCAACTCCTTTAATTTCAAAGCATTGCAACAGCCGTTCCTTTAGCATAGCAACTCCAGGGCAATTTTTACACTCACCTAGAGGACATGCTGGCAAGGAAGGATTGCATTTCATTTTTGCCAAAGCATGTTTGTAGTTCTTAATAGGGGTTTCTAGTTCATCTTCTAGTTGTAAATCATCCATATGTGATCCGATTATCATGAGTTTAACATTTTGATGAATGGTACATACACACACAGTGAGTACCACTTGCTCCTGCAAAAACAAATTCTTTTGGACGTAGCTCTGCAATCTTCGAAAACCCAATTCTGATATTTGGATACTTTTCTGAAAATAGTTGATAAAGTTCCTTCAAATTACTTAAAACTAATCTTTTCTGAATATGTTTCCTTTCCCCATTTTCCATAACAGATAGAAAATCTTTTTTTCCAGGCATTATACGGCTAACAGTGTCAGAGTAATAAAACTCTTTTACCATATCTTTCACATGTACAGAAAGTGATTTCCCTTTTTTTGGGTTAGGGGTTGATAAAACACCTTTGGTTATTAAAAATTCTTTTGCTTGAGATACAAGTCGATGCAAACAATTAAATTCTTTCATCACTTTTCGATTACTCCATTGAGCAACAAATATTGTCAAAATCATGATCTTTTCACTCTTACTTTGTGTTGATTTATACTTATCCTGAAGCACTTTAACAATGTCATCAGCACATGTGTTGGAAACTTTTTTTTTAGTTGCTTCGTATTCATCATCCTCTAAAGTATCAATAGCATCTGAATTAGTAGATAAAAGGTCTAATTTCTTTTTTACAAGTTTTTTAAGCTTTTTCTTTTTCTCTGGAATATAACTTCTAACAGCTTGTAACTTGCGTTTATCCAAGGGTGGCTCACCCAATAACGACAAGGATTTATTAAAAATAGAAATTTCTTCTTCCTGGCACTGATAATTTTCATCTTCCTTGTCACTACAAATATCTTGAGATCTGGAACTACCTTGAGAATCTGACTCTGTTTTACAATTTGCAGAATTTTTATCATCACATAATCCTATTTTGGAAGGTAAGCCAGTGATCCTCTTTCGACAAGTATCACATAATTTTGCTCCAGCCATAAGTTTTGAGGGGTACATAGCTACTTGTCGACTAGTAGTTACCCTCAAGGTTTTATATTGTTTTTTCTTATGGTGTTGGAAAGGATCATAATAGTAGTGTTGTCTCTTCTTTAACTCTTTTAATTGTGCTTGAAATGCCATTTTTAATCTAAATTTAATTTGAAAGTTGCTAAAAACTAATTTCTAAGTTGTCTTTTGATGACTAATTCAATGGAAATGAATTGATTATTTTAATATAAATATATATAGCTTTAAGCCTCATATAATTTAATACTGACTTAGTATGTATTTATAGTACTAGTAATTAAATTACAACCTAGAAAAAAAATGAAAAAAAAGGAAATAGTTAATAATATATATTTACAATAGGCTATTTACAGAAAATGACCTCAAAATACCGCATTTGTAAGGCCGATAAATGTTAAATTTTTAGAACCTACTTATACTTTAATATTATTCCCAAAGCTGTTTATGGGAATCCCAAAAAGATTTTTTCATGGGACATCCACAATAAAAAAAGCAATCTGTAAAAAAATAATTATGACTTTTGACCTTTGCCATCGACCAGGGTCAAAGGTCAAATGACCAAATGACCAATAACTTTTTTTTTATTGAACTTATCACTTTTTTGTATAGACACAAAGTTGTTCGCCTATGCAAGAGCTTCTGTTTGCCACCAAAATCAACTTCCTAAGTATAATAGCAAAAAAGTTATGACGTTTTAAATAACCAAGGTCAAGTGAAAAGGTCAAAACTTTGAAAGGTCATATCTCAGAAAATAATTGACCTAAGTCAAAAAAATTTACATGTTTTTCTTCTGTCCATATGCCCAACATGTGACCCAATTTTCATCGAAATCCGAGTCGGTGATGTTGAATTTGACCAAAAAGTGGTTCCACTTGACGTGGAATGCCCCCTATGCAATTCTTTTTCTATTTGATCAACTGTTACAGGTTTGAATATAAAAGTTTTGTAAGTATGAGTTGGTTCTAGATGTGATAAAGCCCATACACAGTCTTTTAGAAGAAAAGCACTTTTCTTTATAAGAGACATCGAGTTACTGAAAAACACTGAGCTATCACAAAAAAACAGCATGAAGATCAAAGATGAGTTGATAATAAAGATTCAGTTTTGAAAGAAAAGTATTTTTAAATGTTATGAAAAAATTAAAATCTTGAGAAAAAAATTTCTCTGATTACATTTAACTGCGCCTATGGTTGTATCAGGCAATATATGTACACAATTTGCATGAAATCAAAAATTAGAAAAGTTATCTCTAACATAATCCACTATGCTAAAATTGGCTCCAATTATAAAAGACTTAAAAGAAGTGGTTGTATTGCCAGAAAAATGAATGAAAAAATATGAGATGTGCCGCAAATCACTATTACTTTTTTGGATTTTGGTTGTTTGCTGCGATGTTAATGGCTTTGTGAAATGTTTAAATTTAAACTATAATCTAACTGAATAAATGCTATTTCGTAAATACTCCAAAATTAGTTTGAATTTAGTCTACCTTTACAATGGGAACTATTTGTGGTTAGTCATGTAGTTCACATGAAATCATGTAGTTCAATTACATATGCTGTAAACTGAGAAAATCTGTGGTGATCTTAAAATTATCTCCTCTTAGGAATGTACTCCTAAGAATGCTACTAGGGTACACTAAGCACTGATACTTTTTTATGTATTTTCATTATTTCTGTGTTTGACCGAGTTTTGAAAGGGAAGGGAAGAGAAGATTGGGAACCCTTAAAATACAATGTTATACATTGGTTTTTAGGCAACAAAAAAGTTCATAACAGGATTTCATGTAATAGGGCAAAGATATCAGAACCATTAGAATAAAGCTATACCTGCGAATTATTGTTGGTTACTAAGTAGGAATACTTCACGGAGACCTATATCCAATCTTGACTTGACAAGAGAAAAGCCAATCACGAAGCTACCGCATGGTTCTCTTTACATCAAGTATTCATCCATCAATGTAGAATTTTTACTATATCACTGACATAAGCATTTAAAATACACCTATAACAATGTTAACATACATAAAAGTTTTTATATTTTCCCTGATTAAACCTAATTTTAACCACATACCTTTCTTTACCTTCTTATAAAAATAGCTATTAATATTTAATTAATTGCACTAATATAATTTTATTACTTTACTGTTATCACTTTTTGACAATTTCATTGTAATCATTTATTTTTTCATATTACTAATCAATAAATAATGTTCAATAAATTATGTTTAATAAATTTAACTTTTTAAAGAAATCCTAACTAAAGCTAAATTGTTTAATACATTTATGACATATTAGGTACGGCATTTAGAAGAAAGTGGGTCTGTTATGGCCGAAGATCTCATGCAGAAATCATTAATAATCCAAGCTTACGTTGCAGAACATAGTGGAGGTATTGTTTAGTTGTTGTCAGAAATTTACATATTTTATATAATATGTATATATATAAAATGTAAACTTTATTATTCGTATTTAAGAATTACTTCCCGACCGTATTCCTAAAACGCAAACTCTCAAAGAAAAAATGTTTGACAAGTTAAAATTCAACAATGCTGAAGATTTGATGAAAGAAAAAACGATGAAAATGCAACAGATGCTAGAAGAAACTCTTGCGAAAAATGCGCAACTACAAAAAGTATACCTTTTCTTTCTTTATTGTGTATTTTGTATTTACTTTGATTGTAAAAGTTATTATTAATACTTTAAGGATTTATCATATCTTACTTCACTTCACTCAAAAAAACGAGACGAAACTTTGTAGCACCCATTTCGGAGGATAAAAATGCAACAAACCTATAAAATTATTCTGCTAATGAACCTCTTCTAAAATAAAGTTACCAATATAGGTTAGTGTATATTCGTATAATGTATATTCGTAAAACAAACCGTAACATTGGCGCTTTATGATGACTCGATATACCTTTTGGTCTGTATATAAAAGAATATATGGAATTTTAATATTTTAATTTATTTTTATTACTTTTATGAACTATAGGGTAATTTATATTGCTATTATTTAAGATAAACACTATATAGAAAAAAATGTGATAAATATCCTATCGAATAGTTATATGTATTTGTATATTTTATAAGTTTTCTTGTTATCTGTAAAATAGCTTATTTTTTACTTTTTTTTTTAAATGTTTGTAAATAAATCTGAATTTTATGCTTAACTACTGAAGAATAACTAAAGATAATTTTTTTTTAAATAAAAAAAATCACAATTTAAGTTTTATTAAAATAAATTTTGATAATAATTAATAATAAATATAAATGTAAGGTGCAAGGTACGAAAAGGTCCAAATATACGGAGTTAACGTGAAATAAATTATCTCTTTGAAGAAGTTGCCACTAAGTTTCAAACACAGCACAAGTTAAACAAACACAAAGTGCATAAACACAAGTTACACAAAAACAAATTTGAGGTTTTGATAATTTTTTATTCGACTTTGCTTAGTTCGCGTCAGGTTGATATTTAAAAAAAAAAATTATCTTTCTCAATACACAAGTTTTCTTATAAGTACGTTCTTTTTTAAGATCATTATTTTTAGATTATACACACCTTATCGTATCTTATGCCTGGTATTTCTTTAAGAAAGATATTTCATAATTTATTCTTTACAATTATTCACTTATATACGTATAAATAGTTTGTTTTTATAAATTTCTTTTTTTTTTTAATTAACGGGTGGATTTTTTGAAAATAACCTCGTGTTGCTTAAAATTTTACTTAAATTTTGCTTAAAATTCTTTTTTTCAAGTGATACACTACCGGTTAGTAATTATAAAAGTTTTGTTTATATGTTCAATTAAAGATTGAAGTTAGTAATGGTTGGCAACTGTTGGCAATTACAATTGCCAACAGTTGCTTCGCTATAAAAAATCTTACTAATTATGCGCGCTAATTGTAAAATCTTTTTATCTAAAATTTCATTGGAAAAAAAATGCAATTGATTACTATTAAGCAAGCTGCTGTGGTAAGTTGGCACTGCATTTAATTGGCTCTAGTCCAATAAGCGACATTAATAAGGAAGGAGGCATGAACTTCCTAGTTAAATGCGCGGTGCTCTGTGATAATACCTTACGAACTTTTGATAACACTTTAAGAACTAAAAAATAATATTCATTTAAAATGAATATCTCTTACTGATGTTCTTTTTATATCTGTTGATACCATTATTTTCATGGTTAAATAGATTATTTTTTTTGGTTGATCAATTAAAATGTTTTTGATTTTATTACCGTAAAATCACTTAAGTTCGGTCTCTTAAGCTTTGAACAATCATTTATCACGCAGGAGTAAAAATATTTCAATTTTTTTTTCGTGAAACATACAATTATATTGATAATTGATATTGTAAAAATAAAAACTAGACTCAATATTTAATTTCAAATGAGAATGAGAACATTTATTATTTTAAATAAACACGATTACTTTACATTACGAGTTTTCATCGATCTGTTCAAAGCCTTTGATACAGTAAACCATGGTACACTGCTAAGTAAACTTGAACACTATGGCATTAGAAATAAAATTTTTATTTGGTTTAAAGACTATTTAACAAACAGAAAACAATTCATATGCTACGATTCAAAAGAAACAGTTAAACACTCAATGTGGGGTTAGTAGAATAGAACTTGTGGGGTTCCACAGGTTCTATTCTACGGCCATTGTTGTTTCTAATGCATATAAATGATCTTTATTTACCATTAAATCTTATAAATTTTATTCTATTTGCAGATGATTCTAATCTCTTTTATTTACACAAAGATATTAAAATACTTTTTAATCGTAATAAAGTTTATGATTGGTTTGTGAGTAACTTTCTCTAAATGCTGATAAAACTAAATTCATTTTGTTCCAAAAACTGAATAAAACTGAAAACGTCCCATTAAAATTATTAAACCTTATTATAAATAAACCAATAATTAAAAGAGAATCCTTAGAAAACTTTTTAGGCGTTTAATTGGACGAAAATTTAAGATGGAATTTTCATATACACAGTCTTGAAAAAAAAAATTCTAGAAATATAGGAATGATTTATAGATCGAAACCATTTCCTTATTTTAAATCATTAAAAAATTTGCTTTGCTTTTTTCCTAAGTTACCTAACATAATGTAATATCGCCTCGGCAAGTACCAATCATACAAAAAGCTTTATCTTAAACAAAAACAGCATATCGAATTATGTTTGGAGCAAATAGAGCAGCACTCTGCGAGCCTTTATTGTGTTTACTTGCAGCTTTGAATATTTATAAAAAAAATTTACATAAAATTTTATTTTTTATGTATAGAACTAAGATATGTAATATCATTAATAAACTTTGTTATGGTGTAGGAATCTCGTCAAAAATATTTGAATCCTATTTTAGTGAAATCTCCCATAAATATAGCACAAGATTCTCAGTCAACAACTTTGCTGTCCCAAGATATTGTTCAAAATTGAGTTCATACACAATTAAGTACCGTGGGCCATATTTATGGAATTTATTTTCAGATATCACAAATAAATAAAAACCACTCGTGATCAATTTTAAAAAAGAATCTAAACGGTTGTTCTTATTTATGGATCTCACTATGCTGGATTTCAAATGTTTCTTTCAAATAAAGTAAAGCTCTAATAAAAAATCAAGATAACTTAAAAAAAAATTATTTTAAAAGAATGTTATTATCACGATCCACCATAACAAAGTTTATTAATGATATTACTCTATCAATATAAATATATGTATATAATTCTTTTTCTTTTATCTTTTTTTTTATTACAAGTATATAATCGTATTTTTTTGCAACTGCAGCTGCCTTCTTTTTTCTTTTTGCAACTGCAGATAATGTAAGCATTTTATTTATTTCTAATTACTACTTCATTTATTTACGCCAATATAATATGATATTTGTAAACCACGATTTTATAAAAATGGGGCTCAGTGATAAAACAGAATAATGTCTTCTTGCTCCAGCCATTACTTATTTTGTTGTATATATATGAAAGTTGTAATTATTGTAGATGGCGAAATAAACATATTTAAAATATATATATTTATATTTGACATCTTCACTTCCGACAAGGCTGCAAGCAACCACTATTAGAGATGGAAGTTACTGGAAGAGAAAAAACGAAGTTTATAGAGCAAGATAACGATTTACAGACGACTTAAAAGATTGCAAATTATATGAATCAGGAGAACAAGACGGAGGAGGCGAATTCCAAAGGACTAATGTTTGAGGCCTTAGTCGGCAAAAAACAGATATTTCTTCCCCCCCCCCCCCATTACCTCCTTTTAGATCTCTTCAAGACGGCCCTGTTTGCGACACTATTTCGTTTTTACTATTTGCAACACTATTTTGTTTTTTACAGTATTCCACTTTTACTATTTGCAACACTTTTACTTTTTATTGTTTTAGACACTATTCATTAAATTTAATTGCGACACTATTCCTTATTTTTGCGACATTAGGCCTTTTTAATATATTCGACACTATACCGAAGTTAGTTAACGGTAGAAAAATTATATATATATATATATATATATATATATATATATATATATATATATATATATATATATATATATATATATATATATATATATATATATAGATCTATAGTTTGTTGGCTTTGGGAAGAGCGGAAGGAAAAAAGTGATTCTTACGCCAACATATACGTCACTTTTAATTACTTTTAACTTTCGTCCAACATTTCCGTGTTGGACGAAAGTAAAAACCATTAATTTAATTACAAATTAATCGTTTTTTAAAAAAACCACAAAAACGCAAATTTAATTGACCAGAATGTTTTTAAAACATTTTGAATGTTTTTAACAATATAAACAATGTTTTTATTTTAATTTTTTTTAATAAAATGTTTTTATTTTTATTTTTTTTAATAAAATGTTTTTATTTTTATTTTTTTTACTGTAAATCATGCGCGGAGTGTTGCTACATCGACTATCTTATAGCCTTACTCGCAAGGGAATGCTACTACGACTGACAAATAGCCTGACTCTCAAGGGAGTGCTGCTACATCGACTGACAAATAGCCTGACTCGCAAGGGAGTGCTGCTACATCGACTGACAAATAGCCTGACCCGCAAGGGAGTGCTGCTACATCGACTGAGGGTTTGGTTGGGGCAGGCAGTCTATCATTATTAAAAAAAAAAAATTCCGGTCTTGCATTTTAATTTTTACTTTTTGTCAACAAAATATCGAAAAAACTTTCGGACAACATCTAAGGGTTGTATATATATATATATATATATATATATATATATATATATATATATATATCATTCGTTCTGTAGATAATTATTATTTACACATTCTTTTAAAAAATATATCTACACAACTTTAGAACCGTTCCTAAGATTTTATTTTTGTGCGGTAGTATTTATTATTGTTAATTTAAAGTGCTGGAAAAGAGATGGAAAAAGATTTTATATTTGCTAAATTTAACCAATAAATACTTTATTACAGCTATAAACTAAGTTTCCATATTCTCAATTTATTCTTTTAGAATATCGTAGATTGTATTAAGACACAATTAGAATATTTTTTTTACTATCATAAGAAAACACTACGAGCCGCTCTATATGATTTATTCTCATGAAGCATTTTAAAAGATTATTATTGGGATTTTCACAATTCGACGCCAAACTTGGGTTTGGCGACAATTTGTGAAAAGTATTTTAATAAAGAAAGTATTTGCAAAAAAAAAAGTTAAAAGAAAAAGAACAATTGGATTGTTTGTCCAGGTTTAAAAACATTTTTTTCAAAAAATGGTTCTACATAACATAGTGTTTAAATAATGATATTTTGTTGAAATTATTTTATTACATTGTATTCGCTACGCGAATTATGTCTTGTTGTATTCACTACATTTATACTTTGTTGTATTCAAAAACTTGTTTTATTAAAAGTTTTTGTAAATTCCAAAAGTAAAGAGTTTTCTGAATCCTTTTTTTTTATGACTAATATTATAAAATTAATTTTTTTTATCATATAAATTTTCATTATATTATGTTAGTTAACAATACTTAATAATTTATGTAACGTAAAATATTTGTTTTGTAGAACACACCTTTTTCTGCGGAATAGATACTTTCCTTTTGCAACACGAAACGAAAAAAAAAGTTGATATTGAAAATTTTATTGCATTCGTAATTTCAGGTTGTTAAAATATTATTCATAATTTCAGATTTTTTGACTAATAGATTTTTTAATGATTGTAGAAGAATTTTTGAAGATTTTAAAGAAAAGTTTTTAAAGAGTTTATTTAAGATTTTGTTCTTTCTATTTTTTTTAAGCATTTTAAAAATTACTTTTATATTAAATTACGATTTTATTAACCCTTTCTCTAGAAACTATAAAAATCATTCACGAGATTTTTAAGACGATAACCGTCTCTTATTACCACCTTTAACATTTAATACTCTTAACATCACAACATATTTTTTCAAAGTTTGGAAATATCCTGAACATTTTAAAACATTTTTTTATTAGGTCATTCATTAAATCTACTAACATTTTATTCTTTTTAGCAAGCATAATAAATTTAGTTTCAAAAATAAAGATAACCTAGGGAAAATAGATCTAGTTTGATAGTATTGAAGTTAGCTTGGGGAAAATGTAGAAACATATTATAAAGTTAGTTTGTAACAACTTAAACACTGTTGTTCTTTTTGATTTGAAATTGTTTAATAATTTTACAGGGTTTCAATAAAATGGCATCCTCTGAAGCCTGCAATTCTACACATGAAATAACTGAGCTATCATCTTTTAGTTTTTCCTTCTCTGTCATTATCTCTTTGTTAACAGTTGCAACAAATCTAGCTGTTATTCTCTCCTTACTTCGGAAAAAAAATATTTTGCGTCAGTCCACATTTCACAAAATTTTACTAAATATAGCCCTGGCAGATCTTTTAACCGGATTAATTTCAGATCCCATCTCAATTTCATTTCATGGAAAAGAAATGTTACGCATTCCAATTAGCTCTGCAGAAACAAAAACACTACATGTAACTTTGTTTATAATTAATGGAGCTTCAATACTGACAATGGTTTTGCTTTGCATAGACCGAGTAATTGCTTTAAAATGGCCAATATTGTACCGTAATGGTTTAGCTAATCGGAAGTGCCTATTAGTATTATCAAGCACTTGGGCTCTCTCTAGTGTTTTAGTTATCTCATATTTTGAATATGGATATATAAAGTATTTAGCAGTTTTTTCTACTACGGCCGTTGCTACGGCATGCGTGAGTCTTTTTATGACAATTGGAATTTTTCGAATTCACATCTTCAATAAGAGTTCAAAATTAGAATTAAATCTTTTTAAAAACACCAAAGCTAATAATTTGGAGAACTGCGGAAAAGAAAATCGTATTGATAACATTAGTAGTAAAGAAAACTCAAGCAACGATACACAAAGCAATTCAAGCAACTGTAAAGATAATATTCGAACAGAAATAAAAAGAAAGAAAAAATTAAAAATCGAACGTTCAGTAAACAAATCGTTTATTAATATGCTGGTTGTATTTCTTTTGTCTTATTTACCTGCCTGTGTCATGATTGCTTACATGAACACATGTGATGCCTGTAATTGTATCTTAATACATGTGGCAAGAGATTTGACATACCTAATCATTTTATCAAGTGCATTTTTCAGACCAGTAAATTTTATTTATCGCCTTAAAATGATCAAAGTGCGCATTAGGCTGTTAAGGTAAATTGCATATTATCAAACCGCCATTAAAAATAAAGTTATTAAAATTGTGAAGTTTAAAAGCGATTATATTATTTATTAGCAAGTGTATTTTTATATTTGTTTATAGTTAAAGCGCTTATAGTTAATCGCTTTTCATAAAAGTTATAAAATAAATTTGTTAAAACTACTTTTTTATATCATTCTTTTGTAAAGTCTTCACTCGGTAAAAAATTTATTAAAAAAAAAGACTGATAAAATCTGGCAATGTTTTAGATTGTATTATTACCCTTTTTTCCAACACATCATGTCACCTCAGTAACGTTATTTTCGAATGGAAATAGGCGGAATAAACAATAAATACCGAAACTTTTAGTTTCTATGAATTATAATGCTTTAAAAAAATGTATTGATAATACAACCTATATGTAGCAAAGCTTCTTTTTAATTTGGCTTTTTTTTCAATTTTTTTAAATTTAATTTAGTTTTTGTAAGCAATAAGAATTTATACTCCATAAGTAAAATTTTAAACAGTTCCTGGTATTTTGCGTAGTTAGATAATTTAGATGGTTACTGATACTTTTATACAGCTCTTTATGTTATTTAGTTCTCAACATTTCATAAAGTTACTAATGCATTTCTTTTTGTCACAAAAACTCTTCAATAGCTGGCTCTCTTGGCAACATTTCAGTTACAGCTTTACAAAAGATTTTCTTCAGAACTTTCTTTAATACTCTCTAAATAATTTATCAAATGGTTAACCATTAAAGGTTATATGGTTAACCATTAATGATTGCCACACATGACTCTAGTTTTTAAACTCTTTAGACTACTATGACTGTTCTAATTATTATACCAGTATATTATAAGGTCTATCATATATATTAGGTCTTTGATTTTTTAATTAAAAACTTCTAACATCTCATTTTAAGCCCAACAATCCGACAATCAATATAAATTTTAAACTTCTTTACTGAACTCTCTTTCATTTCTAGTAACCTAAAAAAGATTTCTTTACTTTTCTTTCTTTACTGCTAATAAATATTCTAATACTGTTGATATGTCTATAATAATGAATGAGTCCTATACTTTACGTCTTCTATCAATATTGATGTAAAATATTTTTTCTATATTGAACTTTTATAGAAACCATACAGATAATTGATTACAAAGTAAGCATCTGCTACCCAGTGGGCACGGGAACTAAAAAAGACGTCTTTTTAACGTTTAAAAGACTCCTAAAACGTTCAGAAGACGTTGAAAAGACGTCTGAAACGTTCAATAGACGTTTAAAAGACGTCTCATTTTTTTGCCTTTTTTTAAAAGCATTTGAAAAATAAGTAAAAATGACACAAATGTTGTCAGTGAGTTATCACTTTAGAAGGCAAACTCTATTTGCACTCCGGTATTTGATAACTTTGTCAATTAGGCAAAATTTAGTTTTATTTAACTTGATGTCAGAAAATAAAAAAACTTAATGTCAGCCTACGTGCAGCAATTACTCAGATATTGTTCCTCGCATCTACTTTCATTATTTTGTTATAGTACTATTCAACTTTCTAGAGTACAAGCATTCCTCACTTCTCAGTGTCAAGCATTCCTCACTTCTCCTTTAATATAATGTACTTCATTTTTCCCTCGCCCATTCACTCTTCGGGTGTGACCATTTAAAACATACTTAGCATCCAACTTTCTAAAGTACAAGAGTCATTCCTCACTACAACATTGACAAAATTTTACTAATTTTACTGCCATATATTTTATATAAATCCTTTTATAGCAAAGTATTAAATCTTGACGAACCTTTATAATGCTTACTTTTGTCCGCATCTAAAACCACCTGCTGTCCATCACCTGTTATTTTGATCGTAAAAAAAACATTAATGTCATTGAAAGTAAATAACATTGTGTCACAAAAATACCCATATAGTTATAGTCTTTTGACTGTGAAAGAAATATGAACTAAATTTGACTTAACTTCAATAAAAAAAACGAGATTTAATTCAATAATACGAATAAGCAAACAAAACATATTTGAACAATTGGTATACTACCCAAATTTTTTTTTAAATTAACAATAACTGCCTGTTCCAATTTAACTTTTTTAACAAACTTGGTTTAATGAACTAAAAATGGCTTCAAATAAAGAAAGTTCTAAAGTGCCAGTTCAAAAAATTGGAAGCTCTATTGTAGCTATTATCAAATGTGATGAAATATACGTAATAGATTTTTTAAAAAATAAAGGCGAAAGATCTTTGTAGTTAAAACTTTTTTCGGCTTACGAAGCAATAATTTTTAAAACCCGTCTCTTCATTTATTTTAAAATCATAAACAACGTGTTACTTTACGATCTATATAGCGCATATAAAAAAAAAATATTAGGGTAAAATGACCGAACTCCAGCCAAAATCAGGTGATAAAGTGACCGAATTCCAGACCGAATTCTATAAAATATTATTCAATAAATATTAAAAAAGGTAAATTTTTTCGTTTTATGTTTAAAAAAAGTTTTTTGAAAACGGCGACTTAAGTTAAGTTTCCACTCATCCATTTTTTCATGGGAACGGGAGGAATGGGAAAGGAATAGGAATAATTACCACGTGGACATGCGTAATATAAATTTTAATATGTCCGAAGTAAAACTACGCATGCTCACGCGATTATTTTTGCCTTTCCTTTCCCGTTCCCGTTGAAAAACGGATGAGTGGAAAGTCACCGAAAGAGTTGCTTCGAATTATGGTTCAATTCTATGACATTAAATACGCTTTTATAGAAAAATCAATTTGGATTTCAGAAATACTGCTCTACTGAACATCCTATTATTGAACTTTCCAATAAAATATCTGTCTTTTGATAAAGAGAAACAAGTACTAGGAGTATTTATTGATCTCTCTAAGGCATTCGATACGGTTGATCACGGAATTTTACTTTCAAAGTTAAAGCATTACGGCATTAAAGGCCTAGTGGGTCAAAACTTATCTTTTTAATAGAAAACAGTTTGTTGTCCTGGAGGAGTCAGGAGTTTTTCATATTGTTTGCGGAGTCCCACAGGGATTAATCTTGGGACCTATATCATTTTTAATATATATTAATGATATGAATAAAGCTTCTCATAAAATATTGTCAATTACGTATGCAGACAATACAAATTTATTCTACAACAATTCTAATGTAAAAATATTGTTCGAAACAATGAACACTGAACTAGAAAGCTTTAAGCAATGGTTTATAGCTAATAAGTTATTAATAAATTGTGAAAAAACAAGTTTTACTCTCTTCCATAAATTAAGACAATCAACTAACCTTCCGTTGAAGTTGCCAAAACTGTTAATCAATAAAAATAAGTTGAGTAAATCATACAAGGTTTTTGGAAGTAATATTTGATGAGAACCTATCATAGAAAAAACATTTTAGTCTTATCAAAACAAAAATATCTTCTGTTATAAGTGTATTTTATAAATCTAGGGCCTTTCTTGATTATAAATCACGCAAAATGCTTTACTTCAGTCGTGTTCATTGTCATCTCTCCTACGCTAATATTATTTGGGCTAACACACACAAAACTAAATTAATAAGATTACAGAGCTTAAAAAAACCACGCATGTAAACGCAGTTAACTATTTACGCATGTATTTATGTATAAATATAAGAATAACTTGCTGCATAAAGTATTTTCTGATATTTTTACATCGGCGTTTTCACAAAAATACAATTTTCGGTCAAATGCCAACCATAACTATAATTTGAGCAGAGTAAAATCGCAAGTGTCAAAATTCTATTAGGCAAGGCCTGTCATTATGAAATCAATTAAAAAACAACAATGTAAAAAATTTGAAAACTACTTTTTCTTATAAACGACAAATGAAATAGCATCTCCTTAATTTCTGACATATATATGTAAGTATGTTTGTATATGCGTGTGTGTTTATGTGTATATGTATATATGAGTATATATGTATATGTGAGATTTTATTCTTCGCGTAGTATTTTTCAGAAAAAATATTTTATTGTAAATTTACTAAAGCAATGTAGGCTTTAAATGATATTATAAACGGGCTCTATGAAAAGATTGTGGTGACGCCAGTCATTCGTATCTTCTTTGAGCCCCTGTCTGTTTTATGTATATTCTTTATGTAACGTAAAAGTTTTGTTGTAATTTTATTGTTTTATTTTTATATGAACAACGAAATATACCTAAAAAAAAAAAAATTCGAGATTGAGTAATCGAGTTCAGAGTTTCTATGAATAACAAGTTAGTTGAACAATACAAATACATGAACGAACGAGTGAAAGAAGTTGTTGATAAGATAAATAAAAAATTGGATCGAAGAAAATTAGAAAACCTAACGTAACTTAAAGATGGACAATAGATAGCTGTTTTTCATTCAATCAATAGCGTAAACACAATAACAGGAAGTAAGATAGCTACAAAAGACATCTTTCAAGAAGAGGAAAATTTCTCGTTATAATAAAATGTGATCCAATTATTTTAGACTACGAACTATGAGAAGCTATTATCTCATGTTAAAAAAGTTCTTTCTATTAAACATACAAAGTATGATTTGATAAAATTATCAAATACGGTAAACGTCTGTTTAGCGTTAAATAAAAAGTTATAGTTACAGATCTACTCATCAAGTCAAAATAAATGGGGCAAAAATGTTACTACTTTTTGCTGATAAAACTTATTTTTTAAATAATGTGCTAATACACATGTACCGAGTGATTATTGTGTAGCACCTTCATAGTTTTATATAAATGAAACTAAATAAAAAAGCGATAAGAAAGTAACTCCAGTAGTCTTTTCAACAAAAATTGCTAAGAAAACCGAAAAAAAGAAACAACAAATGGGTAAACAGGGCAAGACGGTAAAAGGGGCAAGATGACTTTTTACATAACAACTCAACATCTTAAAAATGGTTGAAAACAAAACTGTATTTACATCTCGTATTTTAAAACGTTTTTTGCGACTCGTGTTTTTTTTTTTTTGTGTGTGTTTTACTTAAGTTAGAGTAGGCACATAATAAGTCATACTACCCGTCAGGGTTAGGGTAAGGGTTAGGGTCACGTGACCGGATGACAAACTTGGTTGAGAATAACAAAAAAATTTTTTTATTAATTTGTTGCTCTCCCGTTTGGGGAACGTGTAGCTAAAATTTTTAGGGCTTTTTGTTCCCAGGCTCCAATCATAGCAATTTTTTGAAAAGCCACTTTATTTAATATAAGTATAAACATAAAAATATTTGGATTTTCCTTTTTTGATTCTTGCGGTAAGACTATCAGAAGAATTTTTGCTAATTTTTTATTTATATTATTCTTTATTTCTACACTTAATGGTAGATTTTTACTTCATAGTTTGTTGAACAAAAACTTAATGTGACATATGGCTGTTGTTAAATTAGAATCTGCTCAACACAATTATTCAACTGCCATTTTGATTGCTTGTATCAATAACAACAGTAACAATGTAAATTTTGATTGGTTGTACCAATAATAACAGTAACAATGTACTAATAACACAAGATAATAAATTTATTTCTAAAGAAAAAAAATTAAAGTGTTCTTCCAAATCGACTAAGCTTTTTTGGACACAATCACGCAACTTATATAATTGCTAGAGCATATCTAGGATACTGTCCTATGCATCTTGTATCTGGTTTTCAACAACAACCGCAAATACAACAACAACAAATCATCATTCAACAATATTAAAATACAAAAATTCTACCGCCCTATCAAACTATGTCTGGGATTTAAAAAACAGTTTTAATGAAACCCCTATGCTAACATGGTCTATTCTCAAATCGGTACCCCCCTACTCGAATATTTCCAAAAGATGCCCACTATGTCTGTATGAGAAATTTACTATTATATCATATCCAAAACCTGAAGAACTGTTAAATAAGAGAACCGAAATTATATCAAAGTGCTGCCACAAAAATAAATTCATATTAAAAAATCACAAAGCTCGCTACAAACCTGACTAACAACTATAAATAAAAATAACTATACTAATCTGCTCCATATATCTCTAGGCTAACTAATAAATTACTCACATACACAGCTTTTGTAATATATTTCATAATATTATATATATTTATATCAATTTTAGTTCTTATTTTCTTATTTTTATTTTATTATTTTTTAATACACAAATAATACACATTAACACATAAAAAATATTTTAAACAACATTAAACATATAACTATTTCACAATTATTAGCCAACTAAAAACAAATTAATAATATTATTAACCTAATTACTAATCAATTTCCGTCCCGTAACGATCTAAAATACAAATATAAACCGTAACGTCCACTAAACAAATCGTAGCAAAATTAAACTTTTACTACTTGCCTGATGGTTGTGATAACACATGAAACTCAGAGTTGCAATATTAAATTATATAATAAACATTAGCATTTAGCTAATTCCTGGTACTCCGGGTAACAGTAACATATATACTATATAGCTCTAGTATATCTATTGAGCACTCTTTCAAGTATACAATATTATACATGACACAGTGTTATAAAATGGGTTCTAACCTTGACTTTCTGACCCGAGAAAACCCTTTTGCTGAATGATAGCCCACACTATGGGGATCACTTGGATATAAGTATTAAAATCAGATTACAACGTCCTGGCAAGTTATTGACAGGGCCGTACCGAACGACAAAAACGTGGGGGGGGGGGGGGTGAAAATGAAAAAAACAAATTTTACCGACAAGATTTTTTTTTTTTTTTTTTAGAAGCCAAATTTCAGTTTTAACCGACATAAACCATAATTTTCGAGTTTTCCGTCAAAAACCGACAGTATATAGTACAAAATATAGGTTATTCCAATAAATATGAACTAGGGAAACAAAAAGACATATTCTGAGAGTTTATCGTGTATCTAAAATGGAAATTATGCTTTAAAATAAATATTTAGGTTCCTCATCAGCTAGAAAACTATTTCCTCCAAACCCATCAATTAGTATAATAGAACTTGTTCAAGTTCAGGCAAACACAGGGCTTTCAAACAATGGCATCAAGAGACTAGCTGCTACAATTAATCAGTCAACTTCACAACATATTGTTGAGAAAAACTATGCTGTAAAATTTGATGCAGTTAATAAGCAGCTTTCTCACCATTTCACGAGTTCATTGATTAAAGATCATGCTGGATGTGGAAGGACTGTCATTCATTGCAAGGACTTCAAAGAGCTTAAAAATGAACTCATTTCTATGAGAAGCACATCAAACAATCATATTGTGAAAGTTGGAATTGACGGTGGGGGAGGATTCCTGAAAGTAAGCCTTGGAATTATTGAATTAAATTCAGCAAAACTCAATTGCACAAACAAGTTTTTCAAGGACACTGGAGTTAAGCGGCAACTTATTATTGCTGTCTCTGAGGACCTGCAAGAAAACTACTCAAATGTGTCTCAAATTTTCGAATTGATCAATATGAGAGACCAAGATTTTGTTTTGTCCTGTGACCTAAAACTGGCAAATATAATTTGTGGTCTCCAAGCACACTCAAGTGCACACCCCTGCACCTGGTGTGAGTCAAGTGCAAAGGACCTTTAAATCAAAGAAAATTAAGAACTTTCCAATCTCTTGATCAGAATGTCTCACTTTTCAATGCAGCAGGATCAAATATCAAAGGAGCTCGTGATTACATGAATGTTGTTCATTCTCCTGTATTTGATCTTGCTGGTGGCACATTAGTTTTGGACTTCATACCGCCAATGGAGTTGCATCTCCTTATTGGTGTTTTCAATCATCTCTTTGCTGCCCTACTAAAAGTTTTCCCTCAAGGAACTCTTTGGACTGATTCACTGCACATTAAAAAACAGCCTTATCATGGAGGGCATTTTGCAGGAAATGAGTGCAGGAAGCTGCTAAAAAATATTGATCTTCTTCAATCTATTGTCGAGAAACACTCATGCTATGCTGCAATACCATTAGTTGATATATTTCGAAAATTCAATGCAGTAGTGTCTGCCTGTTTTGGATGCGTTCTTGATCCAAGTTATGTACAAAAAAGTGAAGCTTTCAGAGTGGCTTATGTGGCACTGCAAAATTATTCTGTGACACCCAAGGTTCATGCTGTATTTTTTCATGTGATAGATTTCATTGACAAACACGGCCAAGCTCTCGGACTTTACTCAGAACAAGCAACAGAGGCAATGCATCACAACTTTCAAGTGCATTGGCAAAGGTACAAACGACCTAACCATCATCCTGAATACAGTAAAAAGTTGCAATGCTGCCTTGTGGACTTTAATAGTAAACATTGCTTGTGAAAAGAGCCATTTTAGAATGATTTTTTCTTGTATTAGAATATTTATTTTAAAGCATAATTTTCATTTTAGATACACGATAAACTCTCAGAATATGTCTTTTTGTTTCCCTAGTTCATATTTATTGGAATAACCTATATTTTGTACTATATTCTGTCGGTTTTTGACGGAAAACTCGAAAATTATGATTTATGTCGGTTAAAACTGAAATTTGGCTTCTAAAAAAAAAAAAAAAAAATCTTGTCGGTAAAATTTGTTTTTTTCATTTTCACCCCACCCCCCCCCCACGTCTTTGTCGTTCGGTACGGCCCTGTCAATAACTTGCCAGGACGTTGTAATCCGATTTTAATACTTATATCCAAGTGATTCCCATAGTGTGGGCTATCATTCCACAAAAGGGTTTTCTCGGGTCAGAAAGTCAAGGTTAGAACCCATTTTAAAAACACTGTGATGATAATATAAAGATATTTTCTTTATTCATATATATACACGTACGTGTATACATATGAATAAATGTATATATATATATATATATATATATATTTAGTTGCAGAAATACACAACTTAGGGGTCGTCCATAAAGTACGTACGCTCATAGGAGGGAGGGGGGAGGGGTCTTCAAAAAGCGTACGAAAGCGTATGGGAGGGGGGGGGGAGAGGGTTCAATTCAAAAGTACGTACTTCGATTTTCTAATTTATCACAATTAATCAGCTAATCAATAGAAAAGTTACATTCTGACTAAAGATTCTAGTTTGCCAACATAAAAAGATGTATGGTATATGAAGTAGAGGGTATAGTTTTCCTCTATGCACACACATGTATGGGCGCCCTCAGAATTTTTTGATGTTCCAGATAGGACACTTTCACACATCGTGCAAACTCCTAACTTAAGTTTGTTTATACCTATGCCAAATGAAGAGGCCTTGCAAAATATCGGGATGGCGGAGGCCTGTGAACAAAAAGCCTTAAAACGCTTACCCTCCCGACCCCCAAAATGAGAGGGGTGTAAATTTTGCATGGTTATAACTTTTAGATTTGGAAAAAAATTTGGATGGCCTCCGCCATCCAAATTTTTTGCAAGGCCACCTCATTTGGCATATTAACAAACTTAAGTTTGCACGTTGTGTGAAAGTGTTCTATCATCAAAAATCAAAACATCAAAAAATCCTGAGGGGGCACATGCACACATGCCCGCCCTTATATATTGGCCCTGAGTAAGACCTGAGGGCCGTGGTTGATGGGACGGAGTCACCCCGAAAAAAACGTGTCAACGGCGTCTCAAAGACCGCTAGGTTTTGCTAAAATAAAAAGCTTCTTAAAATAGCAAAAGGGCACAAAATTTGCTGTTGCTCCCTCCCACTGGGTTTTACCCTTTGTTTTCAATATTACTGATCTCACCTTAGACTCGTTTTTTACTTACTAAAGAGGGGTGCCTGAAAAAAACGTCC
Source organism: Hydra vulgaris (assembly GCF_038396675.1). Taxonomy (NCBI): domain Eukaryota; kingdom Metazoa; phylum Cnidaria; class Hydrozoa; order Anthoathecata; family Hydridae; genus Hydra; species Hydra vulgaris. The sequence goes on along the minus strand of NC_088933.1, from coordinate 26,118,163 downwards.
ACCTTAAGTATAGTTTATTTACATTTGATTCGTTAAAAAAACAAAAAAAGTTTTCCCAAATTTCACCGAGAATCGAACCTGGATCTCCGTCGACTATTGCCGCCGCATAAACCTTTCGCCCAAATACACACTTACATAAACAAATTTTAAATTTATTTAAATTATTATTTGCATTTATACTTAAAGACGTTTTTTAAAATGCGTAAGCAAAAAGCTTTGGGGTAGTATAAAGTATCTAAGGTACTCCGTCTTTTTTTTTTTAATTAAACTTTTTAATTAAGAAAAAAAAAAAAGGAGGGATGGGGGGGGGGATATTTGAGGGGGGGGGGGTATTTGAGAAATGTACGTACTTTTAAGGGGGGGTGGGGACATAAAAGTACGCATGGCAACAGGGGGGAGGGGGGGGGGGTCAAATTTCAAAATTTTTGGCGTACGTACTTTATGGACGACACCTTATTTGAATAATCTCTTTAATGATTTTTTTGGATAAATTTTTGCTTTATTATCATACTTTTCGTTGAACTTTTTAATTCTTAGTTTATTTTGTGTTTTACTTTATGGTTCTTGAATCTAGATTTGTCGAGAATATAAAGTCATTTAAAAAACGAAAGCATTTTTGAAGAAATGTATATATATATATATATATATATATATATATATATATATATATATATATATATATATATATATATATATATATATATATATATATATATATATATATATATATTTAAAGAAAAATAAAAAATTGTTATAAACAAAAATATGTATCTTTATGTAAGTTTGTGAACATTATACAATAACGAGTTACTTTTAAAATTTAAATTTAAAATTTGAAGTCTAAGTTCTTATTCAATAAAATTGAAAGAAAAACAATTACATAAGCATTAAATAAAGTTTATTTTCAAAAAACTTGATACAAGATGCAACTTTTTATTATCTGGCATATCTGGACAACAAGTTATTTTTTTTTTTTTAACAACGATTTTATTTTTAATCTAAAATATTATTTTTCTTATTCAGAAAAGCAATTTTAGTTATAAATTCAAAGAAATTCTCATTTTTATAACTTAAATTCGATAGTTAATAGTGTTTAATGTAATCAAAGATGGTAAGAAATTATAAAAGAAAGATCAATCATGCTAAATGAGATGAAATGCAGGTTTAGTTGTGAGTAAAAAGGAACTTAGAACTAGAAAAGCTACTGGTACACATGTCATATTTAAGTTTGCTCTACATTGGCATATTGCTAAAAAGCCACCTCATCAAAAATGTTGCCATAAAGTTTCAGGATATCTTTTGTGTGATTTATGTAATCCATAAAGTTTTTTGTTTCAAATTTAGCAGTAGTTACTAATTTAGTAATATATAGGTTAGGTTAATTCATAGTAATATAAGTTATAATATAAATGTATAATGTAATATAAATTATATGTATATAAATTAGGTTAGAGTAGAATAGAGATATTTTATAATAAAACACACAAAAAAAAATTATTTTAGCTGCTAATTTCTTTTTGAGGTGTAAGATTATTTTTGAGGTGTAAGATTATTAAAAATTATTTTGTTGTGTAAGGGCGTGTAGTTTCTATAGGTATGCTATTTTTTTAATGTGTGAACATATTTCGGCGATAGATAGCTTTAACTTTTCATCATTTTTAAAGCTTTACAATTGACAAATAACTGCTGCTTTTTAACTGTCCCGTTTTTCCCCACTTACTTGCAAAATATAAAAGGTTTGCGAGTCTAGGGTTTCGTTATTTTGGTAAATTATATTTAGAACTTTTTGTTTTGCTTTTTCATTTTTTTAAATTAATGAATTTTAGAAAATTTATAAAAAACAGTGTTAACTATGATTAGTTTATCTGCAACTAGTATTTGTATCTTAAGTGTACCAATATGCCCCGCTCTACCTTATGTTTTTAATTTTTCTTTTGAAAACATGGCCTTATTTTTATTTTTATTTGAATTTCTTATTTGTGTTTTTTATTTTTTATTGGTGATTTAATTTAAAGAGGTTCGTGGGGCATCTATGTAATCGGGTTTTATTTTTGCGATAAACTTGTAAAATATTTTTACAAGACGTCAGTATGGCAAGAAGCTGGATGACGGAATAAATCACTATACAAATGAATTAAAAAAAAAAGTTCAAGCCACACCTTTACCTTTTTTTATCATTTTGTTTCTTAATACATGTTAACAAATAGGCCTTTATGAAAATTATGCATTTCGAGAAAGATAAATCTTTTAGCATTGAAGCTGTAATTATAGCAGTTTTTATAAATGAAAATTGTTTGGACAAACATAGAAAAGAAAAAATATACAAGTTAGATCAAAATACACCCACTATGACTAATTTACAGCCTGGGTATTCGAAATGAATCTAACTTCAGCCAGTATAAAAAAAAGACCTTTACCAATACTTTTATGGAATAGCATTTAAAATATTTAAAAATTAGGTTCATTGCTAAGAAATGAAATAATAATTTTTTCAACTCTTCAAAGTAGTCGGTTGCCAACTAAAAAATAAGTATAACGCTATTTTAAGAGTAATAGATTTTTTTTAACATGTTTAACATGCTCACAAATATCACAAGAACTCGATTGCTCTACTTAATACATTCTCATAAATTAAACTTGGATGCAGTAGATTTTAAATAAATGAATTTGCATGCAGTGGATGCCTAAACTTGTAAAAAATATTTTCAGGCAATGTCTTTCACCGCTTTGGTTATAAGCAAGGTCAAAAAAAATGTATACATGTTGGTGACAAAAGATATACTTTGTTGAATACAAATAAAAATAAAATAAAAACACAGATTTAGGTTTAACATTAGATTTAACGTTTTTAATAGGAACCTGAGAAAGAGTTACACAAAATATAATATTCACGCTTTTAAAATAATGCAGTGAACTCTATAAATATTTACTCTATAAAATATTTTTATATATAATTAGAATAAAAAAATTTAACTAATATATAAATTAAATCAAAATTCATTTATAAAAATATAATCAATTTACACGTAATACTTATTTTGGCTTATTTTTATTGCAATATTTTATATACACTACAGTTTTTGCCTTGTTTATTACTAAATTTTTTTCAATTTACGCAATTCTTTTTTCTTCTTATTTTGAGCTTTTACTTGTATCTTCTTTATTTGGACTAATAGTAACTAATTCTTCTATGTTTTTTAATTGTAACACAAGGAATAAGCACAGAAAACTTATTGAATTTGTTTAGCTTTTTTTCTCTTTTCTTTTTTTCTTTTTTTTTTCTCTTTTCTTTTCTTCTCTTTTTAATGTTTACACCTGCATATAGCAAAACATAAAATTTATCTTATAAAATAAGGTGAATTTTAAATTTGAGGCAAATTATTCAGTATCTACAATAGTAGAAGCTGATGACGTTGAAACTTTTCAATTGCATGCTGATAACAAAATCTAAAGTAACAGATGTCACAAAACATACTAATTAGTACAGCTTTACTGCATAAAACCATTTTTCTGTTTTTAATAACTTATACCCATTTAGGAAACAGAACTTAAAAGGTTCCAGCTGTGTGGTATATTCTGGAATTTTTTCCATTGTTATTGGTTAAGCTAAATGCCATTGTTGTTGGTTAAGGCTTGATCAACTACTATAGTACATCTTGGATCAGTAATTATAATAAGAAGTGTCAGCCTAATCTCCATTTATCCCAGTTCGACATGCGGTAAAACTATTTTTAATTTGTCACTTATCTGATAAATCTGCTCAACTGTTGTTGCATCATCAACTACTTCTGTTACAACCCGTGTACAGAAAATACAAATTTTAGCAAGCAAGCTTCACAGAGATTTACTCAAGGATTATACAGAAAGATTCAACATGGTTTAAAGCCAAATTCAATATTAAGTTTTATTATAACTTTATTCCAGACATTGGTTAAACTTCCTGTTTAACTGTCTTTGTTTGTTAAAACTTCAGGATGATTAGACATATCTAGGGCTGCTTTATTGTAGACAAACTTTAAAATGGTTTAGATACTGTTGGGTTGCAAGGTTGAAATTAATTGCTAGTATGCGCATGTAATTCAACGATTTTAATTTGGTGTATTGTGCCCTATCTATCGATTCTACAAAATTTTGGGAGAAGATGAGTAAAAGTTTAGCAACTGCTTTAACAGAAATTTTTGGTGAATTATCAACACTGTTTATAGTCTCAAGTAATACTTTCTCTTTTACATAATTACCACGATTTAGTCGGTATTGACTCTTATAATGAAAAGTTATCTTTTCTATGAAGTATGTTAATAGTTTGAAATTTAAAAAATTTTCTTAAGTCATAAGTATTTAATGTTTAATGTATAAGTATTTAATGTTTAATTTAAAAGTCATAAAGTATTTAATGTTTAATTTCATATTAAATGTTATAAGTTTAAAATTTAAGAAATTTTCTTAAGTCATAAGTATTTAATGTTTAATACCTTTAAACTGGATGTTTACACAATATTTTAAATCGAAACTAGTATTACATGACATAAATATTTGCTGAAATGATACTTCTATTATAAACACCTACCAACTAAACTTATTGAAGAATGTTATGAGCCCGAGTTCACAATAGTCTCCAAAAAGGTTGCATTCACAAGAATAACTCAAAAACCAAGACAGAAATATTAAATTTAAAATGTGGATTAAATTTGGTCAATGTACAAGATAATATTTAAAGTATTAATAACTTTTGAAACCCAATTGAAGCCATTTAAGAAAAATTTTACGGTCATACACATAAACATAAATATGTTTATGTGTATGACTGTTAAATCTTGAGATCTAGAAATAAGTTTTAATATATTATTTATGACAGTAAGACAAAACATGATGAAAAGATAATTACATTCTATCATGTTTTGTCTTACTGTCATAAATAATATATTGACTAACTTATTTCTAGAATTCAAACTCTAAAAACAGGTTTATCTAAAACAAGAACTAGATCTTTTCACAATTTTTTTTTCTTTGTACAAAATCAATCTCAAATAACAATTCAAAAGTCAAAGCATTTCAAAGAAAAATAATTTGAAATAAGAACTTTGTACTCGCTAATTCAAAGAATTGTTATCGAAAATATATCTGTTAAATGTGTATCAACAATGCATTTGTAGGCTCACAAACATCTGCTTCTAATATAATTACCAACGTTTTCATTGAGCACTATAACAAACACTTTCCGATCCAAGTTGAAATATTTATCCAAAATAAATATTTGAAACGTCCATAGGTTGCTAACCGAATAAAAAAATCCTCAAAGAAAAAGCAAAAGCTATACAATAAATATTTAAACAACAGAAATGAAAAACATTTTACTATCTATAAAATATGCAAAAACCTGTTCGAAACCTGTTCGAAACTTGTTCGAAAAAATCTAAGAAAATTCTGAAAAAGTGTTTTATTCCAAACAATTACAAAATATAGTGATTATAAAAAAAGATTAAATTATTGGAAAAATCAAAATTCTAAAACTTTATTATCCAGAATTAAAGAAAATAAAATGGAGTATACAGATAAAAAAAACTGTCTTTAAAAAATTATAATCTTTTCTCTGTAAATTTTGCCTTAAATCTGGGCTTTAAGCCAAAATTCTGGCTTAAATCAAAGATAAGCAAATCAGCTATATAATTTAACAACTTATTTTCTTATTTCATCTTTTAAAAAAATGAAAACATGGTATTAGAAACTTTTGAATGGTAATCATCATTGACCTTTCGTTAGAGTCAACTTTGAGCTAAAAATACTTGTTTACTTGGTTCAGTTTTGATAAGTTATTAAATTAAAAGAGTTTAAACAATTAAAGTTCTAGGCCTAATTATTGACAAAAATATTCCATGGACACACGGCAATATTTTAAAGCAAGGTTATATTTTTTAAAGCTGGACCAATGTTATCAAAAACAGAGTTTCAAAAAAATCAAAGATTAATTAAGACACAAGATTAATATCTATGCTAAAATGTTAACAATGCTAAAACATAAAATGGAATTCCGAATAGTAACAAAAGAGAACTTAAGTTCTCTTATTGTAACCTCTTTTATTTTTGTAGGATTTTTAAAAGGAAAATGGATTATTAAATTGGAAGACAAAGGTAATGAGATCATGTGAAAATAGTTTAACAATATATATTGATACTATGAAGTTTTTTAATCGCAATTAAAGCACTTTTTAAAACCCTAAAAAAACCAACAGTTTAAAACCGACTTTTTTAAAAAAAAGCAAATTTAATTGAATACTGTTCGATGTGATTTTTAATATAAAAAAAAAAAAAATCAAAATTAACAGTAATTATAGGTATTAAAAAAAACTATTTCTGCTTAATTTAAACGTTTTCCAAAATTCAAATAGATTTTTAAACGTTTTGAATTTTTTTTTTTTGTGTACTAAAGTTGGCATTTTTATATGCAAGTAAATGACAACAATTTTTAACAATAGTGTTTTAACGAAACGAACTTAAAAAAAATTAATGAAGAAAATGTCAAAAGTTAACAAAAATGAAGACCGCAAAAGAAAAAAACTTTGTTACGAGGCTATCAATAATAAGTAAATGTCATATTTAAAAATTACTTTATGAAGAAATCACATTCCTAAAACAACTACATTTTGCAGACAAAGCTGCTGGTGTTGGTAGGTCAGGAACCATCAGCCAAATAACGGAAAGACTTATTGTAGAACTTCTACAGTTTATGAGTGATATTGGCTTCAGTTTAAAAAGAAATGATACTTTAACTGTGATCGAAAACTTTTTGAAAGAATCTATACAAACTTATTAGTTACGGCCGGTAAACCAACTCGAATGTAGAATTATGGTTTCATTAAAAAATATGAAAAAAAAATTTGTGAAAGAAAGGCTACTAACATGCAAGTTGTAAGAGCGGTGTCTTCGCAACCATCAATTACTGATGAATGATTTACCCAAGTAGACGCTGTTTATCGAGAGCATAATTTAAATAATAAACTATTATATGAGTTCAACTGGGATGAAAGTGGATTGAAGTTCGATTAAAGTAAAGTCAAGATTGTTTGTCGAAAAGAATTTAAAAAATCCAAAACAACTTGCCTTAACAAATGAAAAACAAATGACTAAAATTTTAACTTGTTGCAATGCTTTTGGAAACTTTCAAGTTATTTACAAAGGTCAAAATTTTATGAAAGCTTGCGTTCAAGGTAGAGCTTCTGTGTTTATTATTCTACCAGCAAATCAGGTTTGATCGAAACCGAAAATTCATAGAATGGTTTCGTTTAACTTTTTTAGTTTACGCAAACAAACTTTTATGATAAAAACTTCTATTTTTAGATGACCATACATTACACATCAATTTTGAGTTAAAAAGATTATTTGAGTCAAACAACATAATTTTATTCCGATTGCCAGCTCACACAAGTCATTTTTTGCAACCACTAAATGATGGAGATTTTAAGACTGTAAAAGCAGAATTGAAGCGAATTATAGATGTTTATTTGGTCACAAATTCTTGTTTAAGTTTGAGTAACCGACAGTTTCTTGCCATGTTAAAAGACATTATTGGAAATAAAGGCTTTAAAGTGCAAAATACAAGTGGTGGTTTCAAAAATGCTGGTATGTAGTTTCTGAAATGCTGAACTTCCACCTTGTTAGACAGTAGGCTGTATTCACTGTGATGAAATTTTTCAGTAACTGTTCGTCGCACATAGATCCGTCGCTTTGTTACAAAAACAAAAAAATTAGATTCGTCCGTCTACAATACATTTCGCCAGTCTATATCTGTCTAATTTGAATGTGCTATGGCCCATGGAAGCCTCTCTTTTCAATTTATTCCTTTTAGAAAAGGCTTTTGAACAGTTACTCTACCGTTTAGACCAACAGTTTTCAAACGACGTCTCACAGTTCTTTCTGAAATTTGAAGTTAAATGTTATTTCTTGGGCTGTTAATCATCTATTTTGTTTACATAAAGTATAATTGACTTGTCTTCAGCCTTTGATGTTTTGCAGATGATGATGGTTCTATCTAGTAGAATGACCATCATTTGGCAGAGCAACAATTAAAGAACGTGTCTCTAGTGATAAATTACATTTCTTTTATCTTCTTTATTTTTTATTCTTAATTTTCTTATTATTACTTTTTTAAATATTATTTTATTATTATTTTTATAATTATTATTCCTAATTTATTTTATTTTCCTTATTATTTTATTTTCATACTCTTTATAATTCTCTATTTTCTTTTTCTCTTTATTTTATTTTATTTTCTAAAAATTCAGTCTAAAAATAATCAAAATGCACTTTTATAAACTGGAAATTAAAAAATAATAACAAATCCAGCTATATAAAATATTTACTAAATTAGTTTAATAATTCAATATATTATTTTAACTTAAACGAAATTATGCTTTAATGACAAAAGAACAGTTAAATTTTATTTACAAATTTTTTAGTATGGTAAAAACTTACTATAGTATACTATATTTTATCTAGCTTAAGGCTAAAAAGTCTCGAATCCAGAAGAATTAGAGGTGACCTCATCCAATATTATAAAATAAAAACCAATTTAAACAAAGTCAACTTGTGTCATCCAAGCTCGAAAACTTTTTCTTCAACTCTAAATGGTCCATCTTCTAATATTAGAGGAAAAGCACAGAAAGAGTATAGAGAATTTAGTAAACACAGTTATCGAGAAAACTTTTTTAGCAACAGGATAGTGCCATATTGGAATAATTTGCCGAATGACTTAGTGACATCAAAAACAGTTGGAGAAATTAGAAAAAAATATGATGTCTTATCACACAGCGTGTAATTGACTAATTGCTACTATAGTAGGATTGCAATAGTCCTACATTGCAGAGATTCGTAATGTCTGTGCTGTAGAAATAAATAAATACTCCTAAGTATGTTCGAGCATGTTTATAATACGAAAACGAAGAAAACAAAGATTTTTCATTTCAATATTAAAAACACATTAGCACATCTTAATTGAATTATTTTATGACCTATTCATAAATTAATATAGGAATCCTATAGAACTTTAAAATTTAATATCAATTATTATAGGTAAAAAGCTATTAAAACTTTAAGTGAAAATTTTGGCGGGCTGTGTACATATATAATATATATATATATATATATATATATATATATATATATATATATATATATATATATTTATATATATATATATATATATATATATATATATATATATATATACATATTTATATATATATATATATATATATATATATATATATATATATATATATATATATATATATATATATATATATATATATATATATATTTGTATATATACAGGACCAGCGCGAGTAGGTGTCACGTAGGGGGGGGTGCTATTACAACTTTTGTCGGCTGAAAAAAAAAAGGTCCTTGTTATTTAAGCAGTTTTTAGTTTGTTTTATAAGATATTAATAATTTGATATACCATAATAGTGATATATCTGATTGAATTATTATATATGATTCTAAAGATAAACGCATTATTTAGATGAAAAGTAAAGTCTCCCCGTTAAAAGTCTCTTCTTAGATCAACTTTCCAAGTTTAAGCTTAATTAAGAATCTTTTGAGTGCAAAATTTTCAAAAGTACACACATAGAAAACAAAAACAAAAACATACTTTTATTATATTTATTTTAACAAAAGAATTTCTAATGAAGTATGCAATAGAAGATTACGATTTGTTTGTTATTGTTCAGAAAAAATCAATTTTTTGTAATTAAATTACTTCAAGTTCTAGTTTTTAATATTAAAACTCATAATTTTTTTGGTTTTGCCTAATTTTTTTTGTTTCCTATTTTTATAATAAACTTTATTAGTTTAGTTTTTTTTTTGTTATGATAAAATGTTTCAATGATTAAGAATATGCAATTTTTGTGTGCTAAATAACAGCAGCGTCGAACGCTGGGAGTGTAGTTATTTGCTATGTGATCTTGTTAGGAAAAAGGAATACATGAAGTTATAGATTACAATAACACTTAACTTCTTAAGAACTTTTTGATATTAAGTTAACAGGGAAAAATGGTGAAGTGTGTTAGTGCTTATAGAATATCATTTTACAAGATTTGACTTGATTGTCTTTAATTATGGGCACCAAAAAATTTTTTTATTGAACAATCAGATCTAAATGTTAACTAAATAATCAACAATAAGTTTGAACAAGAAAAGAAACTTAAAGCAACTCTTTTCCCAGACCCCAAAACAATGCTCTTTAAAAAAGAAGTCTAGTTGTTCCATCCCCTCAAGGTTTTAGCACTGGCTCTCGTAATTGTTTCAAAAAAAAAAAAAAAATCTAAATTCAATATAAAACTTTACGGATTTTCATTATCAATTAAAAATGTTCCTGATTTGCTTCCATATTCAAAGATAACTCCTGGTCACAAAAAAGTATTAAGAGTAACTCGGCATCATAGAAATAATAGAAGAAAAACAGGTTTTAAAAATGATTACAGGGTGTTATTGAAATCTAGATATATGGGTATAAGCAGCTATTTTTGTGGTATTCAAGAAGTAGACTTTTGACCTTACAGAGAAATACAGATGGTTTTAACAGAAGAGTTTTTTTAGATAAAATTTAAAAAAATGTAGTTTCTCAATACCATATCGTCAAAGTTTGAAAAAAAATCTCATTCTCTTAACCTTTCCCTTTCAGACTTCTTTCTTTGGGGCTACTTAAAGACTTCTTTCTTTGGGGTTACTTAAAGAGTATGGTATACAATAATTGAAGAGTATTGCATACAACCACAAACCTTTTACATTTGTTGAACTTTGTGAGCGAATTGAACAAGCGCATGCAGAGATGTAAAGAAAAACGTTAAGGTTCGTTTGAAACTCTGCTGATAGCCGAGATAGTATACAAGTTGAATTGCTACATATATTATTTGTATTATAATAAATGAATTATTGAATAAAATTTGATAAAAGGCTTTTTTCTTTGTTATTTGTCTAAATGTTTTAAATCGAAAGCATGATCACAACTTATGAAACACCCTGTATAATAATTTATTTCAAATAATGGACACATGCCGTTGAAAAATGTGTAACTATCTTATAAAATAACTCTATTCGGCACCTGAAAGTTTGCAGGCGCTGTTCATCATTACTCATACAAAATGGCGTTTGTTGAAAGTCTCTGTTGATTTTAAATTTCTTTTCAAAAAATATTTATCATTCTGCTTTAAAAATTGAGTTTCCTTTTTTTTTTAAATAGTATCAAAAAACGCAAATGAATTTAAAATTTTGCAAGATCAACAATAGTAAAAACCGTAGTTTAACTAACATTAAAATGTATAACAAGTTTAAAAAAAAGCTCACATCATATCGTAACTATACAACGACGTGTCATACTGTAACTATATAACGACATGTCATACCGTAACTATATAACGACATGTCATACCGTAACTATATAACGACATGTCATACCGTAACTATTTAACGATATATCATACCGTAATACTGACAATAGTGATCAAAAACAGCTCACATCAATCATGAACATAATTATTAACTAGCTTTAATTATTACATCGTGACTCGTGAAAACAGAGACGTGAATTTGACAGTGAAGAAGAAGGAGAAGAGTTGTAAAAAAAAAACATAAATGTTTTTAAACCCTTCTGGCGCTAATTTAATTGCTGTTAGATGTTAGAAAAATCTTTTTTTATATACTGAATTATTGTTATAATAGAAATATATTTTCTAAGAAATCTGAGAAACTTAGTAATATAAACGATGTGTCATATCGTAACTATATAAGAATCTGATTTTATTTAATGTGCTACCTGTTTTTTTCCACTTAGCTATTGTTTTAGTGACACATGACTGCGATACGTTCTTGAGAATCAACTGAGTTTTTCTTGTAGAATTACCATCAAGGTCCAAGGTAATAATTATTTCCTTGATTTCTTTTGAAACTTTTGTTTTACCGATTTTCTAAATATTTTTAATGCAAGTAATAAGTAAATATGGTATATTTTGAGTAGCATGCACTAAGTAAATAATTTAATTTTTAAATGGGTTTAAACGTAGTATTTTAGAGAATATTTTTTGTTCCACGTTAGAATTACAATCTTTAAAAAATAGGTTGGGCTTTTAAATGGAAATAAAGATAGGAAAAAGAGACACATTTTAATGTGTTTTTAAATGGAGCTATTATTACAAAGTAAAAAAAAAAGACCTAATATATGAGATGAAAGGTGTGATGAAGGAAAGATTTGCTGGGTTGATTAGTTGAATGATTATTAAGATGTTTGGTATAAATGCAAGTTTGGTTGAATGTAACAACTGTATGTATTTAAATACGTATGCAAATGTTTTACATGATATTTCTTAGACATTAAAAAAGTTTAAGTTTGAAATTAAAGAGGATCTAGGTTATCTTAGTAATCGCTGAGACTTATTTTAGCTCATTTTTATTATTTTTTTGGTGAATGACTTTAATTAACCAACCAAAGATGGTTGATTGAAGCAATCCTTGATAGATAATTTAATCAAATCCAGATTTTGAAAATATTATAGTGAAGAATATTCTTCCACATTTGTGGAAGATGATAAACGTTGTCATTTTTTTACTAAGTGTCCGTCATGTCAATTTTTTCTGTGTGTCCGTTAATGTTTCAATCTGTATGTTTAGATATCTTGGATTTTTATTTTTACTGTGAAATATAGGCTGATTTACGAAGGTATGATTTAGAGCTCTCTTTAAAAAATTTATCATAATAGTTTAGCATTATTATCTATTTGCATACTCGGATATGTCTCAATAGTTGATTCAGCAAGATGCAAACCTTTAAAGGCAACATTAATTTTTTTTTAAATTTTTAATAAATTGAGAGAATTTTTGACGACCGAATTTTGAATAAAACTTCAGATAGGTTTTAGTTAATACTTTTTCAAAAATTATTCTGATAACTGTGATATTCACTCTCTATTTTCAAAATAAGGGTTACGTATAACAAAATAAGGGTAAGATATAAACTACTTTTAAAATGTATAAACATGATAAAACCCAGTGGGCACGGTACGTTTTTAAAACGTTTTTTAGACGTTTTTATAAGGTTTAAACCTAATAAAAACGTCCAAAGAACGTTTTAAAAACGTACTATGCCCACTGGGAAGTAACTGAAAACCCTGATCAAATTGCGAAAACAAAATAAAAAAACTACATCTCTGTTAACAAATATTTCATTGAGTCGTCAAACTCATGAAAAATGATTAAATACATTTATTATATATATATATATATATATATATATATATATATATATATATATATATATATATATATATATATATATATATATATATATATATATATATATATATATATATATATATATATATATATATATATATATATATATATATAAATCCTATTTTATTTTATTTTTTTTAATTTTACTCGAAATTACTCCAAGAACGTCTAGCGGACGTTCTGTGTCCGCTGGGATGTATAATGATGGTATAAAAATTAGAGACAAAGTTATTTTTTTTTAAAAAGCGCTATGAATATTTTGTAAAAAATTTTTTAATGGTAACGAAATCGAAAATATGTTATATTTACCAGAAAAATTTAGTATGCCCTGAAGTTCCTTTATTTTAGTGGATAAAAAAAAAGGAACAAAATGTAAACATGAAATAAAACTTGGTTAATTTGTTGTATTTACTTAACATTATTATTTCTTGAGTTTAACATTCCTATGGTATATCTTTTTTTATTTAATTATGTGTTGAACATCCAATTATTTTTAATCGCTCATGTACATTTTTTAGGAATTAAATCTTTCAGTTTGTGGACAGTGTGGACAGGAGTTGATTACCAAACATTTTTAACAGTTTGTTATTATTCATCTTTAGATTTTGATGTTCAATCTTTAGTTTTATCATCGAGAATCGTGTTTTACACAATTTTTGTCGCGTACCTTGAATTATTCTACTGGTATTTAGGGCGTCTGAGAACCTTTTTGCAATTAGATTTAAACATATTTTATTTTGGTTCATCGCTCCATAAAATATTGTCATTTTTTAAGTGTCCAGTTAATATCATCTTTACAGAAGTTCAATAACTTTTTGACGTTCTTTTTTAAAATACACTTAAAATACACACAAAATACACACATAAGGCTTCTTCCTTTAAATTCAACCCTTTAAACCAATAGAATACGTATAAAGTTATTTTTGAAAAAAACAACTTTGTCCTTTTTTTTTGACAAACATTGAAGATTATTTTTGTTTCATATTTGAGCATTCAGCAATTTTTTAAATTTTTTGCTGTTTTTTATTGTTTTGAGTTGTGCAATTTAAAAAAAAAATGTAGTTTAATGTTCAACAGAAAATCAATTATTTTTTTTCGTTAGTGTTATTTAATTTTCTATGTTATTATTACTTTGTTTTACTTTTAATATTCTATTCGTTTTTTGATATTTTTTTTTTTGATTTTGATTACACTGAACAACAAACAACAAATAATTTTTTTTACTTGGTTCTACTGCCCTTATTAGCATATAGATTAGGGGTTTTATTTCATATACTTTTTCTCATTAGTTAGATGATTTTACAACGACTAAGGAGTCTTACTTACCCTAAATAAAACAAGTTGTATTGGATTACATGTATTTTAATAGCAGGGTTACCTGACTTGAGTAGTTAAATCAATTCGAATAGTCTTATTGCTTTTAGTAACTGCAATGTTGATAAAACTTTTACAAATAAATATACCTTTGTCAAGCTGCCTTCAGCATTTCGTGGACCCTGGAGTAGTGAACTTTGTTGGCCCTCACTTCTTTGATTTTTTTATTTGATTTATTAATTGCTTGCATAAAAATACTTTTATGAGAACTCAAATGTGAATAAAATTCTTAATATTAAACATTTTAGTTCCTGGACAATTGTACCTGTCAAGGGTAAAAAAAAGTACTGATTTTAGAAGACTATCAATCTCAGTTGAAGTAGGCTGTCTTCTAAAATTTTTTAATTTTAATTTTTTATAATTAACATCGGTATTTTAAAGTCTGTGTTGGCATTTTAAACAAAAGCAAGTGTGTTTAAAAAAAAAAAGGAAAGAAAAGAGATCATCTGCAAGACAAGAAACTTCAATTGTTTTCTTAACTCAAATTAATTTTGTTGTTTAAAAAGCAAATCTAAACTACTTAAAAATTAAGAAGCTTTCATTAAAAGTTTTTACAGAAAATTAAATTTACGATAGTATTTTGAATCAAAATTTAATAAGGGAGAGTTAAAAAACAAGTCCATGACTGGTTTTAGAATGATAAATTGCATAACATTCTGGATTTTCAAGAATAACCAAAACAATTTTAAAATAAAGTCAATAAGAAATATAAATGTATAAAACTTTTAAAAAAGTCAATAAAAACACAACCTTATGTGAACAAAAATTAACTGACAGCTAAAACTTCATTATAATGTGCCAGTATTTTTATTCTTGAAGAAGAGGTTTATAAAAAAACCACGAAAATATAGAAGCTTCAGGAGGCTTATAGTAAACAGCAATCGGTGTTTACTATAAGCCTCCTATAAGTGCCCAATATTTAGTCAGTGCCCATATTTGAGTCACTGGTGTATTTTAAGACTGGTTTTGATATATAAGCATCAAAAGCAATTCTATATTCCAATTTTAAAAGAGTATCAATTGCTAGTTAAGGCATAATTTTATAAAACTCTTAACTTAGACAAACTTCCTGACTTAAAGCTTGAAATAAGCAATTTCCATCATTTTTAATTTTATCAACATTGATCGTTTTTCCCAAATATAACTTCTTTTTTCAAACAGCAAAACCTTTTTTAAAAGCTATATTATTAGTTAAAAGGAATCTTCAACAGAGAGCATTTCTTTGTTCTCCATTTACTATTCGTAGATATGAAAGAGTTTGTTTTGCTAACAATAACTTTGACAATTTCTAAAGATTCAGATTTATATCAGACACCTCATTACATGTTTTTTGAAATATTTTAACTTCAGATCTTTTCTCTGAAAGTTTCATACTTGAATCATGATGCTTGGTACGAAGTGTTTTGACAATTCTTTTGTTTTAGCCGATAAAAATCTTTATCAGTAAAGTTTCTAAAACTTCGCACGGTTCATCCCAAACAGATTTCTCTTAATCACCTTTTTTATCAGCTCTTCTAAGATTATTAACAAAAACTTCATCACCTATATTGAATTGAACTTGGTTTTTGTGCCGTCCTTTTTTTTGTCGCAATTTCTTTATATTTTTTGCCAATTCATTATGAATTATACTTTGAATATTTTAATTCCTTTAAGTTTTTGTGTGAAATCAGCCAGTTCCAAAATACCTTAAAATAAATATATAAATAAAACAAAGTTTAATAAATTCATTTCATTTGTTTATTAACATAAATACCTTCTTCTTTGTCTTAATCAACAGGTACATCATGAATTAAGCTTTGATCATTATTTATGCAATGTAAGGGTAAAACAGGCTCCCTTGCATACATAACTTGAAGGGGAGTGACACCGGTTGACTTGTGGCCAGTTGTTCGAAATGCAATCAGTATGCCATCTAATGAATGAGGCTATTTTTCTTGCTCTCCGTTTAGCACTTTAAGCATAAAACCATGTATAGTTCTATTAGCTCTTTCGACCATACCATTTGCTTGAGGATGGTAAGCTGAAGTAATACGTTGACAAGTTCCAGTAAAATTTTACAAATTTTCAGAAACTTTATTACAAAGTTCTCGACCTTGATCATTTATTAATCATGCACAACCATGACGACATATAAGTTCATAAAGAAATCTTCAGCACTTTTATTACAAATAGGCTTTGCTTCATTCATTTTGAAAAGTAATCGACAACTACACAAATATCAACGTAACCTTCTGAATTTTTAGGAAGGCTACAGAGGTCAACACCAACTTGATGCCATATTTTTGTTGGAACTGGTATTGCATACAACTCTGGAGAAACTTTTTTAATTTATGAATTTGGTTTTTGACAAGATTCACATTTGGCAACATAATTTCAATATCTTTATTCATATTCGACCACCAATATCCTTAATTAATGAATTTCCATATTGTTTTATCTCTCACAACATGCCCACCTATACCCTTTAATTCAGTTTGAAGATCTCGAACTGAAAGATCGAGATCTTCGAACTGAATTAAAAAAAATCGAATGCCTCGTGATCAGTACAAAACAGCAGAACCCATTGTGTGCAGCTTTTTTGTACTGATCACAAGACATTTGATCTTTGACAATACATAAAGTCTCTGGACTAGTAGTAACTTTCATGATTTTTCTATATTTTTAATGTTGCATACCATTAACAATTGCAAACCTGTCACTTTGTTTTTTAGAGTTTATTTTAATACCTATGTTTTCTCTTCCTTGTAAATGTTCAGAAAAATTCCTGATAATAAATAATTCTCAATATCATAAAAGTCCGGTTTTTAATCATTTTTCAGACGATCTTGAGTCATCTATTTCTGTTGAATTTTTGTCTGCCATTATATACTAAAAATATATAAAATAATAAAAAACGTGTTTATAACAGTGCTATGAGCATGTGTTATGTGCTATTAGTAGGTACGTGACATAAAATTTTTCAAACACCAGATTGTTATATATCATTGGAAAGGCCATAAAAACAATTTTTGAAAAGCGAAAAAATTATGAGAATGCATAAAAGACGTATGTGGGGTGTTAGAAGGGCATCTATAACAACATTTAATATATTCAAAATCTTGACTTTTTTAAGTAAAATTTTTATCTTTTATTGAAATTTTTGAATTTTTTTTTACATTTTCTATGTTTTATATACTTTATATATACTATTCAATGTTATCTTATATAATAATATATATTTAAACATTTTTAATGCTTAAATGTTCATTATGATACGCCCTCCCCCAACTAGCCGGGTGTATAGCGGAACTCAAGTCAAAAATAGGTAACTATTTTGGGTGAGTTAGTAGGGTGTCTTGGGGTGCTTTTTTTCATGAAATTGGGCAGGTACACACTAAAAAAAAAAAGTAGAAATTTCTACCTTAGGGTAGGATATGTGATATACCCTTAGAAAGGTATAATTTTCTACCTTTTAAGGTAGAAAATTATATTGAAAACAATTATTTGTCATACATTTTTCTAACTTAAAGGTATAATTTTCTACCTTATAAGGTAGAAAATTATACCTTACTAAGGGTATATCACATATCCTACCTTAACTAAAAATTTCTACCTTTAATTTTTAGTGTGTAGCAAAAAAAAAGGTTTTTGCTGATGTCTGAAACAACATTAAACTCATTTTGACTTTATTTTGTGCGTGACTTTATAATTGCTCTGTTCTTTTAAGAAGATTGAGCACTCTATTTTGTAGAATACATTTTAAAAATTGTTTAAATGTATATATATATATATATATATATATATATATATATATATATATATATATATATATATATATATATATATATATATATATGTTGTAAGCATTAAAACATCATATTCAGTATCATACTATCTATTTCTTTTTTTTTAAGTAATATTTCGATTCATATAGTGAGAGCCATTATCAAACTAATAAAATAACCCGTTTAAAAAATCATAATGAGCGTAATCAAATGATGTCATTGCATGTCATCATTTTTTAATTTTACAAAAAACGGTTTCCAATGGTGAGTCGTCACCAAATTGCCATTGTCACGATTTAAAACGTTTTTTTTAGATTTCAAACATTGTACACGTTGTATATCAATGGCCTCACGAATTTTTCTTGAGTAGTTGTTTGAAATAACAGAAAGCGTTTTAGAGTTCTCCCAGTTTATTTTACCATTACAATGTAGTGAAAATTACAAAATTGGCTTTTGTAACATTATTTTTATGTTCTTGAACTCATGTGGAAATCTTTTTTCTTATTTAACCAATATAAAATGCACCACATGTGCAATCAAGTTGGTACACTCCTGGATGACTATTCGGAGGCAGTTTAGACTTATTACGGCAAAGTATATTGATCAAAGGATTACCAAAACGGAAGACTGTTTTAACGCCGATTTTACGAAATTCTTTTCTAAGAAAAAGGCTAAATTTTATGATCCATTGTAAAAATCAAGATTTTTGGTATCAATTTTTTGAGAACAAGATGGATGTGTAGAGTATAATTTTTAGCAATATCTTTTATATTATAATTTTAATCATAATTTTAAGCAATATCTGTATAATAATTATAATTATAATTATAATATTTAATAATAATTATAATTATAATTTTTAATAATAATTATAATTTTTAGCAATATCTGAATACTGTTTATAGGAATGTCCATTTTCAGTAAAAATTTTGATTAGAAAATTAATTTCATCTTGAATGTTATGTTCTGAACAAATTTTGTGCTCGAGCTAAAATACCAACTGCGTTATTCGGTGAAATAGATGATTTCGGTTTTATAAGAACATTTGTAATTGCATCTCTACTTAACTCATATATGTGAAGGGAGTAATTGGTTGAAATACAAATATCTAAAAAATTTAATCGTTGTTGAGCATTTTCGTATTGGCATGTATATTGGATAGATTTATCTTGTGAATTTAAAAGTGTTAAAATAAAATTTGCGTTATCAATATCAGTAAATCGGGCATGGCTATCATCAACGTAACGTTTATAAGTTTTTGGTGCAATATTGACGTTTAAAGCCTTTTGAATAGCATTAGATTCAATATGTTGTAGATATGCTTCTGGCATGACGAGCAGAATGGATGGACCTATTGGACCAGAGTTTTTTTAAATATATATTTTGTCTTCCCATAAAAAATAACACTTACTAGTATAGAGATCAATTAATTTATGAATGTCTACTAAATATAATTTAGTTCGTTGTATTAGATCATTTCTATCTTTGTTTAGGATATCAATAATTGTAACAGTTGTTTTATCAAGTGGCACTGACTGGTATAAATTAATGACATCAAATGACACCTGAACTTCGTCATTAATCAACCATTCTTTTGCTGTTGATACAAACGAAGATGAATTTTTAACACGGCATTTATTTTTATTTAAAGTTGGTTGTATGATCTCAGCAAGATGTTGCGGAAGTTTATAAGATGGTGTGCCGGTTAACTATTACCCGCATTGGATAAGCTTTTTCACTTTTATGTGCTTTAATACAACCTTACAAACGGGGCGGAATTGCATCTGAAGGGTATATTTTACCATATGCTTTTTTATCTAGTTTTTTTATCTTTTTTTAATTTACTAAGAGTGCTTTGAATAAGATTTAGGAACTTCTGAGTTGAATCAACTGCAGATATTGCACAATTGCCAATTTGTTCTTTTAATTTTTGTATTGCTGATTCCAAATTTAAAATGGCAAACCCATTACCTCTATCAAATGGATATAATTTTATGTTGGTTAAATTTTTGAGTTCATTGATAGTTAGACGTTGATTTTTTGAAATATTACTATCAATTTTCACTCTTAAGTATTTGGTTAATGTTTTGCTGACATTCTGTCTTAAAAATTCTGCTCTTTCTACATTCACATTTTTTTCTATATTTAAAGCGTATTCTTCGGTTGATGCTATAATATCAATAAATGGTGTTTTATTATGTGCTGAAATAAATTGCGGACTATCACCTAATAAGTTTTCCTGTTCACATAAGATATATTCGAAAGATTTAATAAAGGATTTTTTATAAGGTTAGTAGGTAGTATTGAAATAATATTTAAAGAATTATTTTGTACAATTGTTCTTTTTAGAATTGTTAAGAAAATTAAACTTACGAATTAGGTATTGTTTTGCTTGTTTAAATTTAATTTCTTTTGATTTATAAGTTACGCGTTCTATGTTTAACATATCTTCAGGTTTCAAAATATTTTTAATTGCATTCGATAGTTCGATAATCATACGTTTGCTTTTGGTAAAATCTTTTTTTAACGTCATTTTTTGCAATAATTAATAATTTTTTCCTGTATTTGATCATTAGATTGTAACCGTTTTTTGTTTTAACTGGACAACGAATGTTACAAAATGTTTTGCTTTAACTGGACAATAAATGTTACAAAAGTCAACTGGGAAACATCTGGAATAGCAGAACATTCACAACATTGTAATGGTAAAATAAACTGGGAGAACTCTAAAACGCTTTCTGTTATTTTAAACAACCACAAAAGAAAAAGTCGTGAGGCCATAGAAATACAACGTGTACAATGTTCAAATGTTGAAATATTTTTGTATTTTGTATAAAGATGTACCGGAATTCCGGCCGGAATAAAAAAATTTTTTTTTTTTTTAAGTTATGTGTCACAGGCTGTGTAAATAAGTCAAAAAATCATTATCCTACAGAGCAATGAAGAACTATAGGTAAACAGGTAAAAAATACAAATGTAATTTTTGAAAATGTATTTGCAGTACTACCATTTCTGCAAATAAAATAACATTTGTATTTTTTACCTAGGTTTACCTATAGTTCTTCATTGCTCTATAGGATAATGATTTTTTGATTTATTTACACAGCCTGTGTCACATCTCATAAAAAGAAGTAAAAAAAAAATTTTTAATTCTAGCTAGAAGCGAATTGATCTCTAAAGTATTCCGGCCGGAATTCCGGTACATCCCTAATATTGTATCACATTTGAGTCTCCTAAAAAAAGGTCCTCCATTTCTAAGATATTTTAGGACTTTCAGTTGATGTTGGGGGAGGGGGGTATGTATACCCTATCCCCCATCCCCACCTGGATCCGTCACTGATTCAAACCTAAGTATGTTGATGCCTATGCCAAATGAAGATGCTTTGCAAAAAATTACGATGATGGAAAAAAAATGCTCTATCCTTCCTGAAAATTGTTCAAAATGCATTTGTGTGTAAAAACATCTTGGCTGCAACACTTGTCTGAAAATTTATTTGGTGGCGTAAGAATCTTATACCACCGCTACAGATTTTATAACATTTTCATTAAATAAATATTAAAGAATAAAAGAAAACAAATACTAACTTTTTTCTGATGGAATAATTTTCTAATTTACTTATGTTGTTATCAATTTTGCTCATATGCTCAAGTCTTATTTTTAAGTATATCGAATAATTTGAAACATTTTTTTATGCAGTCTGGTTGCGAGTTCCACCTTGTAACTTTGATATCATACGATATCAAAGTTACAAGCCACATAATATACCAGTACTTTACAACTCACCAAAGTTGGTGATGGCTTCTAAAAAATTTATTTATGTCTATAATGTAATTTAAACTCAATTTAGAATAATTTTTTTTAGTTAGAAATTAGTTTAAAAAAATAGTATAACTATATATTAAATTACTAATATACTAAAAAGTTAATGCTTGCATATTTATTGTAAGTTTTAAAACATTTATTATAAAGAACTATATTGCTTCCTTTTATTTCACTTATGACACTGTGACACCGCCCCAAAAAAGATGATTTTCAAATTATAATCGTTTTTTGGAGAAATATAGTTGAATCAGGCAATTTGTAGAATTGTTCGTAACAGTTAATATACACACCCCACACACACCCGACCCCTAAAATCGCCTTTGGTTACAAACTTTAAACAACATACTTTTTATAAAATTTCCACGAACAGAAAGAACTTTTGAATAAAGAACTTTTTTAAACTTTAAGAAAGTATAAAGATACAAGTCAATATAATTAGTTAAAAAATTAAAAAAATGTTAAAAAATGCAAATTTAATAGTTTTAAAAATTAATTATTTTCAAGAGACTTAAATGTAATGTTTGCAGAGAAAAGAAATCTCGCTAGTTGTAAATCTACTTCATTCTTTTGTTCCAAATTCGTTTTTGTCACATATGATAATATTTTGGTTTAAGTGTTATGGTTTGTATCCGCCACATTTAGAAGGTATAATGCTTTTATTTTTTTGCCTACAACAAATGGCTCCAGAATTTCATTTTTTATTTTAGCTTTTTTTAGTCATAATTTTTTTGCGAAACATGCACTTTATTTTTTTTTCTTCTTCACAAAAAACAACCTTCTTTTTTCAGTTCCATTTATTTTCTTTATTTCTTACCCCAAGTTGCAACTTTGGCATAATTTCGTTGAAATTTATGTTATTTTCACGGAAATTTATTTTATTTTCAAGGAAACAAATGTTTATTATTAAACTCTTGTTTCATCCTGGAAAAAAAACACAGTTTCTTTTTGTTGTAAAATAAGAGTTAACAGTATCTTACTGTTAACTCTTATTTTACAACAATTATCCAACTCTAGATTTCAGCTTTACCAGTTCAGATATCTTTGGTTACTTGCTTTTTATGTTTACCTGACAACTGTGGGAACTGTTAAAAAAGTAATTTAATAAAACTTATTTTTTTTCTGCGAGGTCATTAATCACAATAAGCAGCAAACTCGCAGCATAAAATGCTTGTATGAATTTAACGCTGCCAAATCACTTAATGAATACCTTTTTTGAACAGAATTGGAATAACCTGTTAGCATAAAAAAAAGGTAACTTCTCTTCGTAATCGAGTTCTCTAATCTACTATTGCTGCAAAGAATAACAACAGAAGAAGTTTCTACGGAAATCTCTAATAACTCAGAAATCGTAAATTTTAAAAGCTTCTAAATGATTAAAAACTTAGCTTCAACTTTCAGATTGATATCACCTAACGATAATACAACAACCTTAAGAAACAAATACCATGTGTGGTTACTCATGCTTTTCTCAAATGAGTTTCTACCTTCATGATCAATGGGATCATGAATTCGGAAAATCTTTAATTTCAATTATTTTAGCAATTTTAAATGCATTTATGTCAACAAAAACGGTATGCTCCGTTGTGCAGGATTTAGGAAAGGCAGGCTCATAGTAAAAAGTTACAACGTAAGTTAATAGTAAATAGCTACAATGTAAGTTCATAGTAAATAGCTACAACGTAAGTTCATAGTAAATAGCTACAACAGATAGTAAATAGCTAAAACTACATTACATAATACAAATACATAGCTACAAACCATAGCTTTTTGTTCAGGAGTCATATATTCAATGTCTGTGTAGATATTATATTGAACATAAGGAAGTATATAGCATAGGCAATAAACTTTGCATTGTGACAGGTTCCAGGCTGATAGATGTAATAGTTCTTTAATTTCTCAGATTTAACATTTATGTAGTACTCCAAATATTCTACGAGATACCTATAATAATTTCTAAAAATAATCTTACTTTTAATTAATTTCCTTTATAAAAACATTTTTGCAAAAAAAATTTATATTATAGCTAAATACCTAGGAAAAGTTACATATTCTTGTGCATTAGTTACAAATTCTCTAGTCTTTAAATAAAGTTTGCAGCGACCACTGCCAAAAAGGCCTCGCTCATGGAATTATTTAAACTTTTCTATAGCACGATTGACTTAAAGATTTTTAAAAATATCTGCTAAAAATCTTTTATCAATTTATTAGCAGGGACTTTAGGCTTTTCTGTAAAAATTGCATTAAAAGCCCAAGTAAAAATTATCTTTGCAACATGATACATGCACAATAACTAAAGAAACAGTTTACCGGTTTTAAGTAATCTTTCCAGAGTAGTTATTTCACCAGATTTCCGTCCAGTGTTACTAATTGTCAAAGCAGAATCTTAAATTGTAGTCGGATATTTCAAAATGTTTTAGGAGACTCATAAAACTTATAGCAATACCGTTATCCTTACCACTCTCTTATGATGCAACACCAAGAAGAAGATCATCTTCGGTTTCAAACTCAGGGCTAGTTACAGATACTGATAGTCTGTCTGTAACTAGCCCTGAGTTTGAAACCGAAGATTAGTTGTCGGTTACTTTCCTAGTAAATATATTTTGTAATTTTACCATCAAAATGTAAAACTAGCATCTTATTACCTTTACTCTGCAAAAAAATCCGTCACTTTCTAGCAGGTTCTCCTTTTAATCTTAGCAGTAAAATATTTAGTATTTGCAGATATGACCATATTTCTGTTAGTTCTGTTAGATATGATCGTATTTCTGTTAGTTCTAGATAAAAAGTTGTAACAAACACTTAATCTAACGTAAATTTAAACAAAAAACAAAAGTTCTAAAAAATGTGATTCTTTATAAATATAGGTTGATACGTTATTTCAATTAGTTAAATCTTTGAAAAATATATATAAGCAACCGAACCTTTGATTTTCTAAGAATCCCAAATCCTTATGCATCTTGTTTTCAAATCGTTTGCAATGATGTCAAACAATTGCTCAATCATATTGTAAAACTCATATTTTTTTTGCTGTCTGAAATTTCTCTTTTGATCTGAAAGTTCTCACTGTAGCAAAAAGTTTTATATTTGCTTTTAAGATCTTTAAACTTTTCCACAGTGCTTCTCTTACTGCTTTCCCACAATGGTTCTCTCACTACTTTCCCACAATGCTTCTCTCACTGCTTTCCTACAATGCTTCTCTCACTGCTTTCCCACAATGCTTCTCTCAGAATTCAACAAAATACTGAAACCTGATAACTTCCAAATATTTTACAATTCGTTTGAGTAAGTGAGTAACGGGCATTACAGCTAAATTCTTCATTTTTCCTCTTCCTGATTTTTCAACATTTTGTACAGGAATGTAAATAATAAAATGTGTTTTTACATTTCTGTACAACATTTTGTACAGGAATGTAAATAATAAAATGTGTTTTCTGGTTTAAATAAACATAAAAAATAAATCAAAGATTGCAATATGGTTAAAATGTAAGCCACAATATTATACTGTAACTAAACTGTTTAAAAACTACTCATGAATGATCACAAATATTCTAAAAACATCTTGAGATGTTTTCAAAATATTTGTGATTATTTATGAGTAAAATGTTTTATCGATAAAACACGTTTTATTTTAAATTTTTGGTAAAAAGGTGTATAAAACAATATTAAAACAATGTTGCGAGGATGTTTTGTCAATATAAAAAACTTGTGCTAATATAGCACAACCTTGCCATGTTGTTTAATTGATTTTATAACATTAAAAACATAAAATGCGTTTAAAATATAACGGTTTGACCGTTAGTGTGAACAGGGTAGCGTCGCGGTGCAGGTTATATATGTAACATTACTTTATGCTAAAGCGTATTAAAACTACTATTGTTGTTTAATAATTATTATATTATCATTTTTATTAAATAGGTGTAATTATATTATTTATTTTTTCATCGAAGATATATCGGCTATAAAATTGACTCATAAAGCCGTACACGTAGCGGGCTCTACATTAATTGACTAAAATTTAATTCAAATTATATCAAGTCATTTCCAATAAAAATTAAAAATTAAAAATTTAAAAAGTCAAATTAAAAAGTCGAATCCAATTTATTTTTGGAACAGCCCCAGTCGAGTGTACATCAACTGAGGGTTTATGTTTTAGGCTAGGCGCTTTTTTATTCGTTAAAAAAATTGCTATAGATTTAAATTTGAAAAAATAAATGTTGCATCGCACAGTGACTCAGGAAGTTCAAAAAACGGCAAAAATTAAATAAAATTTGACATAAATTGTAAATAAATAATGTTATATATCAAAATAATACTTTTTGGGTCAAAGATTTCAAATTTGTTAAAAAATTTTTTTTTTACGCGCAGCTTCGACGCGTATAATGCGCGTATGCGCGCGTTAAAGGTGACTATACGCGTACAAAAAAATTTTTCTTTAAGTTTTAGAATCATCAAGACAAACACATTATCTTGATATATTACTCTACTTGATATTAAAAAAAAAGAAGGTTTTCAAAGGATGTTGATACATAGAGAAAAAAAACTATATTTTGTTACATTTATTTTATTATTTACATTACAACTAGTTTAATAACTTCGTCTGGTAACGGTTTTCCTCGATAGCTCTTATGTTTTCTAAAAAATATGCTTGATACTTTTGGATCTGATCTTACTAGAAGGTAGTGCATCTGATTCATCATTGTGTTTAACCTTGATACTTTTGCCGTGTGCTGAAGTCTAGAATTTCTTATCTGTTTTTTTAAACTCTCCAATGCATCTTCCGAATATACCCCGATTGGCAAAGGTAATTTATGTGATATAGAAGATACTATGCAGTAGCAGTTTATGTACAGTAGAAGGCATAAGATACCAGTCGTACAAACTCACTACACGTTTTGCTGTTTCAGTGCAGTATAAATCTAAATCATTGATATTAATAGGATATCCATAAGATATGGTTATGAGAATATTATGCAATCTTTCAATTATATCACAACCAACTTTAGTAATTTCAGAAAAAGCTTCACTATTTTTAAATACTCTTCTGGCAGTATTGCCGTCATTGGTATTTCCAGACCCAGTTTTAGGCATGTCAACATATAGGTTTAACCGTTCTCTGAAGAGTACCTGAATCTCTTTTTTTTTAACTCTACAGATAACTTTTCCTCGATTGTTTTTGGCTTATACTTTTTAATTTCAAATTTATAACTCAAATGAAGAATAAATTCCAAGCATTTTATCCAGCAATGCAAAGCTGAAAATCCGAGCCCCAAGGCTGACTCATTTTCAGTTTTTGCTTTTAATAAATCAATATTGTTCATTTCGTTGGGTTTAGCATTGCACACATTGCAGGATTGAATGGATTTTGTCTCTGTAAATGCGTTAACTACTTTATTATCAAACATTGTAAGATCAACTCTATAGCTGATATTAATTGTCACCTTTCTTCCGGCAATACCAAAAAGGTATTTATTTGATTTTTTAGATCCGATTCTTCTTCTCTGGATAAAATTGGACTCTCTTTTTTATATTAGAGATATAGGTCTACAAAAGTGACAATTTGAAGGATTTCCATTTTTCAAAATTTCGCCATTTTCTACTTTGAGCAATAGAGGCACAAAAGCTGTACTAAAAAAATTTTCTTCACTTTTAAGTTCTATACTTGTGTTGCTTGTCTCGTATTTGTCCATTGTTTTAATTTTTTCTTGACCTTTGAAATAAATATAACTAAAGCAACCTTTACTTTATTTAAGTTTTCCTTTCGAATTTCTTTAGCATTCAGTATTAAATCCTTCCATAATCTTAATTTATCCACTCCTAATTCACGTATAATTGGGATAAGATCTAATTCTTTAATTGTTATTGTTTTTAAGAACCATCACTATAATAAAACCAATATATCAGAAACATTTTAAATTACATTATATATTTTTTTATTTACACTGTTTAAAATTTTATTTTGTTATGACTTTAACATTTGTCACATTGTTACATCCTGTAAAAACACCATATTACTAAGTTAACTATATATTACAGGAAATAATAAAGTTGTTCAGTTAAGCTTTTTCAAACATGTTGTACTTATCGAATAATAAATCGTTCTTTAAAATTGTCAATAAATATCTTATCAAACTTAACAACAACAAGTGGCTCAATCCTTTTATGAGATCGTCAAGCCTATAATGACAAACCTCTAATTGTTGGTTAAGTTTAGCAAAAGCAATCATTAAAACTTCAGAAAAAGCTGAGCGTTACGTCGTTCATCAGTAGTTTTTGCTTCAATTTATCCTTAAACTCATTAGGCGTAGAAATTGTTTTAAGTTCATTAGTTAGTATTTTATTCCATAATTTCGGCCCTCTAGTAGAAAATGAAAATTCGGCCGCCGCAAAATAACTTTTGAGCTCAAAAGTTATTTTGCGGCGGCCGGCGGGAAGACAGGACTAAGGCGGGAAGACAGTTTTTTTGTGATAAAAAAGCCGATTTACCTAGTTAAATTCGATTGGTTGTTGCGCTATAACTTATGCGTACCGAAAACTTAAAAATGTAAGATTATACAAACCATTTTGTCTGGTTAAGGAGTCAGTTGAACTAAAATATTATTGAATATTTTGTGTTGCATTTATAAACAAAATCAAATTGATCAAAGGATTTCTCGAAATATTGAAATACATTTATAACAACAAATTTAAAGTAACTTGTGTTTAACACAAGTTATACTTTCATTTTATGTTATTACAATTTCATTTATATGGAAACAGCTGCTTACTATTTTTATTGCAAAAACTGCACATTTACTTATGAAGGTAATTTTATATTATTATAAGCAAAAAGTCTATATATTTTTAAACTTATTTAAAAAAAAAAAGTTTTAAGAATTGTTTTTTCGAAAATGAATTATTTATAACATATATTAATTAAATTATTTTATTAAACAATTACATAAAAGTTTTTGTAATTAATGTAAATAAGAGTTTTTTTAAAACTCTTGCTTGTCTATAAGGAATATTATTAGTGTAATGTAGATATCTATCTATCTATCTATCTATCTATCTATCTATCTATCTATCTATCTATATATATATATATATATATATATATATATATATATATATATATATATAAATATATATATATATATATATATATATATATATATATATATATATATATATATATATATATATATATATATATATATATATATATATATATATATATATATATATATATATATATATATGCGGTAGTGGTGTAGTGGTAAAGCGCTCACTTCATAAGCGAGAGGTTCCGAGTTCGATTCCCACCACGTCCCTGGTAGTACCGCGCTCAACTTGTTTCTCCGCGCAGCGGCCTTGTTCGTCGAGGTTCGTGTTTCGGAGTTATAGAGTTGAGAGAGGGTTATAACCATTATTAAGTAGCCTCCTCATCTGTAATAACCTTCTTGGCCTTGAGGAGGTGAATAACAAATATATATATATATATATATATATATATATATATATATATATATATATATATATATATATATATATATATACAGACACACACATATCAACAACAATAATAAAAAGCTAATTAAGTTAAAACATTAAAAGTTCATTTTACTGGCAAACAATTTACAACATCCTCTACTATATCGTATATTCGAAGTCTTGATTACAGGTTCTTCTCCTTTAAACTCTTGAAGAAAATTAGGGTAAATTACAAAGACATTTCCTATATCATCTTCAGTTTTGATTTTTTCTACTGGTATTATTTGCTTGTTAATAATGCATTTTTTCCAACATTCTGAAAGATTTTTTGTTTCCGATTTTATAGAAGATGATCTAAAATGCCTTAGTTGAAGTAACGAATCAGTTGGTCTTGAATCATCTCGAAATGTTATTCCTTTATCGGTTTCGTACCACCATACATATTGCTTACAAATATAGTCAGATATTCTTTTCAAATGACTTTGCCATGCCCATGGGTATTTTTTGATTATCCACAAAAGGAATATGCGATTTTTTTCTTTCGAAATGTAAGGCATCCTTACTTATTTGGTGTTGATCTTCTTGATGATTGGAAAATCCTTTATTAAATAAATGACGACTTTGTAATCGTAAAAGGCTATTCACAATAACATGATCATTATAGTGATTTGTTGTGGTTCTATTGATAGTTTTTAACTAGTTTAATTAAAAGTGCGCTCTTCTTTCTCTGTATTAGATAAGATTCCACACACAATTCTTAACATTTGAGGACTGTGAACAGATTATGCATGTAAATATTTTCCATACAAAACTCGCATGGTAATTGATCTTGGTTTATCTTTCACTAGTTCTTTTAAATATATCAAGTGAAGAAAACTTTGGTTATGAAGGAAACAAATGTTTTCTATAGACCTTGTTGATTCATTGGAATATAAAATGCTCTGTATATTAACCATTGTAGATAGTAATTCAAATGCTAGTTGATCAATCTTACCCTTCAACACCAATACTAATTTTAACAAACTTTTTCTATAGTCGACTCCACGCTTGCACTCTTTGTTATCAAAAGACAAGATAACTATATCTTTAATATATATTTTTTCATCTTTGCTGAGATGATAGCCTATATCATAATACAAATTTGATAGATGTCCTTTTATATCATGTAATGGTTCACATGGTAAAACTTCATATCTATCTAGATTTAAATCTTTCATTGATGTATTATCTTCTTGGTATAAAAGAGAAGGCAATCTTTGAATACCATGCATTTCTTCATCGAGTTTAATTTGTAAACTGCTTTTATTTTTTTTACAATATTCTTTCATGTAATTCGGTAACAATTTCATACTTCTTTAAATTTTTATAAAGTTTGTTTCCATTTACAATAAAAGTGCTTTCCTCTTTCATGTAATTCGGTAACAATTTCATACTTCTTTAAATTTTTATAAAGTTTGTTTCCATTTACAATAAAAGTGCTTTCCTCTTTCATGTAATTCGGTAACAATTTCATACTTCTTTAAATTTTTATAAAGTTTGTTTCCATTTACAATAAAAGTGCTTTCCTCTTTCATGTAATTCGGTAACAATTTCATACTTCTTTAAATTTTTATAAAGTTTGTTTCCATTTACAATAAAAGTGCTTTCCTCTTTCATGTAATTCGGTAACAATTTTATACTTCTTTAAATTTTTATAAAGTTTGTTTCCATTTACAATAAAAGTGCTTTCCTCTTTCATGTAATTCGGTAACAATTTCATACTCCTTTAAATTTTTATAAAGTTTGTTTCCATTTACAATAAAAGTGCTTTCCTCTTTCATGTAATTCGGTAACAATTTCATACTTCTTTAAATTTTTATAAAGTTTGTTTCCATTTACAATAAAAGTGCTTTCCTCTTTCATGTAATTCGGTAACAATTTCATACTTCTTTAAATTTTTATAAAGTTTGTTTCCATTTTGGCGGATTTTTTCCTTGCTGCAATTAGTGCTCAAGACTTTGTCAATTCTCTCCTGAACACTGAATACTGTTTGGATAAATGAATGAGTTATATTTGCAGATTGGTGAATGTTTATTGGACACAACCAACATGGATATTCACTCCCTTTTTATTGACCAATCTCTAATTGACAAGCTGGGGCATCACCGTGAAAAAATCTCATCTCATCAAATAATAAAATGCCATCTACACTAATTGGATATTTTAACAACTGATTGTCCTCATTTCTAGTTTTTGTGTACAAAAGTTGGGCATCAGAAGATTGACAACGTGCCAATATATAAAGTTCAGGTTTTTCAACAATTGATTGGGCATTAACTTGCTCTTTATATTTTGTAAAATAATCATCATCTTTTAAATATATGGCTGGGTCATATAAATAGTTAACCATGAATAAAACATCAGCGTGGTTGTTAATTGTAGATCCATCATGCCATAATTGAAGGTGGCGTTTTTAACTGAAACTTTTCAATTTTTGTAAAATTATAAGTTGTTGTATTCATAATATATGAAAATTCATTAATTCTAGTAAGTTCAAAGATTATATCTTCTCTTGACATATTTTGAAATTCTTCAGTGCTGTGCAATCTGATGAACTTTTTATGTTGCTCTGCAAACTTTTTCCTTACTTCAATTAAAGGGATTTTTCTTCCATAAAGCTCAGTTAAGATTTTTTCTTACGAATTATCATTATTAATTTTTAATATTTCAAATGATTGTGGAGTTATTAGTTCTCCTATTGTGTAATCTCCAGAGCTTTTTTTGTTTTCATATTTTGTTTAATTTTTTTATTCGTAGGTTCTGTTGGCATTGACACTAGTTCCATTAATTCTTCGCTTGGATCTTCTCAAAATGGTCTTTCCTTTACCCTTGTAGTCAAATTTTTTTAAATCAATACCTTTTTTTCAAGAAATTCTTTAACAACTTGACCACTGTTTGAAGGCAAAGCACCAGCCTTATTATTTATTTGGAACTTTTGTGATAGTTTAGTAAAATTTATATACGTTCTTATTTCATAATTCTCAACTTCAGCAAAACATTCACTGTCCAACCAACTATATGAACATATATGATTTTTTCTAGTTTTATTTTGTTTCACACTTGCTCGTTGTTTTGCATGTTCAAATGTTTCAAAACTTTGACTTAGCCTCAGTTTTTTATGTTTAGAAAATGACATTTCTGTTCCAAACAACCTAAATGAAAAACTATTTTTGTTATACCTTTAAATTTATCTTAGATATAATAAATTTAAAAAAATGAAAATACAACACTAATGAAAAATTTAAAAACTAGAACTCTTAGGCAGTGGCGTAACTTTAAATTTTGCCCCCCCCCCCGCCCCTACTCGCAAGATTTTCAAAATGGGACCCAAATCCTAATAATAATACCCATACAAACTAAAATTACCATACAGCCTAAAAATAGCTTGAAAATAGGCCCTAATATAATCTAAAATCAGCTTTAAAATGGGCCTTGTTTGCCTGCCCCTCCCCCTTCCTTTATAGTTTTACTACTGATCTTAGGGTTTAAAAATTTAATAATAAATTTTTTTTTAGTTCAAATAAATAATAACCTGTCAACAGCTGCTTCCTGTAAATGTGCGTCTATACTTGATTTAAATGACCTTGCATAACTATTTTTTTGGAGCCATAACTACACTTTTTGAAGGTTTAGCTACAAGGGAGCTCTTTGGAATAGATGGCGCTAAACACTCAATTGGAGTAAATAGAAATTTTTTTTTAAATTTATTATTAGCCTTTTTTAAAAGAATTTTGGCATCAGCAACCATTTTTGATTTTTCTTCGCCTGACTGATATAGTGTTAATGTTGCTTTTCTCCCATAAGTGATGCATATTACTGGAAATAATATTTATAGATGTTTATAGATTTTACTTTTGATTCAACCCTTGCAATTTGAAAAAGAGTGCTGGGATTTTTCCGTTTCTCCTAGTTTATGCCAGCTTTTGCTCGAAAACGATTCTAATATTGTATTCTTATTTGTTTTACTTGATTTCGCTATAGATTGAATTTGATTTTTAATTTTTGGAAAGTTGCGACGATGAATATCTGATGATATATCATCAGATATACCATCAGATATACCATATTCATGGTATACCATGAAGTGCTTGTTAAAAATTAAATCGTAGCGATCTATTTACTTTTTCAGTGTTACTCTCGATAAAAAAAGCTCGTATGCAACCACTTTGGCAAAACCACATGTTGTTGGATCAATGATAGACATCTCAAATCACAATTTAAAAGTAAATCTGGCAATTTAAAAGTAAATGTTTTACACTAATGATTTATATAAATGCAATATCATACATATTATTTTATATAATATTACATGTAAAATTACAAATAAGATTATATATGATATTATAAATCTAATAATATTCATATTAATAATCGCACATAACAAAAATAAAATATAGATTTTAAAAAACTTTTTTGTAAAAACTAAACTTTTTTGTAAAAAATATTTTGTTTTGAAATTTGAAATATTTCCCGCAATGTCTATAAAACAGTTCCAAAACGAACGACTCAAATAATTAGATAATCAATTTACCGAAAATTATAGCCGAGCATAAGCGGAAATATAAAACAACCGAGACTATTTTTCTATACATTTGTCTTTGGCGCAGCCAAACCATAAATAATTTTTAAAATTGTATTACTTTTTAGTGAACACGACTAAAAACTGTGCACAAAAAGTACGTGACGTTATCACTTTTGTTTTTGTACTATAAAAAACAAAGTTTTATTATTGTAAAATAAAAGAAAGATGGTTTTTATTTAATTTTTGTGCTCTATGTTAATTGTATGGCTCAAAGCTCAACGTATATTCTGAAGCAAAATTTAGCCGAAAACGAGCGCTAATCTCTGTGCGCGGACATGTTTTGTAGTAAATATTGGCTATTTTCTAGCGCCTATCCTATCTCGTAGGTTACTTATAAAATATATATTTTAATTGCATCAAGAAATTCATGAAAAAATCTTCCCAACGGTACCAAATATGTGGCATTTTGTTTAACTTTTTAACAAAATATCAACTGTAGCATAAGTACAGTTTTTGTTGAAAAAAACCCTGGTTTCCCGTCTTAGTTCACTTGAGAGTTGAATATAACTGTTATTTGAAAATCTGGTGAGATATCTATTCTGATTTATTTTGAATAATGGGTAAAATATTTTAGGAGATATATTTTTATTAACTTTGAACATAAATATAAGAATTTGATAGACATTTAATTGATAAATATTCATTATATTTGAATTTACAAATAATGCTTAGGAATGTGGGACGCAAGACGTTTTTAAAACATTTAAAAACTGCACTTTGTTGATAAATTAGTTGTCACACAATTTTTGACCATTTTTGAGAGTTGTCCATAAATTACGTCACACAATTTTTGACCATTTTTGACTCCTCCCTTCCCCTTCGTAACAACATCTTAACTCTTTAGTAACAAATCCTGTGTC
The DNA here is from genome assembly GCF_038396675.1 of Hydra vulgaris. NCBI lineage: Eukaryota > Metazoa > Cnidaria > Hydrozoa > Anthoathecata > Hydridae > Hydra > Hydra vulgaris. Next base: position 26,082,970 of record NC_088933.1, on the reverse strand, counting down.
AGTCGTCAAAAAACCACTAGTTCCCCCCTTCCCTCTTAGAGTGTGATAGAATTTAAAAATAATCAAAATTGATTAAACTTCAAACAATTAAATTGTTGACATAATTAATTTCTTTCTAAACTTCAATTTCTTAAAGTTTCTTAAACTTAAATTAACGAGCATCGGTTGGTCTTAACCGAATAATAAAAAAAAGAAATTCTTACATTAAATAAAACTTACCGCTCCCGGGTGGGCTTGAACCACCAACCTTTCGGTTAACAGCCGAACGCGCTAACCAATTGCGCCACGGAAGCTCAATGAAAGCATAGTGCACTATTATCATATTTTAATTTTTTGTAATAAAAATTTTGAGTGATTTAGCTCTAAATCATAGATATATTACATGGATGGCGCTAAACCAGCCTATCCCTTTGAGGACAGAGGGACATATTTGTCCCATCCATTTTATTATGCATGCCACCTACCATTGGTCAAAATGTTTTCAAATTCAATTATTTTACATTAATACTAATTTGTTTTTTGAAATAATAATGTTATTTGACCATTCTCCGAGTTTCAGGATAAATAAAGCAGCATCCACCTTTGCTTAAAAACAAACAAACAAAATCCCTTACGGTCCTCAAAGGACTATACAACGAATATGAAATAGGATAATTACACGCAAAGTTTTAAAATTTTTAACAAAAACAAGATATGATCATAAAATAAAATAATTTTTAAGAATGTAGAACAATTTTTTTCAACTTTATTGTATAGGAAAGCTTGGCGACCTAACTAACCATATATACTAGCAGCCGTATTTACATCTCTCCGTTAAACTAACAGAGAATTTAAGAGTCCGTTAGGAAAGTATATGATATCCTAGTCCTTTCGTTTAGGCTCCGTATATTAACTGCTCCGATATAAAAGCAGCTATCGCCTCTAGTTCCATCAACTAAAACTCATTCTCGCATGACTCATCATTCAGTAAAGTCTCATTCTTTTACTGTATCTGTCCCTGCATGCTCTAAAAACTTTTATTCGTCCAGTATTTTTTCACCTCAATCCTGTGGAAATCTCTCCCATCTTCATGTTTTCCTAACTCATACAACTTCAACTTTTCAAGTCTTTTGTCAACTGTTTCCTTGCTCTATAACTCTATTCTTTTTTCTAGTAACTCCTAACTTAAGAGTTTTTACCCTTGTTGGGAGTGAATCAGAATTTTTTTTATTTTTAAATTTAAGTTAAAATTCCTCCGTTAGCCAGCTCCGTTAGTTTTTGTGCTGTTTTCTCATCGCATCTAAATGTGCAATGACAACAGACTATGATTTTGTTTATTAGTAATTTATATTTTATAAGTATTTCACATAAATATTTTATAAGTATTTCGTATAAATATTTTATAAGTAGTTATATAAATATTTCGCATAAATATTTTATAAGTAATTCGCAGTCGGTGATTTTTAAATAACGGTTGCTGAGTAATTCTTTAAATTTAAATTAAAATACGCTGCAATACGAAAAATTCTAAGAGCTTGTATCTACTTTACAATAAGCTTCATTTTTTTAAACTTTATGTTTATGCCTATTCACTCTTATGGATTACACATTTTCTCATAACTTTATTTTCTTTGATTTTTGCAAACGAATCCAAATATTAAAATTGAGTAATTTTACTGTGACACATTTCAAGAAGTTGCGATCTTCTTTATCGTCCCAAAGTTGAGGTTTGATTCTCCTAGTGTTTAAACTATATATTAACTCCAAAATAAATTTGGTCGCTGTGTACCTTATATTGTGTTCTTCTTGTTTAAGAAATTGACACCTAATTTTTCAAAAACTATTTTACCTTTAAAATGAACTTTTCTTAGGTTAAAATGTATCTTTAGTAGAAAACATACAACAAATGTTATTCAACTTTTTAATTATAATTTTTTGATATTTTCTACATACCAATATAAATACCAAATAATAATTAATTTATAATAGCGAATTACAAAAAAACAAATTTTTTTTTTTTGTAAAAAAGTTATGCCCAAATTCTTTTAAATATGCTTAGTATGCACTGCTTCAATTTAGAGGTTTTAGGTTGACCTAAATGGTACTCAAGATGTTTCAAAAGATATCAATACTTTGGGTGGGCATGAGATATATTCCATTGAAAACAAAATAAAAAGCGTTCCTTTTTTGGATTTATACACTTTTTTAAATAATCGCTTTGCAAAAGAAATTTTAACTCAGTAGCGGATCATGCGTTTTTTGGTGTTTTAGATACCAAATTATAAACATAGAGTAAACTCCAAACATTTATATGTTTATACTAGTGTCAAAACATTTTGTCAAAATATCAAAATATTTGGAGCCTGGGAACTAAAAAGGCCTTTAAATCTTGCCCCCTGCCCTAAAGTGGAGAGCAACAAGTTCATAATTTTTGTTATAAACTATTCTTAACTAAATTCATATTAATTTAAAAATTTCAAATTTTATGAAAAAATCTTTTATAGTTCAAGGATTATGTCAATCTTAAAATTGTAACCCCCTCAAATTGAGGGGGGTCAAAACTTTAAATGGCCATCATTTTTGAACGCTATAAAATTATTGCACAAAATTTAAAATTTTTTATAAATAATGACCTTAGTTAAGAATAGTAAAATTTTTTTTTTTCTTACTCGTTGCTCCCACGTTTGGGGCAAGGGGGGCAAAAAATTAGGGTTGTTACTGTTCCCAGGCTCCAATCAACCCAATAATATGCAAAACATCCTTGTTTGACATAAACATAAACATATAAATGTTTGGATTTTATCTTATGTTTGGAAGTTAGCTTTCTCAGACAAAACAAAAACACAGAATCCACCCTCTGTCTCAACTATATAAAAATGCCTTTGTTGTTATTTTTAGCTTTATTTTACACCTGAAAAGGTCTCTGCATTAGAACTGTTTGAAAATTTATATTGCATTTAGATATTAATATAAAAATTATACTAAAGATTCATTAAAAAACTCCCATTATTGTGTCGAAATGAGCTTAACAAGACAAAGGTTTCATAAAGAAAACAGGAATATAGTTTGTTTCTGCTGTCTAAATAAAGACGTAAAATGTCATAAATTAGAAAATAACCCAGCTCTACAAGAACTCATTATTCTATATGTGGATCCAGGCTTTTGTATGGAAATCAATTCTCTACCATCTGGAGTTTGTTCAACTTGTAAAAAATGTCTTCATTTAAAAAAGGTTAAATAAAAGTTTGTCATTAATGCTAATGTATTGACGATATATGAAAATGTAAATATATATATAAACGTATATGAAATACTATATTAAAAAATTTGAGAATGAAGGGTATGTCTCTCAAAACATAGAAGATATGTGGAAGATTGAAAGAGTATTATTACAAAAACTAGGTAGGTTACAGGATACTAGTTTATGCACATGCCCAATTTGCTGTATTGCAAAAGAGAAAAGGAGTCATAGAAAAATCAATCTTTCTGAATTTATTGAAGATTTTGGTTTTAAGCATAAGTCCTCAGATGTAAATAACACATCTTTTTGCACAGATTGCTGCCAAAAGGTAGGTAAAGGTATCAGACACCCTTGCACAAAATCTGAAATAGTGCAAAATCTACATAAGCTCATTCTTTCTCAAGACTCAAAAACCTCCCAACAAGTTATTTCCTCTGTACTAAAAGATATGCATAAAACATCTGAAAATAACGAATTAACTATAGCAACAGGTAAATGTGTATTTATATTTCTTTACCTATCTATATTTATTAATAATTTTATAAAATACATTTATATTAAAGTTAAACATTAGTGAATAGAACGTTTTTCATATATTTTTTGTAGGTGGTAAAGCCCTTCATGTTGCTCTCTACTCTGGAGATGTGCATAAACCTATTTTAGAAATATCTTCAGATACATTATTTAGTATAAAAAAGAAAATGGATCTTCCCATGTCAGCAATGGATTGTATAATGACTGAAATACGTAAAGATTTGGGTCGCGGAGGTAACAGTAATGCACATGAACTTTGTTTTGCATATATTCATATTACTTATATATTTATAAATTATTCTTGTATTTTTTGCTAGGTATTGAACCTAATGCCTCAAAAATTATTAAGGACAAATCTTTCCAGTTAAATGAATTTTATAAAAACGTTTTATGCAGCTTTCAACAAACACACAACAAAGGAAAATACAAGGTTGTTAATAAAATTCAAAAAGATGTTGTATTTGTTCCTGAACCGTGGGAACTAATAAAAAAGATTTGTGAACACAGAAAACTTAACCCCTACAATTGCTTAATAAGAGTTGGTATTGATGGAGGTCAAGGCTCACTGAAAGTCATAATGAACATCTTCAACCCAGAAGAGCTACAATCAGAGAAAAGAAACATGAAAAATACAGGGGTCAATACAGTTCTTATTTTGGATCTTGTACGTGGAGTAAAAGAAATTAACTATAATTTGGAGAGGCTTATTAAGTTACTTAAGCTAAATGAGCTAAAATACACAGTAGCAGCTGACTTAAAGCTTATTAATTGCTTACTGGGCATTTCTGTAAGTTAAACATTATTTATTTTGTGTAATTGCATAATAATTTATAAAAAGTTATTGCTTTTTATTACTTTATCAACATTTAACTTATTATTTAAAGTCTTTTTTAATACTAATACTTAAAGGCACATGGGGGAAAGTATGCTTGCTGTTACTGTGAAGGTGAAAAAAATGACAAAAATGGAAAGTTGAGGACTTTTTAAAGTTTGACTAGTTGGTATCAGAAATTTATTGAGGATGGGGAACTTAATAAGGATATGAAAAGCTATAAAAATGTTGTTTGACCATGCCTAATTGAAGAATCTGGAGAAACTCTTGTTATTGATATAGTTCCTCCTCCTGAATTACATTTGTTTGAACATATTGTTACACAAATAACAGATGTTTTGATGGCTGAGGAGTCAATTAAAAATTCCTAATTGGTAAAACTGTAACTAGACACGGTTACAATGGAGGAGGATTTGATGGACCTAACTGTCAAAAAGTACTTTCTTGCTTGGATGAACTCATAACTATAGCTCCACTTCTGATGATACCTTGTATTGAGACTTAAAGGAAGTTCAAAATCGGTATGCAATCAGTTAATTACTTTTTCACTTATAGTTTATAAGTAATTATAAACATAATTCCTTAGAATTTGTTCATTTTAGTGACAGAAGGATGTTTTGGAATGAAGCTATCTCTTGAGTTCAGCAGAGATATTCAGGAATTTGTCTCTGAAATGTGCAACTTGCATAAGTATCTGATAGAATACACGACACACAAGATCTGTCTAGGTTAAAAATTTCACATCATACAGTCACACCTCGTCATGTTTCTTGAAAGAAAAAACAAACCCTTGGGTATTTTCAGTGAGCAAAGCTGTGAAGCTGTGCACAAAAACATTAACAAGACTATGAAAAGATTTGCAGCTTCGGAGCTGAGCAAATGCCATGGAGAAAAGCTTCGTAAAACGGCCGTAACCTACTCTAGTATGAGGATGTGAATAATTTTATATACAGTACTAAATATTGGATTATTGTAAAATAAAGAAGTACAGTCGTCCCCCGGTTAACGAACCCCCCTGTTAGCGAACTTTCGGTTAACGAACCGAAAGTTTGCCCAAAATCCTCCCCCGGTTAACGAACCGGAACTCGGTTAACGAACCAATTTTCTTGTTGAATTTTCTTTCAAGTTCAATTTTCAATTTTTTGGTAAAAAATTTGACAAGGATTTTTCATGTTCAATTTTCAATTTTTTCGTAAAATTTTGACAAGCATTTTTCAAGTTCAATTCTCAATTTTTTGGTAAAAATTTGACAAGCAATTTTTTTGTTGAATTTTCATTTTTTGATAAGCAATGTTCATGTTCAATTTTTAGTTTTTTCTAAAACTTTGACAAGCAATTTTCATGCACAATTTCAATTTGTTTCAATTTTTAAAAGTGCATAAATCTCAGGTTTCAATCATTTCACCTTTGCCTATTTTATTTATCAAGTTGGACAATTTTTTGAATTTTTTCCCCCAATATTTCGGCAAAATCCACCAATTAAAAATTTTTTAATGGCGGCCTATGGGAAAACGCGTTTCGGTTAACGAACTTTTCGGATAACGAACTAGTTCGTACTCCGAATTAAGTTCGTTAACCGGGGGACGACTGTAATCATGAATAAAAAATGTTTGAAAGAATTAATACTTTGTATTTGTCTCAGTGTTGTTTCATTCTAGTGATATTCTTAGTTTATAGATAGTTGAGACAGAGGGTGGATTCTGTGTTTTTGTTTTGTCTGAGAAAGCTAACTTCCAAACATAAGATAAAATCCAAACATTTATATGATTTTTTTAGTTCCCAGGCTCCAAATATTTTGATATTTTGACAAAACTTCCTTGTTTTGACACTAGTATAAACATATAAATGTTTGGAGTTTACTCTATGTTTATAATTTGGTATCTAAAACACCAAAAAACGCATGATCCGCTACTGAGTTAAAATTTCTTTTGCAAAGCGATTATTTAAAAAAGTGTATAAATCCAAAAAAGGAACGCTTTTTATTTTGTTTTCAATGGAATTTATCTCACGCCCACCCAAAGTATTGATATCTTTTGAAACATCTTGAGTACCATTTAGGTCAACCTAAAACCTCTAAATTGAAGCAGTGTATGGTTTCAGCAGAGAAATTTTCATGTAACTTCTGCAGGGCTTTGTCTTAGAGCATATGGAAAGCTTTATTGCCCACCCAATCCATGTTTTGTGGCTACAGTCCTGTAATACAGAATTTTATGTGTACATACCATACCGTGACATAACACAATCATACAGTGTGATTATGTAATTCAAAAACATGGATTGGAAAGACAAACCAAAATCGAAATATCAAAACTGTTTCTTTAAAGTAGCTTTTGATGTATTTAACTAAAAACTTATATTTTTAAGATCATTTTTTTGTAAAATATTTATTAGAGGGAGGTAGACAAAAATCCATGATGCTACCTTGGCCGCAGCATAGAGATTTTAACATGTGCTTGTTACCCCGTAGCACGTGTTTGTTATAAAGTTAATATTGCTAATTGTTTTATAAGATTCACATAAAAGCTAAAAAAATTATATATTTGAGGCTTATATCATTTACTATAGAGCTAAATGGAAATTATAAAGACAAAAAATGTTTCCAAAGAAAGAATTCAACTTTTTAGTCATTAGTATCTTAGAATTTCTAAAATGCCAATATATATATATATATATATATATATATATATATATATATATATATATATATATATATATATATATATATATATATATATATATATATATATATCTAAATACTAATAGCGCAATGAATATTATTAGTGCGCATAGTTACGCCTATTGTTCGTATTGTTAACTACGGTTCTGTATTCTGTAAAATACACTATTTCTTAGTTTTTAAGTACTTTCTAGACTTTTTTCAGCGCGGTTACGTGTTCCATGCGGTCCTTCAAGTAAGGTCAGCAAGCAAATTAGAGCTGAGATATTTTTATTTTCAAGAAGAATTGATATTGTTCATTGTTTAAAATAAAAATTTAAATAAGCGTTTGTTTGTTGGTTGTTTTTATTTTTCTAATTTTTATAGCCTGTTTTCATTTTTTAGAAGAAGTTAGAACTAAAATGACTGGTAAAATAGTTTTTTTAGTACAATGTTTCTTTTATAGTAAACTGTTTCAGTTTTGTCGTTAGTCTTTTTAGAACATTTCAAGCAAGCATTGCTTTATTTTCTAGAGCAGTTAAGAGAAGCTGATGGCTTTTTTTGTAAGTTTAATTCATTTTCTTATAGATTAAGATTATTTTTTGTAGAAAGAATAATGAGATTAAAATTTTAATTATGTATTTTATATGAAAAGTTAAATAAAATAAAACTATTGTTTGTGGTCATGTAAGTTTATATACATAAGTTTGCATTTATTTCAATCTATTTTATATTTCTCTATGTCTATATGTATATTTTATATTCTTAGAAAAAATAATAAGGAATAAAAAAATTTAAAAAAATTCTTCTGGAATTTGTCAAAAGAATGTTGTGCTATGCTTCATTTTAAGGTATCTGAATATGTATTTATTAGAAATTTTTAATTTTGTTCTTAAATGGTTTCAACTTTTTCATTATATTGTTGGGAATTGTAGTCTGCATTCTTTGTTACATTAAAAATAATTGATGCTAATAAATGTTGTTTTATAGTTGTTAAGGGTTTGCATATATGTTTATATTATGCTCAAAGTGAAAAAGTTTTTGATAAATATGTGTATGTGGTGATATATGTTATATAGTTGTTTTATAAATGTGTTTTTGTAATAGTATGAAATGTATTTTATATAGAGTGCACAGGATTGTTAAATGAGGTGTTTTAAATATGTTATATAACATTAAAAAAAATAATGTGTTTTATAGTTAGTATAAGTATAAAACACAATATATTTGAGATATAGATATAGAGCAAGATTCGTCAACCTTACCAGTCAAGCGGTGCTACTGCTTTAGGTGTAAGTGTTGTCTAGCTTTCATTATAACTATTCTGAAAATACATAACATTACCTTTGATAATTTTTTGCGTAATGTTGTTACCTTTGGCTTATCTTTATGTTAGTGTCTGTTGTTAAAAGTGATTAATAGGTAGTTTTATTACTAGAACTCACTGCTTTTGTTTCTTAATATAAATAGCACAGTGAATATTATTATTATTAGCGTGCATAGTTACGCCTATTGTTCGATATTAGTTACGGTTCTGTATTCTGTTAAATACACTATTTCTTAGTTTTTAAGTAGTTTCCAGACTTTTCTTAACCAAGTGTTTTCTTACAGAAGTAACGACCTTTCATTGGTCGTGGTAGTTCACGACCTTTATGGAATTGTGGTTTATGATATAATTGTGTCATTATATGTTTGTTTTTCTATATTTAATATAGCATTAATCATTTTCATACATTTTTATTTAAGTGTAATTGTTTATAATTTATTAAGATTTAGATTATTCGAAAATTCATGTTTACAGAGTTGTTATTAATCATAATCGAGTTGTTGTACCAAGGAAATTATATATATATATATCCTTAGAGTCGCGGCAGCATCATAGTTTGTATATAATGTGTGTGTGTATATATATATATATATATATGTATATATATATAATATAATTGCTACATAAATGTTTAATGTTTAACGTCGTTTCATTAGTTACTAGGCTTTGAAAGAGTGGGTTCTCTAAATGCATGCGGTCATTGGAGAAAGATCTCTAAAGCGAGTTGAAATTTTATACCTTTTGAATTTAATTATTATTTATTAGTTTAGATATATTAGATAAAGAATGATATTAAGATAAATAATTATCTTTAAGATCATATTATAATTGAAGTATAGAAAATAGCAATTTATATATAACATTCTTTTAAATCTAAAGTAGAAAGGGTCACTTCTTTAAATTTTAAAAATTGTTTACATTTTGTTTGCTTTAGTTTTTCTTTTAGCTTTGCTTTTTCTTTCTTTTTTTTAGCAGTTTTGTTTTTATTGAGCTTATATTTCATTTTTTAAAAAGAAAATAGGGGCATGGATGAGGCCTAATTTTTTTTATGCAACAAAAAAGTTATACTAATGCTATTTCCCTAAAATTGGTTATTACTACTTTGAAATTTCTGTGATGCTATTAACTATTTTTGTTCTTTTTTAGATTTTGTGCCAACGCTGACATGGCATGTCACGTGTTATTGTATGTAAAGGTTAAATTTTGTTATGAGGAAAAATGAAGGTAAAAAGTATTGTTTGTATATATTTAATTTGTTTACTTTGAATCTTTTTTAATTCTCTCGCTTCATTTTTAAAATTTTTGTTAGCACATGTTTATTGTTTGCTTTTTTGATAAGTATGTGTATGTGGTAATAAGTGCTTTATAGTTGTTTTATCAATGTTTTTTTATAATAATGTTAAGTGCTTTTTATTGTTTGTGTATGTGTTAATACGTGTTATATAATTGTTTTATAAATGTGTTTAAATATGTATATAAGAGGTATATATTCAACCTTTAACATATTCAAACACATTTATTGTGTTTATAGTTGGTACATATGTTTATATTATGTTGTTTCCATGTTTTCAAAGTGCTACAACTTGGTAAACGTGTAGAGCAAGATTTGTCGACCTTGCCAGCCAAGTGATGTACTTATAACAGAGAGTTACACAATAGTGTTTAGTGTCAACCTGTTACTGCTTTAGGTCTGGGTGTTTTCAAGTCTTTATTATTAATTATTCTAAACATGCATAATAATGTATTTTAATAACACTTTGCGTAATGTTGTATATTATGTTCTGTTATATATGAATGTTATGTTACTTAAGTTATGTTATATGCGTATTATATTAACTTATGACGTGTGCTATTGTTGTGTGTTGTTGCTGTGATGTTGTTTTTTTTTGTTATCTTTTGAGTTGATAGACATTTGGCTTACCCTCGTTTGGTGGCTATTGTTAAAAATGATAAACAGGTAATTTTATAATTAAAAATTCACTGCCTTAAATCATTTACTAAAAGCCTAGACAAATTATTTTGTCATATATGCAATTTATTTTATCTCAATTTGATTTTTTGTCTTTAGCAGTGTTTATTATATGATTTTGCTATAAATAATTTGGAATCATGATGTACCAGCATAAATTATTTTCTTAAAGCTAACATATAATAATATTATTTAACAACTGCTACTTTGGTAAATCACAACAGTTTTTCTCTATAAGGTACATTGACTTTCATTTTTTGAGATGTAATGTTTTACTTATTCATTACATTTTTTATAATCTGATAAATCTAAAGCTAAGTTAATTTTTTTTCAAATATCTCCTAGCTGATGTATATTTTTTAAAGTCATAAGAGCAATGTATTGTATATGTAATTTTAGGCCAGATAAAGATGTTCCGCCGACATATTGTCAACTATACATTTATGAACCACTTTCAGTAGTAAATTTTAGAATGCGACAATGTGGTAATAATCTTTGTTTAAATGGTTAAATGTTTCGATTGCAAAATTTTATTAGTGAAGGGAACCCAATATCTCCTGCATTTAAAAACATACCTGAAGTGGAAGATGAAGAAATTCGCCAAACAGCTATAGAAGGTTGCTCAGTCTCAGTTATAAAAATGACTTAACTTGAAGAGCAAGATAGACGTTGCCATAATCTCCTTTTATATGATGTTGCAGTTGTATTTCTTGGCAAAGATGGTGCTCCACCTGCTTCCAGGGAAGTTGTTATTTACCCAAGAGGTCATCCTCTCAAAACTATATCAAGTATGTCTGCCAACTTAGATCCTATGGTTTATTCTCTATTTTTTCCAAGGGGTGATGCTGGTTGGCATTATCAATTGGTTCACCACCCTGAATGTGCTACATTGGTTAGAAATCATGCTACATTATCTCAATATTACAATTATAGACTTTTAATTAGACAATTGACCTAAAAAGAGAAGCAAGCAGTATGATACCTTACACAAACATGTAAACGACCTTGGAAATGATCATAATATTAGACCAAGCTGTGTTGTAGTTTTGCCATCAACAATGTAGCAAGTCCTATAGCTTTGTTTAATTTAGCTCTTTAAAATATAGTAGTTTTAATTAAAGAAATTTTTCAGTTTATATACTTAAAAAAAGATATAGATTTCAATTAATCTTAGGTTAAAATATAGTCTTTAATTAGAAAAGATCACAATTATTAAGATTCTTTTACATTTATTTATTATCCAATTCTAACAGTAGTAATACTACTGGTAGTATGTTTAAAGAATATAGTGAAGTTGAAATGGCTATTAATAGGCGAAGAATTTATTTATGTAAGTTCTAATAGGCAAAAGTAATTGTTGTTCAAATGAAAGAGATAAAGCTAGTCAAGGTGAAATTAGTTATTGTTGAAATGTAAAATATGCTGTTCGGCAAGCAGAAAACTTACTTGCCAGTATTCAGTGTCAAGCAGTGTTAATGTTTGTTTATTTGGTTTTAAACACTTTAGAACAATACTAAAAATGATTTTTACTAATTATAGTAGCAGTTGATAACAGTTTTAAATAAAAATGATTTTAGATTTTTTTATAAATCCAAACATAATTATGTTCTTTTTTTTTAGTTGCTTTTGTCACCACTTGATTAATTGCTGTTGAAACATGGTTTTAATTTTGTAAATTTAATGATATGAAATTTACTCTATTAGTCATTAGTCAACAGTTAGAGAGAAGCTGGAACTTCAAATAATAAAGGTAAAAATAGTTTTGTTTACTGGTAACTTATTAAAACTAGTTAATATTATTTATTAAATAAAACCAATTAATATTATTTGCGTGTCTTTTACTTTTTTTAATATGCTGCTTTGGAAACTTTTTCTTTCTCTCCCTCTCTCTCTCTCTCTCTCTCTCTCTCTCTCTCTCTCTCTCTCTCTCTCTCTCTCTCTCTCTCTCTCTTTCTCTCTCTTTCTCTCTCTTAGATGAGAGTTAAATGAGAATTAGTACAGGGAGCATCATTAAAACATGTAATTACTGAGGTCTTACGTATTTCTTAATATCATAATTGATAATGACCATGTATATAAAATATTTTACGAGTTGCTTGCTATTTTATGATATAATTATTCAAATTTTTTAACCATAATTGTTCAATAATGAAACAAATAAAATCTTTTTAGTTCAAGTATTTTAGTTGATAAAACATCGTATTATTATTTTGTGGTGTTATTTAGCCGTGTTTTTACGTTAGGTTGTCCAGCCTTTTTATAATCTTCTCTTTTTTAATTATTTTGGAAAGACATAGTAATGACTGTAATGTGTGCTTACAAATATCTTATGCTATGCGCTATTGTTTCTGTGTTTTGTGTTGATAGAGCTGGGCTGTTATAGCTATTTTTTTTAATTCTTTATATTTTCTGTTATACTATTATCTGCTATATTCTACTAACAATAAAATGCAAATGATACTTTTGTAATTAAAAACTGTAATTATTTTTCATTTCTTTTTTTAGATGTATGCAGGCTTTACTTGGCTTTCTTTTTATGGTACCTGCTGTGTGTAGCAGATTTTAAAAAGAACTTATTGATGTTAACGTAGTATTTTTTTTTCGTTAACTATAAGCAATTATTTAATTACTAATAACCCGTATTACGGGTTGCTTACTGCTTGTATATATATATATTATTGTTATTATTAGTATTATTACTATTATTGTTATTATAATTATTATCACTATTATTATTATTATTATCAACATCGTTATTTTTATGTTAAAGTTTATTATTGTTCCAATTTTGAAAATTAGCATTATAATTATTTTAATTAGATATTATTAACATTAGTAGGTGTTTACTTTATATTAGTAAATTTACTTTTTGTAATCATCCTTGAATGTAAAATTCCAATTCAGAAATAAATAATTGATTGATTAAACTATATTTTTGCTTCCAGGAGACAAACTTCTTGTGATCAGAAGACAACATTTTATAATCAAACATATTAATTAAACATATACTTTATGGAGGTACTTATGTTTAAGATGTTTTTGTGACAACCTTATCGATACCCAGCCAACATGTTTATATTACCTCTAGGTTTTTTTTTATATATACATGTTTATTTTACAACTACAAAGTAATTACAAGTAACCAATCACTGATTGGCAGTAAAGATATACAAATTTAAATCATAAATATAAAGTTCGAAATATATAAAAATAAATAAATATATAGTTGCTTACAACTCCGAGACATGAATAAAATAAACACCAATTACAACAATATAATAACGTGTACGTAAAAATAATCCGAGAAATATATCTCTATATTACTCCAATTAAAATAAAAAATACAATAAATAAAAATAAATGTGCTGATTTTTCGGAGGAGAGTTTAGATGTTTCACTATAAGTTTATTTACCAAATTTCAAAATAATGTTAGTGTATAAACATGATTAAAACAAAATTTGTGTAAGATTGATAAAAAGAAATACTTATTTGTAGTCATAGGAAGCTCGTAGAAGACTTAAGTCAGTCTTGTCATCGAGTACCTATTTTTTAGACGTGTTATACACATAAAAAATCAGTTGCATTCGTGGTATATATGTATGTGTTACATATATACCTTGTTATTAATATTATTTTTTTTTATCAGTTTGTATTAAAAGTTAAGTTACATTTATTTATTTATTCAAATTTAAAAAAATTTCTTACAGTTTAGGGTTGGGAATACCGGGATCCTGGGATCCCGAAATCCCGGGATTCCCCGGATTTTAACAATCCCGAAATCCCGGGATTAAGCATTTAATTCCGGGATTTTTTTTGAAATCGTTTTCAGTTGAAAATTTTTAAATTGAATTATTTTTTTCGTTCAATTGCATTGAAATTCGAACTTAACAATTTCGAAATTCTTGCAGTTATGTTTTTGAATAATTGGATTAAAGTTGTTATAACAATTGAAATTGGATTGCAATTACATTCTTAAAAATTTTTGGTGCTTAGTCGCATTTATTCAAGTTTCTGACAATTTTTATCTCGAATAGACGTTATCTGTTTGTGACTATTTTAAAGTACAAGTTTTAATAAAAAATAAAATTGCTGGTTTTTTGAACAGTAAATTTTCTAAAATTATAATGGCTTCGTACATGGAATATGACAAAAAAAGTACTTCTGCTGTTTGGAAACATTTTTTAAGAGAAGAAAAAGGGCAAACAGCAATGTGTAAGTCTACTGACTGCATAAAAATTTTAAAAATTGGAGGTGGTTCAACGAAAGGTCTCCATACGCACTTACTTTCCGTCCATAAAATTAACCTCACACTAACTACTATTTCAGTAAACACACGAGATGAACCACCAATTAAAAAAAAAACGTTAACCAATTATTTTCCGATATTGGAGCGAGAAGAAAAATCACTTCCTGCTACACTTGAACGATTAACAGCCATTGATGGGATTTCGTTCGACGTGATATGCCGTTCTAGTGATATACGTGCAGGTCTTATAGCTACAGGATTCAAAAGTTTACCCACAACAGTCAACACTGTGCGTAAAATGGTTGTAGATTACAGCAAAAAAATAAGGAGTTTTTTTATTACTGAAATAGCTAGCAAAAAAAAACCTGAATTCGGTGTAGGAGAAAGATTTTCTTTATCTTTTGATGAATGGCGTAACCGTTGCTACATGAATATTAATTTACATGCACGAAATTATCAGTTCTGGAGCTTAGGCTTAATTCGTATAACGGGATCAATGTCTGCAAATAAGTGTATTGAGCTATTAGAACAAAAGCTTGTACAACATGGACCTGTATTGAGAAAAGATATTGTTGGTATAATGACTGACGGAGCAAGTGTGATGAAAAAAGTTGGGAGAATATTACCTGTAAATCAACAGTTACGTTTTGCCCATGGTATGCAACTGGCCGTTATTGAAGTACTATATCAAAAGCAGGATATAAAAAGAGAAATAGATCAGCAATTCGACGAAGACGAACAATCAGATATAGAAGACGATTTTTCACAGAGTAACTCTTGCAAGGATGATGATTTTTCTGACAACGATAAACTGGTTGATCTTGATGCTAGTCATAATTGGCATCGAGGAAACGAATTTGATGTTACTGAGGTAAATTGTGGTCCAGTGATCAGAAAAGTACGAAAAGTAATAGTAATGTTCAGACAATCACCAAAAAAAACGATATCTTGCAGAAGTATGTTGCGGCTGAATTTGGGAAACAAATAGCTCTAATTAAAGACTGCAAGACAAGATGGAATAGTTTTTTTTTAATGCTTCAACGCGTCTATTTATTAAAAAATTGTATACAAAAGGCATTAATAGACATAAGTCTACCGGAAGGTGAATCTTTGGCTTTATCTAATATTGAGCTTAAAACTGTATCTGCTATCATTTATGCGCTTCTTCCAGTAAAAGCAACAGTTGAGGCCCTTTGCCGTCGGGATGCTAATTTGTTTACAGCCGATGTTGCCATAACTTTTATGTTAAAAAAACTTAAAGATGCTAACAACGTTATAAGTCAAAAGTTGCATTCATCTCTCGTTCTTCGAATGCAACAAAGGCGTACCGATGCAAGTGGGATCCTTTAGTATCTGCACAATGGTAGAACCAACATTCAGTCCGAATCTGAAATAGAGCTAGTAACAGTTCCGACTTCTATAAAATGTCGCAAGTTAATAGTTGAGTTACTTGAAAGGCTAGACGCTACAAATCCAGCTACATCATTAACAGCTAATGAGTCTGAATCAGAAGTTGAACTTTCTGTTTCAAATGAGGCACTACTCGAAATTGTTTCTGATTCTTCTGACTCTTCATCTGAATCTATTTCTTTTGCTCTTAAAAACAGCAAAAGAATCTCAAACGAACTTAATAAAGCTATAAAAAAAGCACATTTGCCCAGCATACCAACTCGACGTGAGACGTTATCGATAAAATAATTTAATAATTAAGTATGTATAATGTTAACAAACCAAAGAACTTCCTTGAAATTTGTAAGTTTTTTTCTAAACATACTGTAAATGTCTTATTAATTTCCTTAAAATTTTTATAAAATAATATGTTAAAATCTTTCAAAAACAGGTATTTCGAAATCCCGGGATCCCGGGAATAGGTAAATGTAATCCCGAAATCCCGGCATTTTAAATATTGCACGGAATTACAAACCCTATTACAGTTGTTTAATTTGATTATTGCATTTTTTAGCTTTTTTTTCAGAGAGTGTTCGTTGTTTAAGTTTAATAGTGATTCGTTTCTGGAAACTAAGTTGTTAAATAAATAGGGACCACGATATGTATTTGAGAATTTTGAGAGTCTTGTTGTTTTAAAATCTTAAAGTTGTCTGTTGCTCTTGTATTGTATTTATTTATATTGTTTTTAAAAAAGTGTGCTGTAAAATGTTCTGGAACCAGACTTAGTTTATATTTAAACATGAAAAGTATATTTTGGAAAATATTTATTTAAAATATATTTAGTGCGTTCATTTGTTCCAATAGAGGTTGAGCATGAGTAAATTTGTTTTTGTTGTATACTAGTCTTGAAGCGTGTTTTTGACGTAAGTAAAGTGGTTGTATTTTAAATTTGTGGGTACTGCCCCATGTTATATTGGCATACATGAGATAGCTATGTATGAATGAAATGTAGATAAGTTTTGGACTTTTTTGTGACAAAAATGGTCTTGTCTTGTAAAGTAAACCTATGCTCTTTGATATTCTTGTGTTTATGTTTTATAGATTGGTATAATTTTAGAGATTTTTAGTTTATCAGGTACAATACCTGCTGAAACTGATGAATTAAATACTTGGTAAATTGGATTACGTATCTCCTCAAAAACATCTGACTCTACTTTGCAAGAGATATCATCGATTCCTGGGGACTTAATTTTAAGTAATTTAATAACTATTTCAAGTTCGTTTTGATTTATTTCATCGAAATTTAAAGAGCAGTGTGAGCCTGTTAAGTAACTTTTAAATATATTATTTGGGCATTGAATTTTCGATGCAAGGTCAGCACCAATGTTAGCAAAGTAGTTGTTAAATTCATTGGAAATATCTCGCTTGTTGTTTGATTCACTTTTCATTAATTCATTAATTATTACTCTGGAAGGCATTTTGTTAACATTAAATTTACTTTTACCAATTATTTCCTTCATATTGTCCGATGTCTTTTTTAAGTCACCATTAAATTTTTGTATTTGATTAGAATAATATAAAATTTTGCGTTTTTATTTTTTATTTTTTCAAATAGGTTTTTGTATTGCTTGTAGAGGGATAGGTTCGCTTTGCTTATACTTTTTAAATATTTTTTTTAAGTATTTCTTTTTCTTGAATTGGAAAATTTTTAGTATATTGTAGGATTAATAAATTTATAAAGTTAATGTAGGCAGTGTTTGTTTCCTTGATCACATTCTTGGTAGATCTTTTGTCAA